>NC_089254.1:27551024-27912691 GCF_963930625.1 Muntiacus reevesi | reverse complement strand
TAACTTTGATGTTTTCGACTATAAATCCCCAATCGTACTCAATGGTTACAAATGGCTTTATTTACTTGTCCTTCTATCTACACATTTTAATCTGTTTAACCAAACAGCAGAGGCATATTTCACTCCCCACTCCACGAAAAGGAAAATCAGGGACCGAGTCCTCTAATTTGCTTTTAGGACCTTCTATTTCTTTGGTTGTGAAAACCTGAGAGCTCCAAATCACAGCATTGATTAGTCTTCAAACCAGCCAGCAAAAAAGCTCTCCTTTCCCACTCTATCTAAAGAGATGTTGATGTATATTGTAGCTGCAAGGTGTTAGATATACTTGAGCAAGTTGTTCCCAGGATGTAAATTAGGTCCCAAAAGCTGTTGTCCAAATCGAAGAAACAGAGAAATTAATCTGGGAGACTATCCATCATCACCGGTAATAAAGAGAGCGACATGGATGAGACAGATGATATGATTAAGGGGCTGTGGTCGTTTTAATTAACTTTTTGCTGTCCTGTAATGATCAAACTGGTCACCAGACCCGGTCAATAAGCATGTTAATATCAAACAAATAAAACCAGGGATGATTAAAAACCTCCTGGTTTATTAAATTTGAAATTCAAATGAAATTTATGCTGCAGATGCATACAGAATGCTAATAGATTTTAGCTTTATTGAAAGTGGATCTCACAGGTTTGCAAGAAACAGCAAAATATCCATCTACTCCTCTCTCAGGCAGCACTTAAACTCCTTATGGGGTGGGGGAAACTTTTAATTGATGTTAGAAAGCCTGCATTTCCTATCTTTCTTCCTCTTCCCCTTCTAAACCTCCGTATTATTGCAGTTTAATACTCAAGAGCAGTCATCAATATCACAAAAGGTAAACTGAACTGGATGTGCTGTGAAATGCTTTCCCTGGGCAGACTGTATCTACAATGGATTACAGATGTTCCCTCCTGTGGGGGGATTCAAAAATAATACAGTCACTTCTGCAAAGTAGAGAAAGAGCTGCCATTAAGACCAGTTTCATTGTTGGTCTGGTTGGTTGCTGGTCACTGTTTCAAGATTATTGTTGTTTCAATTTTTGGTCAATTATATAATTCTCTTTGCCTTTCCTTTTTAATTCTTCTGTCTTATGCCTTAGAACAAACACTAACCACTTCTTTTGGGGTGAGGGGTAGGGTGAAAAAAAAAAAACTTTGACAATACTAGTATAAAATAAACACCTAATTTTAAAGTGGGAGTAAATGGACTATACATATATATATGAAAACATAAATATATTTTTTCATAATGAAGATGCACATACAAACCTTTCTGAAAATCTGCAAGTTAACCTTATGCAAACTGAAGAATCCAGTATACTCATTATAGCCACACAAACATTGTGACCCATTGTCCTAGGCAGAATTACATGATTCTAAAGTGAATTTATATAAATACAATCTTAGAAGTAGATACTCAAATTTGTAATCACACAATGTGTGTTTTTCAAATTCCTGCATTTTTTGAGGAAACAATGGTTAATGTTTGTTTACTCTCAGAATCAGCTTTTAACTTTTCAAAAGTCCTGCCTCACTTCCTACTAGAGATAGGAGGATAAAAAGATAAAATAAATAACTATTCATAGAAGGGAGTCTTCCCTCAAGCTTTCTTTCTCCACCTTTGAGGGTGACGCTATTGATTAGAATTAAATCCCAAATTTGAACAACTGTATATTAGGTCTTTAAAATGAATATCATTATAGAAGGAGACCAAAGCAATGAAGTTAATTCTCTTTATTTGTTAAACGGAGTTCCCTCCTTTCCCCCACCCCTTCCTCCTTCTGGGCTGGCCTGTCACGCCTTCTCAACACGCTAAAATCATTCAGAGTGGCTTGCAGGGAGAAACACGACATTTATGGTAAGCGTCAGCCTTCAGAGAAAGAAAGCAGTTCATTAATTTACTTCACACTTACTTCAAAGTATGAGAATGTACCTTATCCCCTTAATCAATAGATATGATGTACAGTCAATATCTCAACACTGTTATAAAGGGGTCAGAAACACTTACTCTCACACCACAAACATCAGCCTCAACTCTGTTCAATGAAACTTACACAATGCTACAACCTGACTTTGGACTTCAGTAAACCCCAGGAGGATTTTTTTTTTTTTTTTTTTTTGACATCCCCAGAAGCTGTAATGTACTTGAGGAAGGTTCAAAACAATAAAATGAAAAGGTTTCCTCTGTCAAAACAAAACACCTCTCTCGGCTAGTAACATCTTTTTTTAATCACTTCTGACTTAAAATTAGATTTCTGGGAGTATTTGTAACTGCTTAAATATGTGAATTACTTTTTAAAGACATATGGCTCTTCAACAGGGCTCCAAAGGCTGTGGACTTTTTGTTACACTGATGTGGTGCTTTCTGTAGTTTAAGGTGTTTCCTTGTGGTGGCAGTGAAATTGTAATTACATTTCTGTAGGCAACTAATACCACAAATAGCAAGCAAGTTCTAAAATCCACCAAATTTGAACTGTTGCCATGCATACACTTAACAGATATCTGGCCCTTCAAACCCCACTAGACACAGAAGCTTTCCATACACGTGGTCCAAGATTGGTTAAAAGCTTGTTTCTCTTCTCAGATAAATAAAACCCCCAGATTTCAATCAAAATCCCGATTTTTTTTTCTTCAGAAAAAGGCGGTGGGATATCCTACGAAAACTCCTAAATTCTAGAAAACGCTCCATTTCTCACCCCTCAGAAAAAAAAAAAAAAAACAATACTCTTACCCCCTTCTTCTATCTAATCCTTTTGTATTGAAATTTACTCATCGCCACGGGACAAACACACGGTCTCCCCCACAGTGAGACTTGCACTTCCAAAGCCGAATCCCACCTCAGAAGAAAAAAAAAAAAAAAGCTACCGCATCAAAGTAACAGCTCTTTGACGCAGGCGCACACCCTCCCGAACGCTCTAAAAATACCCCTCAGCCTCCCTAAATTCCTACCCTTCGGCTGGAAAGCCAGGAGAGGATGGTATTAATATGATTTTGTTTTAAAATGTAGTAACAGTATCCGAAAAATTAAGGGGAAAAAAAAACCAGTCAAGATTTGAGCTACAAGAAAACCCGAGGAAGCTGGCGACAGTGATAGCATTTGTGAATATTTATTCAACCTCACTCAACTTCGCAGTCAGTTTCACTCTTCAGATCGCCATGTCTCTCTTTTACGTACACACACTTCACCGCACCGGTCCCATTCTCCACCACAGTTTCGTCGCAGAGACACACACGAGCACACACGATCCCTTCCCCACGTGTGTGACAGACTGCCCTCGCCTCGCCCCTGTGAAGCGAACACACACTCATCCACTCTCCCTCCTTTTTCACACACACAGACCCGCACATTCCACCCTTGCTCTTCTCCAAACCACACTCAGACAACACCTAGCACACTCCCCCCGCCCCCAACACACACTCGACTGCACTGTCCCTCTGCCCTCCCCAGGTTTATCACTCAGTTACACTACGCTCACCCTTCCCCTCAACAATTTACTGGTCTGTTCCCCTTGTCACACACACAGTTAAACTGTCACTCACAACCCCGCTCCCTCTCTGCACGGTCCCTCCCCTTCCCCCGTCGCGGTTTCACTGCCCGACTCTACTCCCCAGCCTCTCCGCGTCGCCCCCCTCAGGCTGCACTGCGTTCTTCTCAGCTTTGCTGCACTCGCAGAGTGACACACACACACACACACACACACACACAACCGCTTTGTAACACACACGCAGTCACGCGCGCCCCTCCCGCTCCCGCTCCGGTTCCCCGCAACCCCCCCCAGGGCGGCCGGCGGCGGCGCCGATGACCTCACGGCGCGCGCGCGGCGCGGCCCGGCGAGGCCGCAGATTGGCTGGCCGCGCCTCCGCGGCACTTCAAAGCCGGAGAGGGAGCTACAATTGTGGTGGAATGGGCGGAACTGATCATTGTATTGCACACCTCTAAAAAAAACACTGCCTCTGATTTATCAATATAAAAAAGATCCTCTGAGAGGAGGAGGGCACTTTTGTGTGATGGCAACTTCACTTCTAGGGGTGAGTCTCAGGATTTTCTCTTGCTGGTTTAATTAGTTTTCTTTTATTGCCGATCGGAGGGGGTTAAAGTCGCCCCGGCCAGGCCACGGGCTATCAGTCTCTATTGAGAGCTTTTTTCCTCCCCCCCTTTAAATACAAGTGAGTTTAGAGAAAAGAAAGAGGGGGAGAGGGGGGGCAGAGTCACTTTTTTCAGCGCAGGAAAAGGTTCGGAGGGCATTTAGACAAGCCACCTCGCAGCGCCCGGCCGCTCCCCGCCCCGGAGACGTGCGTCCAGCCTGTTTCACATGAGACGATTTCGGGGGTAAAGAAAGCAAGTTTTTCCTCCTGGGCAAACTGCAAATTTTCCCTCTTCCCCTTAAAAAATTCCTCAGCCCGCCTTGTCTTGCAGGTACGTTGAACCCGTCTCTCTCTCTCTCTCTTTCATTTTCTCTTTTTTAGTATTGTAGACCTTTTTTTCCCCCTTTTTAAAAGAAAATCAGGAAGAGCGATCGAACCCTATAATTTGACGTCTTTTGGCCTGGGAGAAACAACCCAGGACGGGTTTCTGGGAACCGCAACAGGATTTTCAAAGCTCTTCTGTGGATTTCAGGAGTAGCTCTTAAAAGCAATCCAATGGTTTTCCGCCAGGCTTCTCCGCAAACGAATCTTCCTTCTCCCCAATCTGGACTTTTTGCTTGCTTGTTTGTTTCGAAGTGCCTGGGGCCTTGTGTGCATAAGAGTGTTGTTTTAGGTGAGAATACTTGTCAAACTCTTCTTTAGCATGGCGCTTTACTCCCGAATCAGACGCCGGCAGCCAAACTTGTCCCCTCCCGTAGAGTAGGAAGCAGCCGGGCGCCGGGGCTGTTGGGGGAGCCAGGTGAGTTGGTGGCGCCGCGCCGCAGCGAGAAATGGGGTGCACTGGGGGCGTTTTGGAGGCTACCGGAGGACTGATGCACATTTCCTTCCTCCCTCCCCCACCGGACCTTTGCCCACCTCCCCTCCCCCACCCCTTCTCGTCTCCTTCTCTCAGGAAGAACCGAGGTTGGGATCGACTCCTTTGGCCATGCTCGCTGCTACCTGTAATAAGATCGGCAGCCCCAGCCCGTCTCCCTCCTCCCTCTCGGACAGCTCCTCTTCCTTCGGCAAAGGCTTCCACCCCTGGAAACGGTCCTCGTCCTCGTCCTCCGGCAGCTGCAACGTAGTGGGCTCCAGTCTCTCAAGCTTCGGCGTGTCGGGGCCCTCCAGAAACGGCGGCTCGTCCTCGGCCGCCGCGGCGGCCGCGGCGGCGGCGGCGGCGGCCGCGGCTCTGGTGTCCGACTCTTTCAGCTGTGGCGGCTCACCCGGCTCTAGCGCCTTCTCGCTAACCTCCAGCAGCGCGGCCGCTGCCGCCGCCGCCGCGGCCGCCGCCGCCTCGAGCTCTCCCTTTGCAAACGACTACTCGGTGTTCCAGGCCCCTGGCGTGTCGGGGGGCAGCGGCGGCGGGGGTGGCGGCGGCGGCTCCTCGGGGCACTCGCAGGACGGCTCCCACCAGCCCGTGTTCATCTCCAAGGTGCACACCTCTGTGGACGGGCTGCAGGGCATCTACCCGCGCGTGGGCATGGCGCACCCTTACGAGTCGTGGTTCAAGCCCTCGCATCCCGGCCTGGGCGCCGCCGGCGAAGTGGGGTCGGCCGGCGCCTCCAGCTGGTGGGACGTGGGCGCGGGCTGGATCGACGTGCAGAACCCGAACGGCGCGGCGGCGCTGCCCGGCTCCCTGCACCCCGCCGCCGGGGGGCTCCAAACCTCGCTGCACTCGCCGCTCGGAGGCTACAACTCGGATTACTCAGGCCTGAGCCACTCAGCCTTCAGCAGCGGCGCCTCTTCGCACCTGCTCAGCCCCGCGGGGCAACACCTCATGGACGGCTTCAAGCCGGTGCTGCCCGGCTCCTACCCGGACTCGGCCCCGTCGCCGCTGGCCGGCGCGGGGGGCTCCATGCTGAGCGCGGGGCCGTCGGCGCCTCTGGGGGGCTCCCCGCGCTCTTCAGCCCGCCGCTACTCCGGCCGCGCCACCTGCGACTGCCCCAACTGCCAGGAGGCGGAGCGGCTGGGCCCGGCCGGGGCGAGCCTGCGGCGCAAGGGCCTGCACAGCTGCCACATCCCGGGCTGCGGCAAGGTGTACGGCAAGACGTCCCACCTCAAAGCGCACCTGCGCTGGCACACGGGCGAGCGGCCCTTCGTGTGCAACTGGCTCTTCTGCGGCAAGCGCTTCACGCGCTCCGATGAGCTCCAGCGGCACCTTCGGACCCACACCGGCGAGAAGCGCTTCGCCTGCCCGGTGTGCAACAAGCGCTTCATGCGCAGCGACCACCTGAGCAAGCACGTGAAGACGCACAGCGGCGGCGGCGGCGGCTCGGCGGGCTCGGGGAGCGGCGGCAAGAAGGGCAGCGACACCGACAGCGACCACAGCGCCGCGGGCAGCCCGCCCTGCCACTCCCCGGAGCTGCTGCCGCCCCCCGAGCCCGGGCACCGCAACGGCCTGGAGTGACGTGCCCCGCGCCCCTGCCCCGCTCCCCTTCCTCCTCCCACCTTGGTCCGTTTGGGCTTCGTGGGTCCTGGCTTTGGCTCCAGTCTCTCTCCACCCTGCTCACTATCTCTTTCCGTCTCGGTCCTTCTCTCTTCTAACTCTCTCTGTGACAACTTTGTAAAGGGAGTGTGGACATGGGAGTAACACGCGTTGCTCTCCTGGGCCCTAGCTGTCTCTACCGGATAACACCGCTGGGGCCCAGAACAGCCCCAGCCGGCGCCTCGCCAGGCCTTTGATTCTGGTCCTCTCCCTGTTCCCCCTTCACCATCCCCAGCTGGGACGGGCACATCTTTTAGAGGGAAGTGGCCGCTGGAGGTAAGGCTGGACCGATCCAGTGCCTGGGACCCCGGGCCTCCGCACGCGCGGTTCACAACTAGGCTGAGCAAGGTTGAGCGCCACCCAGGGCCTCCGGGGCAGGCCAGCCGCCGACTGGCTAGGTACCAGTACCAGAACGGCGTTTTCGGGCGTCTGAGTTGCGGAGCGCCCTGCCCTGCAGCCGGGCGCCGCGGCCTGCCCTTCGCAGAGCCGTCGGGTGCCCATCTGGGGGCACGGAGACCCGGAGTTTGCCTAGTTCAGCTCTCCAACGCCAGCCCTGACTCTTTCTCTTTGTTTCCTGGGGTGGAACCGATGCAAGTTTCAGCTAAGGGCAGTCTTGGTGAATCGATGCAACAGCCTTCTTTAATCTTTATAACTTTTTTAAACGAAAAATCTAAAGAAAACACAACAGCATTCTTCTATTTGGTTTCCCTTGTGATTATGTTTTCCTCTATCAGTAAACAAGTCTTTCTCTCAAAATTGTGCTAATATTGATCCCAAAGTTATTTTGATCGCATTAACTTAACTTATGGGGTTGGGGGTGGGGGTGAGGGTAGGTGTCTTTTTCTTATGCAAAAATGCCCCTTTCCGGTGAGACCAGATTAACTATCTCTGTGTTTGTCCTTTTCTACCTCGTTTTCACCACTCCCGAGCATAATCTCCTTTTTTATTTTTATTTTATTTTTTTGCTAGTCCAGCAGTCAATTTATATAGTACCCATTTCTGTAAATTCTTGCAATTCGTTGAAGATTCTTAGGGTTTAACTTTTTTGTGTGTGATTTAAACTTATAAGCAAATTAAAAAGCTATTGTTTATTTCGGCCGAGGCTGTAGTTTAAATGCCAAAAGGGAAAAACAGAAAAAAATTGTAAGATATATCTGAACCTAATGGTTTGTACAACTGGAGAATCGTTCTAGATTAGGTATCAATTAACTATAACTCCACCAGTGTATGGGTGCGAGGTGCAGTTGTCCAGGAGACGATTTTGTATAGTATTTTTCTTGTACATTACTTCCAGTAAATATTTGAAAATATATTGAAGTAAACTTGATTTTTTTTTTTTTTTTTGGTCACAAGAAAATATTAAGAGTTATTCTTGCAGTTCTGATGAGCTGCAGATTTTTGGAACTCACTTCTGGAGGTGCAGAGCCACAAACGCACTTTCGGGGCCTTGTTTTGCTCGAATATGAATTTAGATAGATAACAAACTGTAACTAAGACAATATTTGATAAATGTGGGATGACACTTAATTTAATGAAGCATGTACTTACTTGCATTTGCTGGCAGTTCAGGCATAGTTAAAGTGAGAGTTCTCTTATATTTCATAATAAATGGGTCTGCCAAAAACCCATGTGTTAAATAAAATGTCCAAGTGAATCTCAACTAACTTTGGCCTTTGTGTATTTCCTGAAGGTAATATTGTTAACTGTTAATAATAAACACTCCTGACACTACATTTGAATGTTTGCAGATTCTGCAAACTAATTGCTCATTGTAATGTTGAAATAATTTGGATATTTCACATTGAAATGAAAAGCCTTTCTCTGGGACATTTTAGACTTGCATTTTAAATGCATGAAATGTAAGTGATTTATTTGTAATATTTTAAATGGTATTAATAAACTCAGATAAAGACTAGGTCAGTTAATTTGTATTTTTTTTTCCTTTTAAACTATGGACATTTGCATTTTATCTTCAGTTAAATGTCTAATTTAAACAAAATATAACCCTGTTTTGAGGTAATATTTAAATAATTGTTTTTAAGCTATTACTTAGATGGAATGAAATATTTGGGGAAGCTGTGGTTTCTCTATTTACCAAGATAAAGACTGTAGTGTCTAAGAAATGTAATTATTTACCAGTAGATTTTAGCTCCAAGCATCAGGATTTACTGAGCTCTTAAAATTTGTACAAAGTCACCAAACAATTGAAAGAAATTTCTTCATTCTGCTTTCTTCTCATTCTCCAGAAGGAGTCAGGTTGTTGGCCATTGGTTGCATTTGGTATTTAAAAGGCCAAGCCTTACACTAGAAGTTCAGTACATCTAAAATAAAAACATGGGTTTGGGAATAATTTTTGTTGTTAGGGGGTGGAGGAGGTCAAGCTAACAGAAGCTTGTTTTTGGCATTCCATGTCTTAGCTAAAGATTATGTAGAGGTAAATATCAGTAGTAGATTCCTGTTGAAATGAGTTATCTGTTCTTTTAAAGTCTCTAAACAGCCACCAAAGAAAAGGAAGGTTAAACCTTAATCTATCTACTAGGCTATTGTTCATAGGTGTCAATGATGCCAATAAAAAAATACTGTCTTGTTATGTCTAAGTGCATTTAAGCAATGGGTGTTCCTTGAGCCATACTTTGAAACATAAAATACTTTAAATGTTGATTGCTGTTATATCAAAGTATTTCACTATTAGATTAATATTATTTTGAAACAAACTGAATAAAAAGTTAGTGTGTTCAGATTCTTTTAAGTTTAGCTTCTTTCTTTCCGTTTGCATTTTCCCACCCTAAATTCAGTCTTGGTGTGCATCTTGAACTGACAGTTTTTCAGTGAAATTTATATAAAGTCATTATTAGCCATAGAAACAAGTGAAAATACAGAGTGTTATAAATACTGTAAATTCGTAAGAAAAAGACAGGGATAAAGTATTTTAGAATAATGTAGTTTGTGCCCAAGTAACAGCATGCCTTAATCCTGTTGTCTGTGCTGACGTTTGAGAACTCCAACCCCTATGACTTAGGCAAGCAAGTAAGCTCTAATTCTTTGGTATACTACAGCTCTACATAATGGTTTTAAAAAGTAAAATAGTCTCTTTCTGTTACTTTCTTCCCAGGACTAACATGCAGAACACATTTTTAAGTGTTGTTTCTTTTTTATTGAAAGTTGCAGTGCTGAGGGATTCAGAGAAAACGGTTCTGAAGGAGTTAAATGTAGAGGCAGGTAAGAGAAAAGCTGCTTGGTACCTTCATTATATCAGTTGCATTTTACCCAGGATCACATTTGATTTACAAAGTGGTTGATAATAAGGATAGATATTGTCTGGAAGAAGATTCTGGGGTGGGTAAACGGGGACAGATTTTTCTGTAGTATGGATGTCCAACTTTTCACTTTCTTCCTTTGGTTTCTCCCCATTTTAGCTTTGGTTTATTTTGTTTTGTTGGCTATAGCCAACAAATTCATTTCTGCAGGGTGGGCAGGGTTTCCTTCCGGGGGTGCACATCTTTTTGGAGGATAGAAGATGAAGTACATTTTATCTATGCTAATGCACCCCATAACAGTGCCTGTAGTCTCACTCAAATAAAGCCAAAGGCTTGGTCTCACTTTAAACCAAGGGACAAGCTTCCAGTCTTGCAGATTAAGGTAGAGTTAAACTAGTTGTTGACCCACAGGTCAGGCCAGCATGTATCAGTCTACCCTCAGGAGACTGGAATAGGGCTGCAGCTGAGTTCAGCTTTTCTGTTAACCTGCCTCATTTCATCCCCAAACTTGAGTGTTTCTTCCTTACCCTGCTTTCTCCTGTTCTGGTTCAACTTCTTTTTGGATGATGTCTTTTGCTTAGGAACATGACTATGATTTGTTGAGATGGACTATCAGCAAAAAATTTGTTTAAGCTTAAACGATTTAAGCAAATGCGATGAGTTACTCTTCTTTATCAACTGATACTAGAAAAAGTTCCTGGATGGGTTTGTCCTCCTTCCACTCTCATCTTACCCCAGTCTTGGTATAACTTCTCAATGGGGCTCCCATTGGGGACAGAATGCTGAAATTAAAAATTAAAGACAAGCATATCTTGAGACTGGACTCCTGAGCGGACAAATCGATAATCCTGCCATCTACATTTTCATCTCCCCACGGATCTTTTGTTGAGATTATGGAATGTTACAGAGGGCCTGTGGAGGAATTTTTTTTAAATAAATATTTTATTTTAGAGGATTAGCTCAAAGGTCAGTTGATCTTTTAGGCTGGTGAATTAAGGTAGAAACTTTGGGGGGAGGGGGAGTGTAGATTTGATTATTCTCTGGTTGCCTAAACTGGTAGAGAAATTCTACATTTTGCTCAATTTTTCAAATAGCCTCAAAGAGGGGTTAATTTGACGTAGATATTTTGAATAAACTGGGGTTTTTAATTTACTGCTGACTTTTACTGCTTCTGTCAACAGGCATTATAATTTCTTCCTACACCCTTAAGAAAAACTCAGGTATGATCAAGCTCCTCTCTCTTTTAAAAATATGGTTTCTGTGTTGTCCCCCACCCCCTTTTCTTTAAAAAGGAGCCAAGCAGATTAATTCTATCACTGTCTTGAAAAAAAATTGTGTTAAGTAAAGGATCAACGGGAATGAAGTGTACTCATTTTTAAGTTAGGACTGTCGTTCTGGGTGGTATCTTTTGAAGACTTTGCTCGATATACAATTGTTGCTGTTGTTTAAAACTTAAGATTCAGAATTTGCTTTCTCCCTATTTATTCCCTGCTTCCGGATTAAAAGAAAGCCGATAATTCCTTGCTCCAGCCGCTAAGATTGAAGGGGATGCGCGTCAGTGGCCATCTCTTTAGGTTCGCCGCATTCCCTCTACGCTGAAGTGTTGATTTGCTTAGCGGGGGGAGGGGGCTTGGGGGTGGTATCTATTTTCTTTGGTCCCTGGGCGCGTGTTAATTTAATTTAATTTCCTGCGGAGTCTCCTGGCGATGAGCAAGCAGCCTTATACATTTTGCTTCGATTCCTAACGACAGTCGGGGCTTCTAGAGCCCCAGAGACAGCGAGGGGAGCTGGAGGATGACTGAGGACCGGGAATGAAGCGCCCGCTCAAAACTGCTGCTTTTCACTGTTGTTGTTTCCTGTCCATTTGGGGAATTTCTTCTAAGCTCACTCCCTAACTTGACTTCTCAGACAAGCCATTTCTTGCCGCGCGGGAGGGAAGGTGGAGACGCCCGCTGCCTCTCTTGCGGGGCTCGAGGCTGAGTTTGGGCTGCCCAAAGTTGCCCTTCTGCTTCCGTGAATTCAAGGCGATGTGTTGAGCCCAAGAGAGTTTTCCAGCCTCTAAACGCTACTTCCTCTTTCCTTTCCCTTCTCGACTTTCCAGCTGCTCTCAAAAAAGCCTCTCCGAGACTCCCCGGGAACGTTTGAGGGGACGAGCCGCGTTGTCCACCCAAGAGCCGCAGCGAAGGGTAGGGCGGCAGTCGGGTCTCTCCCGGACCACCGTTCCCGCCCGCATTCCCCCTGTGCTGCCAGCCGAGCCGCCGCGCGCGGCGCCCGCGCACACAAAGGCGCCGCGGCCGCCGCCTCCGGCTGCACGGACAGCGAGCGCCACCCTGTGCCCCGTGCGCGTTCTGCAGCCGCGGCCGCCGCCGGCCCAGCCGGCCCGCGCTTCCCAGCGCCGCTCTGGCCCCGCGCGAACCCACCGCGGGAGTCGCCGGGGAACCCGCGCTCACCTCCCGGCTCAAAAGACAAGCCGGCTGGCCTGGGACAGGTGCATTCCCTCCTTTTGCTCGCCAAATCACCAGCATCCGCCCACTGCCCTTGGCCATCCAGCGCCGGGACCCTCGGGCCTCTGTCCCACCCTATCCCGGGATGGCAGGCCAAGTGCTGAGTCCTGCCGGCGCTCCCCGGGCCTGCCGCGGCGAGGCGGGCCGAGTCCTTCTGAGCCTGTCGGAGTTCTCTCTGTGTAGCATCGACTGTGCTCTCTTCCTGCCTACAGTACTCTGGTCACTCTCACTGGTCTCTTACCCGTTTCTGGCCCTGTTCCACAAACTGCAGCGGTCTTCCGTCGGCAGTAAGTTTTATTCTTGTCATTTTATTAAGGGTTTGCCGGACTCAAACGAAGGAACTTGTGCACCTTTTCTCACACTGTTGGCATAAGGGAAGCAAAATCAGGACCGACTGACTGTGATTTCTGATTTCAGGAATCAAAAGAACAGCTTAGCCATTTAAATGACGACCTAGAGGAGAATCTTCTCAACAGGTATATATAGATACATAATCCCTGTACCTGTTGAGCTGACTCAACTCGTCTTTGCCGCGTTATACCTAAAACCCAACAACCTCTTTTGGGCTTCTTCCTCTCCCTTCTTGCCCCTCCGTGCTTCAGGCAGCTGGATATTTGAGGAGTGCCAGCAATATTCTCCGGGCCCCGTATTTTGGTGACATCTGAAGGGAGGGACGGATCAGTCCTTCAGAAAAAGTACCATACTTCCTTTAAAGATCATCTTTACTTTGAGACTGTACCTGCTGCTCCCTGGGGCGGACTGAGGAACAGAGGCCCCTCTCGGTAGGTTTGGATCTGAGTTCCACTTCGTACTCTCTAGATACGCCAGGGATTAAATCTGGAGCTTAGTTTTGGTTATGCCCGCACCGTCTACAGGCGTTTCAAGTGCCCTGTGAGGTGCTGCAGTCTGAGCGTCTTCAGCATTCAGGAGTTCGCGGAGCTGCACGCCTGCGTGTGCTCGGGCTCCCACCATGTCCAGCTTGCGGCTGAATCCACGGGCACCACTGACCCGCAATCCCAGTAGCGGGGAAGGGAGGGCAATGGCTTAACTGGTCTGCAGTTTGGGCCTCTCTCGAAAAGCCCCTGAAGCCTCGGGGTAGAAGCAGTCTGGCCTCCTGGAATTCCAGGGTGTGTTTGACACATCCACCTCCGGAGGCCTTCCCTCAGACCAGCCGGCGTGGGCGCCCCCACCTCCACCCCTCTCGCCGGGGTCCGGAAAGCCGGAAAGTGCTGGAATGTCGCGTTCTCTCACCCTATTGTGCCTAGGTGTTGCAAACCACTGGAGGACAGAGCTTCTGGCTTTGATCTCCTGTCTCGGTCATTCTTTACCACCGAGGGGTGAGTTTAAATTAAATTTCTTTCTCTGCTGATAAGTTCTAATGGGCCTCAGAAGGTGAATAATTATGCAGTAACATTTCATGGGTTGTTGGAGTGGGAATCCCCACTGCGCTGTCACCAGGGACAGCGGTTCCCCTGTACCTTAATGCTGAATGAAGCTTCACAAGTAAACTACAAGTGTCTTTCAAAATCGCCGTCTGGATAATCTCATCTTTTCCCTGCTCTCACCTTTCTTGCGCCTGCAAAACAGTTTGGCATCACTTTTCAAATTTAAGTTTTATTTGTGGCTTAAAAATATTTTAAAAATCTCTACTAAAGGATTTTATGTTTGAGTGTAAAAATTTTTGCTTTGATGATTAAATATGCATTCCTCTCAGGACAAAATAAACATTCATGAAAGCTGAGGCCACATTTTTCCTGGGAAAAGGCAGATAAGCCGTCTGGGATTTGCATGCTATCTCTTGTAACTTATTTTACTGAATTTGTGCGTTTTTTGCTTGTTTCCTGAGAAAAAGGCTCAAGACCGGGAACTGCTGCAATCAGTGGTCTGAACATACCTGGTTTGCATTCAGAAATGCACTTTCTGTGCCAGAGGAGGAGGATAAAAAGCATACTACATTGTTGCTTCATTCAAAAAAGCCATTTACCTATTTGAAAATGTGTGCTTCCTTAAGATTTTGATTTATATTTGATTTCTCCCCAAGATAGGTAAGAAATAGCATCAACAGTTTGAATATTTAAATGGATCAGGACATTCTGACAGATACTTTAAAATAAGACTCAGCTTAAAGAAATCCAAATTTATAATTTAAAAGCACAATGGAACCCTTTATAGTTTTTTTTTTTCTTTAAAGAAAATCCTTTATACCCTGTTCACATCAGTGTTCCACTGCTTAGCATTTTCCTTGTTTACTTTTCTTCCCTTTAAATTTATTGTGCTCCCACAAGTTTTAAGGTTTCTTAACACATGGAAACTAGAGCCTGCTTATCAAGTTTTCACTCCTTTCTTGGCAACTAATTTGAAAGTGCCCAAACAATGAATTGATTTACATTATGTTCATTTCACTCTATACTCCTTGTGAATGTTAGAAAAAAGCTCAATAATTTACCTAGGGTTATCTTTATATCTTTGAAGGGGACTGATCCTTCTAGTTTTAAGATTTTTAGCCACTCCATTTTAAGCACTGAAACAGAAGAAAGAAAGAAAGTAGAGGTTATGCCCTCCACCTCCCCCAGAGTTCAGGTGATTGTCTACTTCAACTGCAAATAAAGATTGTACTGCCCAATTTTGCACCCAATTTAATATCCCTAATTATTCAGGTACCCTATCATCAGGTTTCCCATCATTTCAGGAAGTTTTGTGCTCATTCTTCTGTACCAATCAATATTTCGTTTCTCTTTTACATACCTGTCCCTTATTTGGGGCTTTTTTTTTTTTTCATAAGTACTTTCCCCTTTCAATTAAACAAACAATGACCTTTGTAAGGAAGGGGGAACCAGTAGGTGGAGGTGAGTTTAAGAATTATTCACATTGATTTAGTGAATCAATATTATCAAGTTATATATGTATGTGTATATATATATATATATACACATATATACACTCTTAACAGAATTTGACTACAAGTATATGAAGTCTCAGTTTAATGAAAAACAATCATTTTTCTAACATTAAATTCTATTTCTCTCAAATCTTTAAGAAAGTAAGATTCTTTTTTTTTTTTTTTTTTAGAAAGTAAGATTCTTGTAGATGACAATTCAGTATCCTTTGTACTGTTAGGCAAATTGAGTTTTTCTCTTTTTCCCAATAAATAACTATTTGGTTTAAAACTGTAGTGTTTATGTTGGAGTATGATATACATACATCATATTTCCTATACCCTCAGTAGTGACATATTTTAGTTTATTATCGCAATTGACTGTTGTAATAGTAATGAATATAAGGCAGTAAAACAGCCTTGAAAATATTTTGGCAGTAAAACATTATATATTCTTTAGTTGCATATACTTTGTAGAAAGTATATGATATAATTTATTTAGTATATGGTGCAGTTATTAACTGTGAACATACTTTGCTTACTGACATGTTCACTTGAGTGTTTTAATATGTATACCCAAGAAAATCAGAATCTGTGAAGTGTTCCATTCTTAAAATTCTGCCTGTTTTGCAGAGAAAATGTTTCAAAAGTGGGATATAATAGTGATTCCTATTGTAAAGAAATGGTATTCATGTCTGTGAAGAGGTTTAGAATGACTTTTAGTATTTTTAAAATCCAAAAGCAGTGGTATTTTTTTACTTCATTTTTTTTAAAAGTAAACTTTTCATTTTGGAATAATTTTAGACTCAGAAAAGTTGTAAGAACAGTATAGTGAGCTCTAGTAGTTTTCTCTATTAATAACATCTTACATTATGATGGTGTATCTGTCACATCCAGGAAATCAATATTGGCATATAATTTCTTAAAATAAAGAATTAAAGTCAACAAATGTTGCACTGCATATCTGTCAGTGGTAGACTGCAGCTTAGGAAAATGCTGACTTCTTTTTGTTCAACTTCTTATAGTCAACTTGTCTATGCAGAGTTGTTTACTACATTAGTAAACAAGTTATGTAGAAAGCTACTCTACAGGGGTGTGTTTTTAAAATACTGTTTCTTAGAATAAAAAGGTTTTTTAAAATTCTTTCATAGTTAAAATCTATGAAAATATCTAGCTCAATTTTCATTTTTATTTCATGTATGAAAGCATCAGATTAAATTTTCACAGTTGATGGCTTTACTTAAAATTATAAAGCAATTATTGTTAGCAATGTTCTATTTGTAGCCTAGAACTATTTTTTGTTCTGTAATTTAAAATGACTTATTTACTCATTATTTGTAATAATATAATGATTCTATTTATTTCCTGTTTTCCAAGTTAAATTTTAGGATTACTTTTACTAAGGAACTGAGTTTGTCAGCATATAGAAAGCTTTAAAACTTAATGATTTTTCTTTCTTCTTCTTTTTTTTAAACACAGATAAATGTGTTTCCATGGAGCAATACATTTGCTTAGATCTTTCTCTCATTTAAGTGAGATTATAAGCAGTTTCATAAAAAGGAACTATTCTTTATTTAAAATGTATTTTTACTTTATATAGAGTTGCTAGATAAAATACAGGAAATCCAGTTACACTGGTGTTTTAGATAAACAACAAATAATTTTATTAGCATAAGTATGTCCCATGTAATATTTGGGACATAATTATACTAAGCATGATTTGTTGTTTTTTAAAATTCAGATTTAACTGGGTGTCCTGATTATTTATTTTTCCTTCTTTAAAATGAAATTCATGTATTTATAAGGACAAATCTAAAAATAAAAGGCAATATAAATACAAAATAACTTGTGCTTGTTCATGAAAATGCTAAAGATAGCATTCTGTACTATTTAAAAAGGAAGTACACGACATAATAAAGTTAAAGTTTACTTGTTACATGTAGGATGAAAATATAAAATTGGTTTTCCTCTTTTCTGTTTTTCATTTTTCAGCTTGTTTGTCTTCAAACTGGACTTTCCTTACACATTTAGAATAATGCGAGTATTACTTTGCCTTCCTAAGAATCTACATTTACCTAGCTTTCAAGAAAGTAATGTTATGATGATGTGTGCACTTTTCTTTCTAATATTAATGCTATAAAAAGGAGATATCTAAAAAATCACCCTAATTTCTAGTCATTAGATTCATGCAGTTAAGACCCTATAGTAAAGTTTTGCTCTTGCAAATTCTACTTTCCAGGTACTTTACACCTACTTAATTGCTCTTACCTAAACTGCATAAATGTGGATTCCTGTATTTCCAGAAGTCATGTATAAGTTGTAGCAGCAGTACTGCATATGAAATTCATTTGCCAGGTATTCTATAAATTATAACTAAGTAACTAGAAGTTAAAATTCTCTATACTAGGAGAGTTTGTTTTTCCTTCTGTGGAAGTATTGCTGTAGGACATAAAGGTAATATCCACTTATTTATTCATGACATTTTCTCCAGAAGCAATCCATTATCCTAACATAGTAGTTTTCCTCCTTGTGATTTATTTATACTATTGATTTTTCTAACAATTTCCTATCTCTTGGCAATTATTATTTGTGATTATTCCTAAAAATAATGAGTAAAATTCTATGTAGCTTAGATACAATACAGGCTAATAAGTGGTGAGGGGGACAATGAACCTGGCATCTGAGGTTTATCCATGTTGCTTTCACACAGCTCAAAGAGTAAGTAAAGACAACATTAAGAGCCCATGTATACCAATGAGATAAATCATTAAGAACAATACAGGCAGTCTTTTATTCATAAACAGGGAATTTATCAAAAGCCCAGACTTTAAAGGTAGCTGCTTTTATCAGACAGTTAAAGTATTACTCTAAGGGTCGGGAAGAAATGGCTAAGTGGGAAGTGTAGGAAAATTTATTTAGGAGACTGCCTTGATGGTAGCACTCCCTGAAATTAAATTGTAGGCAAGTTTTCACAAAGTGCCCTACTTTCCCCTCCACTTTACTTTGTTTTATAAAGCTAATTAGATATTCATTTGGGTTAATTTTTTAAAATGTAATTACCTCTGTGACTTTTAAGGGAGGCATTCATATACAAATGCAAATTTTTCAAAACATATTACCTCCATCCTAATCCAAAGACTTTCCATTTCAACAAAAGTTTGAAACTTCAGTTTTTGGAGACTATTAGAGCCTCACTTGAAGATATCCTAGAAAATACAAGAAATTATGAAGAAGCAGAGAACACAAATACTTTAGACCCACTTCTGAGATACATGATGTCTTATAATTTTTTGTGTGTGATTTTTATATAATTTACTTTTTCCTTATTAATATCAAAATTAATTTTCCTCACTATTAAAAGTTATCTGCAAATACAATTTTCAGTGGTTATGGTCCCCATATATCAAAATTTTACTACTTCCCTAATACTGAGCATCTAGTTGTTCCCAAATGATTGAACATCCTTATGTATGACTTTTTGTTCTAATTTCTGATGATTTCCTTAGGATACTAAAAGAGAAGAAAATTTTTGGGATAAGAACATTTTAAAGGTTCTAGATAAGGATGACCAGATTACTGTCCCTGAAGTATATAGCAGTTCATACTTCTGGAAACAGCAGTTGAAACAACTGGCCTTAAGTGCACTGAATTCTTTGTTCATTTAATAAAAAAAGAAATGATTCTCATTATTGCTTTAAGTCATATATTTCAGATTCCTAAACTTTTCTTCCCCGTGTGTGTTTGCTATTTTTATTCTCTCTTTTGTAAATTGTCCTTCCATGGCTATGCCCTTTTCTGAATGATCGTCCTCTTGGTTGCAAAATCAAGCAGATGATCTGGGCCAGTGAAGAATGCTGTGGAGAAACAGTGTTGGCTCTGGAAGCAGAAACTCCTTTTCAGTTTTTGCACCATACAGTTCCTTAAGGTGAAACCTGCAGATCGGTTTCCTTTTGTTGGTAGCAGATTAATTGCAGTAAGTGGGCAAAGTGGAACATAAATACATGCTATCATTTTACAAAAGAATTTTGGGAAACAACCAGTTGTATTTCCCCACTAAGTGTGGACATTGTTTTGCACTGTCACACAGTACCAAGTATAGATTCACTTGAACATGTTAGCTCTAACTGTTTGAAAAGTTAAAAAAAAAAAAAAAAAGAGTCTATAGAATAGTCCCAAAAAATGACTTGTGATTTTAATAGTTTACTTTTTAAACTGAATTAGCCAGGGTCTCTGGCTGCATGAAGCCACAGATTTGATCTTTAAAGAGACTTACTTCATTCTATGGTGGCTCAGACGGTAAAGAGTCTGCCTGCAACGCAGGAGACCTGGGTTCAATCCCTAGGTTGGGAAGATCCCCTGGAGAAAAGAACAGCTATCCACTCCAGTATTCTTGCCTGGAGAATTCCATGGACAGAGGAGCCTGACAGGCTATATAGTCCATGGGGTTGCGAAGAGTCAGACATGACTGAGGGACCTTCACTCACTCACTCAACTAATTCATGGCCACCATAGATAATGAGTTTGATTTGAATCAGCTGTTTTAGCAGGACAGAAAGATCTATTTTTAAATTTTGATATTTTATGACCATTGGAGAAATAATGTCCAAGAGTAAAGTGAGGTCTACATAATCACTAATGAATTCTAAGTTTTTAAAAAAGTTTTTTACATAATTATTCCTTAACAAGATTGACGTAATAACTACATGACATATTCATTAGCCCTTGAGAGGAATGCTTAAATACAACCATTAAAGAGTCAAGCCTTTGAGTTATTGGGAGAAGAGAAGAAAGAAGAGGGTGAGTAGATTGGACATATATCATATATAGCCTCAGCTTGTAGTAGAGATAACAGTATCTCATAGTGATAATTAAATGACATATTTGCTGTTTTTCAAAAATTTTTGAAAATAACAAATACCGAATGCCTACTTTGTGTTCAGCCCTTTGGGTTAAAAATAAGCCTTAAGCATTATTATGAATTACTGACATAATTTGATAACTTATATTATTGTAAATAGGAGTAAAATATTTCTTGTGTCCTTTCTTTAAGAAAAAAATAATCATTTGAAAAGAAATCACCCCATCATTCTGACCATATGACTAAAATCAACTATTTAAAAATTTAACAGTATGAAGGCATTTTAGCATTATAATTTTAAAATGCTCAAAGTATGTTATAACAACTTAAACTTTAGTCTGTGTGTGTATCTGTACTTACCCAGAATTATGCCCAACCTATTTTTATCTCAAATTGTTATAAGAGGTCAAGTTAATATTCGTTCATCCTCCAAATAAAGTTAATTGATTATTAACTAAATGTAAATATTCTATTGTGTATAATAAACTGATAGTCACTGATGTTGCTAAAGAGACTTTTGTAAAAGTAATTGCTCTTTTTTTAACTATATATAAGAAATGCTGAATACATAAAAAAAAAAAAATGGATCCAAGAGCTTATACCTTTATAAAACTAAACTTAAACAGAGAAAATAAGGTAACACTTATTGGATTTAATTAATTGTTCTATCCATGTTCAAGTTTACAACTTTTGCTTATGAATCCTATATTTAAAGTGTCTGGTTTTGGAGACAGTTTTTGTTCTGTTTTGTCTTTTTTTTTTTAAATTCCGCTCTAGAACAATGGTTCTCAATTTTGCTGTTGTTAACAAACCCCTTTGAGAATTTGAGTCAGGTTATGGATCTTAAGAATATACTCATCTCAATACCTCTCTGATACCTATAAACTGACTTAAGATTTAGAGGTAGGTGTATACTGTTGAGTTCTTAGTTTGTATGTTCTATTAAAATGCACATGTTTTTAGAGGAATTTTACTTGAGTAAGTCAAAGAAAGTGTCTTTTATCTTTGATTCTGTTATCGAACCTTGATAAAAATGAATGTGGAGAAAGGCTGACTCTTTTCCAACAGACGGGAATGTCTCTGAAGATTCCAATAAAGAAGAACCACCAGGGTGTTGTCCTTCACCTTTCAGAAGTGTATGATTAAAATTTTGTGATGTTTGTACTTTTCTTGCTTGTTCTGTATATGCTGGGTCTGTGATATACTAGTGGTCACTCCAGATGTTTTAATTTTGTCTAGGCTAATGTCTTAGGCCTTCTGTTAATATGGAAATAGATGGAATTTTACAGTACATCATTAAATATCCCACTTTAAAATAATTTTATTACTGAAGCAGTATTTATTTTCTAATATTTGGAAAGTCATTCATATGAATAGGAGCCTCAATATAGTTGAGCAAACCCAAACCACTTCTGATGGACTCCACCTTAGCCAACACTTTATCCAATGCTTATGTTACTATCTTTTTTTTTTTTTTTTGTCAGTTACAACATTTGTAAATCTGTCTTAGTTTTTGCATGATACAGTTATCAACATCTTTTTTATCTTAACCAAAGAGAAGAATGATGCATCAGCAAGTGGGCTGTAAATGGAACAAAAGAGTTATGATAAATACCCTGAAAATAAAGATAGAAGGGGTGATTCAACAGTGAGAGAGACAGTCTACGTATACCATGGGTCTAATCTTCCTCTACACTTGTGAGCACTGGTGTCTGAAGGTAAAGAGACTGAACAGTTGTGGGGGAAATGTGCTATTGCCATAGCAGCTATATTTCCAAGCCTTCCGAATCATAATTAGGTTGTGCATGAGAATTTTTTTCAGAGTGTGGGTAGGCAGAAAAAAAAAATCTAGATTCATATCAGAATGTTAACCAAGGAGGAACCATGGACCTTTATCTTTTTGCTGTGTAAGGAGGAGTCACACAGCAAGCTATTTTCTATGTAAATGATTCAAAAGTACGACTTCCAATTCCATCTTAGAAGGGTGATGTATTAGTTGAGTGTGGGTTATAGAGTCAGATTTTCTGAATTGAATCCTCATTCTGTTACTTCCTTGGTGTTACTTCCTTGACTTTGAGAAGATTCCTTAATTAATCTGTGCCTCATTTGGTAAAGTTTGAATAAAAGAATGAATCTTACTGTCAGTAGGTTAATGCCTGTAAGACTCAATCATAGTGCCTGATGGATGAGTGCTAAATGAATGTGAACTTAATTTTATAAGTTCTATATAAAAAGTATGTCTGGTATATAAAAACAGAAACTTATAAATTAGCTGATTTTATATTATTGATCTTATCATTGTGGATACTAATGACAGGAGCGTTTCATTTTATAATGGAAGGCATTTTCTTTGTTACTTTGGAGGTTCTTTTCCCTTTCCCTGTCATTGGGAGCCCTGTTGACCTTGCTCTTGTTTGATGACCCTTCTTGCTCCTGATTTCCTTTGGTGTCCTGTATGTGCCATGCTGTGAGAGCCAGGCTTTTCCTTTTTGGCTTGTGTGTTGGTTTTAACCCATCTCTTCCCAGGGGATTTAGTTCTAGGAAAGTGGGGGCTAAAGGAACTTATGAAACTAATATAGGCAAAGTAATTCTGCTTTAACTAGGGCCATGAAACTACAAATTTAAATTTGTATTTTTTTTTTTTTAGATTTTCTGAGGATTTCATGGTGGAATATTTTTTTTCCTTTCAGTCCTAAGCTGATTCCTTGAGTCTATTATATTCTTTATTGCTTGAGTATTTTCAAATAGTTTTTTTTCCTCTTTTTCTAGTTAATTCTTTCTCTTGCTCTCTCTCCTTTTCTTTTTTGCTTTACAATTGTCCAGAATGTTCTGGTAATTTAACAACTTCAACTATCTTCCTAGAATCTTTTCTTGACTTTCAGCTGGGGAGAAAATATTTTAGCCGTGTATTACGTTACTGGATTGTAGTAAAGCTGATGGTCAAACAGAATACCTCCGTTCAATAGAAAATTTTACTTGGCTTATAAAGAATAGCATTCCATCATTTACTACATCTACAGAAACACAGATCAGTTTACGAGACCATTCTTTCCTTCAGTTTAATAATGCAGTAGTGATTGCATTCATTTATAGTTTTTCACACTAAATTGTCCATAACTTTTGCTTTTCTAAAATCTCAAGTATCTTTAAGGAGCTCCTCAAGTAGTTTTAAAAGTAAAACATTTTAATAGGATTGAACTGTACCTTGATAATTAAGTATAAATCATTAAGGAAACATGCCTAACAATTTCAATTACATTGGTAGTGCTTTTCAGTGTATTTCCATAGACATTATATTCACACATACTATGCTTTTTCTTAAGATGGGAAAATTATCCTGGATTACTTACATACACCCAATGCAATCATAGGGTCCTTATATAAGAGTACTAGAAAGAAAAAAAAAAAAAAGAGTACTAGAAGAAGGGAAAAGGCAGAGATGGAGGTATAATGAAGGGATCAGAGATCTGAGGGATGCATGCTGAGGTACATGGGTAAAGAACAAGGAATGAATTTGTCTCTAGAGCCTATGGAGACTGATTTTAGACTTCTATTCTCTAGAATTGCCAGATAACAAATGTATATATTTTTTAATCCACTACATTTGTGGTAATTTGTTACAGCAGCAATAGAAAAGTAATACAGACTTTGTTAGTGCGCTTTGCTAACAGGAGGCAAGCTATATTGCTTGAGGTTACTATGTAGACATTTGACTATCCATGCATTTAAAAAAAATAATTATGTCTTTTAAATGAGCTTTTAAATTTCTATTATTTCCAATTTTCCCAGTTTCCTCCCTTGACTAGTTCCTATGAGTGAATTTTCCAGTCAACTTATGATTCCGCTTCAGTAATCCTCTGGGAATAAGAGCTCAAATTAAAACAATGAATACACAGGTGGACACTAACAGAAAATATTTTCATACAATAAGTCATATGCAAAGCACTCTATATATACTATAAAACCGACACATTGAGTAGGCTAAAAGCCAGGTTATTAGCTATGACCTAAGATCACTGAACATAAAAAAATACCACCATTTGTTTTAAGGAGTGGTAAGATAAAAAGTGAGTTGGTTGGGTTATATTTTAAAGCCATTTTTAAAATAATACAGCAATTTAAAATTTTTAAATTGTGATGTTTACTAAAAGCAGCTGATCTCTACTTACTTTCTGCCTTCATCAGCTGATAACCCCACAGATCCTTGTATACTATCCAGGACCCCAGTTCTCAGCCTGGTTACTTGTTCCAGTGAAGGCAGTAACTTCAAGAGAATTCTGCCTGTGGAGTACTCTTTAAAATTTTTTGAAATAAAAATGCAAATAAAATATTAGACGGGGCTGTTAATTAGAAAGTGTTTCACTCATGTCTATTATCAAGGGCGAAACAGATCACCAGCCCAGGTTGGATGCATGAGACAAGTGCTCTGGGCTGGTGCACTGGGAAGACCCAGAGGGGTCTGGTGGGGAGGGACGTGGGAGGGAGGATTGGGATGGGGAATACATGTAACTCCATGGCTAATTCATGTCAGTGTATGGCAAAAACCACTACAATATTGTAAAGAAATTAACCTCCAACTAATAAAAATAAATGGAAAAAAAAATAAAATCACAATTGTACTTGAAAAAAAATAATAAAGTCACAAAAGTCGAAAAAAAAAAAAAGAAAGTGTTTCGCTGACGTCTGTAGGTATGACTGTGGAACTGCTATGGCTAAGCCCAAGGAGAATATAGGCTTGGCAGGTATTTCTAATCTAGGAGGCATTACAGAATTGAAGCCTGGACTGCTCCTGCTATGAGGAATTAAGCATCTCCAATACCATACTGCTCTCTCCCTCCTTCCCAGGAAAGAGAAGCCGTCAAGAGCTCAACATCCACACGTAGCAAAGGGGCCACAGGCTTTCGTGCCGGTGCTTTCAAACAACAACCTGGTTCTCAATCCCCCAATCCTATTTGTATTTTGCGTTTTCTAAAGTGTGGCATAAAACACAAATGGTTTTAGTTTTTTTCACAAGATTTCAGATTACTGGCAGAGTACACTGTAGGGAGGCTGGTTGTAAGCATCAGTGTAAAGAGAAATACAGTGAAGAACAGACATAAAATCCCTGGATGAAATTACATATTTAAGTAAATGTAAAACATGACTCAGTTTATTTACATGTTATTTAATGTTATTTACATGGAATTTTAAAATCATACGTATATTACATATAAAGTTTAAACAGATTACTTGATTGAATAATAATAAAGGCATTTAAAATTTTTCACCACGGTAAAAGT
The DNA here is from genome assembly GCF_963930625.1 of Muntiacus reevesi. Taxonomy (NCBI): domain Eukaryota; kingdom Metazoa; phylum Chordata; class Mammalia; order Artiodactyla; family Cervidae; genus Muntiacus; species Muntiacus reevesi. Next base: position 27,887,276 of record NC_089254.1, on the reverse strand, counting down.
AGCTCTTATTTTAGGTAAATAAGTGTTCATATATAGAGTAAGCTTGTGACTTACTCTGCCAAACCTAAAGCTTGAAATAGTGGAATCTTCAGAATGGATCATGTAAACCATTTCATTTACTGAAGTGGAAGATAACTATCTAATTCTGCCAGAAATTTTACATTATAATTCTCCCTATCCTCTTGACAAAAGGTTATAATGGAATTTTGGGTAATAGTGGATATTCACTGAAAGAAGCATTGAGAGAGTGTGAGAGAACATCCGATGGTCTGGAGAAAAGGACCAGCTCAAATTGCTCTAATATTTGCTAGAAAATTCAGGATGTTCCAAATTAAAATCATTCTTCCTGCAATGTCACAGGTCCAACTACATCATACTGTCTATTTGCAAAAATCTTTCAATTTAGTTAGTTGGATAATTTATCCCTTTAGGAATATATTCCCAATTTTATAGCAGAAACTGATAAGAAAATACTCACTTTGCAGCAAATTGCTTTATAAGCAAATGTGCTTTTTATAAATTGAAGGATAAATGCATTATCTCACTTAAATGAATTTTTGTTTCCTTTTAAGAATCTGAAGGGAAGATGGTGTGTGAACAAAACATGTCTACTTGAATAGCATGATTCTATTGATATATGCAATAAACAAGATCAAAGCATACCAAATAATTATTAAGCAGTCTTTCTTTGCATTACACAAAGATCAAAATATGTGTTAACTCCAACAGCATCATTGCACTGACTGTGCGTTTACTAACTTAAAATATATGTCTCGATTTCTCAGGAGCTCTTGATGAGTTCCTTGTTCCTTTATCGTTCCATTGTGCAGAACCACTATCAAATCTGCGTTCTGTATCGTGGAGAGTCTGTGAGTCACCACTACGCAGGTCCTCCCCTTACTGACTTTATCAAGGGCATGCTGAACCACCTGGAAGAGAGAAGGACCTGTGACTGCTAGTTTTGGTTAAATGCCAGTAAATTTGCCCAAGTCAAATTGATTAAGGAAATCTAATAGCATTCATTGTGTATTTGCTTATCTTCAAGGAAACTACCCTTCTTTGTGAAATATCTTAATAGAAATCTAAAATAAGTAATTATAGACACTCATTAAGTAAGATTTTTTAATTAGAGTAGCTTTTGTGACAATAAAAATTAGATGGTTATTTGTGTTTAGTGGTTTCAAAGTCAAACCCAGGAAGTAGTATTTCCATACTCAGTTGTCTATTTACTTCATTTCCTCTCATGGTCCCTTTTGTCTGTTTTTCTTTTTAGAATTTAGTTGTAAAACTGTCCTAGCTAAAACAGTATCTAGCTACAAAGAGGTAATAATGCTTTATATGAGAAGTAAGGGGATTTCCTGGAGGTCCAGTGGTAGGATCTGTGCTCTCACTGCAGGGAACACAGGTTCAATTCCTGGTTGGGGAACTAAGATCCCACATGCCTCGCAGTGCAGCCAAAAACAAAACAACAAGAACAAAAAACAAAACAACAAGAACAAATAAGAAATGGAAGTAGAAGGTAAAATCCGATTATTTGTTGAATATATAAAATATTCTAATGATGATTATCTCATTTAAATCCTTTCAGTATCTCTGTAAGGAGTATTTTCATTTTCCTGATAAGTAAACCAAGATTTGAAAAATTCAGGTCACTTGACCTAGGTCACACTGCTAGTAACTGATGAATCCAGAATTACAGCCCAAATATGTCTGATTCCAAGAGTCCCATTTTTTTCTTTCATAACGCACTGCCTCCTTGGAAATCAAGAATGATAATCATCTAAAAATAGTAGTTGTGTAGTGATTAATTTCATGGGATCTTAGATCAGATACACTCTATTAGAATTTAAAGTGAAAGTGAAAGTTGCTCAGTCGTGTCCGACTCTTTGCGACCCATGCTACTGTCCATGGGATTCTCCAGGCCAGAATACTGGAGTGGGTAGCCTTTTCCTTCTCCAGGAATCGAACCCAGGTCTCCTGCATTGCAGATGGATTCTTTACCAACTGAGCCATGAGGGATTTAAGGAAGTTACTTAACTTTTTCTAAGCCTTACTGTGCTGATCTGTAAATTGAATATAGTAAAAAATAATTATTCAAACTGTTGTGAGGATTGAGATAGTAGTGTATAATAAGCACTTGATAAATATTGAAGATTATTACTCATTTAACCAGTTTTCATTTAACAAATAAGAGCATACTATATATGCAAGAACTACTAAGGGACAAGAATATAGTAAAATTAAACATGAGAAGAAGCTTAAACTGTACACCTATTGTTACATGTCTGTTTGCCCCCTTGTTTCCTTTTCAAACTGAGCAAATATTCTAAAGAAGGTAGAGAAACTAGCAGGCTCCAGCATTGCTGTGTAGATCACTCTCTTACATATGTAGTTTACCTTATTATTTTGTTTGGTATCATTAGAATAATAATAAAACAGGAAAGTAATCTTCCTTGGACTTTTTCCTTGAGTGGGGAAGCATTTCAAGAATTGGGACCCTTTTGATGATGAGACAAATTCTAACGAGAAAACCTTTCTAACACACAAGATGCCTTGTACCCCAACTCTCTCCCCACTCCCCACCAGCCTCTGACCTTTACATAAAGGTCAAAACCTTAATTACAACTGGTGACCCTATGACTACAATTCTTTCCAGGCCTTTTTTCCCCCCACCAACTGACCTTAATTTCTTCCAAAATACTCCACTCTCATATTTCATATTAATCCTGAGATGAAAGAAGAGAAAGTTACCTTTTCACTCTCATTGTCAAGAGCTGAAGTGGCCTCATCCAACAATAAAATTTTTGGTTTACGGAGAAGAGCCCTTGCAATAGCTAGTCTTTGTTTCTGGCCGCCAGAAAGCTGTGTTCCTTTCAGTCCGACGTGTGTGTTGTATTTCTATTACAGGAACATGCAATTAAGAAAGCAAGTCTTGGTTATTTAAATTAACATGGCAACTGTGGGCGAAAGCCATCTAAATATTTCAGATTTTGCTACTCTCTAAAATTTGTGTCCCAACAAGTGCTGAAATCTATTCTTGGGCTTTGTTGCAAATAAATGCTAAACCAGCAGTAAACACTACCATTTCATTTACGTATCTAATCTGATCACAAACAGTAGACCTTTGCCATTTTGCTTCTACAAAGGAATTGTTCAAATTAAAGCATTAAAAAAAAATCATTAGGGAAAAAGTTCCCAGTAAACACAAATTTTTCCCCATTAAGTTAAAGTATCTTCTGTTTTCAGGTCAAAATGATTTAAAGTATTATTTTAAAAGAAATCATTGGGTTCCCTAGCTGTGGCTCTTACTAAATCTTTGTGGGCACATTTCTCCAGGTGTCATGATGCCATTCTCAGTGGTACAGGTATCATCCTAGCAATAAGGCTAGCATCTTAAGACAGTCCATCCAACTTTTCAGGCCATGATATTGATATTTAGCACTTCACAAATTTCTACACTCTCCTACTTACTAATGACCCCCTTTTCAGTATTACACTCCATGGAAGGGTAAAGGAAATTTCTCATATATCTAAATCATAATGGATCAGCAAGCAGGCTCCCACGCGCTTTCTACATTATGCTGTTGACTCTGCTTTTCTCCAGGGTTTCACACTGCTCTCTATTAGCCCTTGCCAGTTGTCTGAGAAATACATGCCACTGGTACCCAAACAAGGATATGTGGGTGGATCAGCTCCACTGGGAGAGTAAGTCCAACTGTACAACCCTCTCAGTGTGGATCCCGTAGCATCATCATAAAGAAACGCAGCACGTGGTGATGTACTGTTTAGCTTAGGACCCTGGAGAGGGCTGATTCAACTGCCTTTCCCTCCACACCTTGCTGCCTTCAGGAGGTGTTTCTCCAGCAAGAGGGGGTTTTGAGAGAGCTTGTGAGTAACTTTAATAACAGATATGTCTCCTGAATCTCAAAGTTCATTTTTCAACTTAAAATGTTTAGTTGCTTGCTTTATGTCAAACAATGGGTATCTGAATTACTGAAGCCCAGTAAAAGAGTCCTTTGTGACGTCTACAAAGGAAACAGACTTTAGCTATCTCCTCTGTGATTTTGGGAGATTCTGTGGTGGCTCAGATGGTAAAGCGTCTCCCCGCAATGCGGGAGACCCAAGTTCAATCCCTGGGTTGGGAAGATCCCCTGGAGAAGGAAATAGCAACTCACTCCAGTACTCTTGCCTGGAAAATTCCACGGATGGAGAAACCTGGTGGGCTAGAGTCCATGGGGGTCACAAAGAGTCGGACGTGACTTCACTTTCATTCTTTTTTCTTTATGATTTTACCTGAGACTGCTAGCCCACTGGGCCTTTTCCTCCTAAAACATATTTTATTAAAACTGTAATCACAGGGATATAGATAATCAGGTAAAACTCAGTGGTTCATATCCACATCCTGCAAATTTCCCATCTAAATTAGAGGATTCAGTCTTAAGTCAAAAACTGGATTTGGTGGCGATGATAATGGACTTGTAGCTCTTTCTGCCAGTCTAGTTTAAATTGTATGTGGATTCTTCTATTAGAGCTGAAGAAGATACAATACTAGCTTAGAAATCACTTTGCATTTCTTGGCTTTCTCTGGCTTTCAGGAAGATATAAGTCTCAAGAATGAACTGGATGAAAATACAATTCAGATGTTTTTGCCCATCATTAAGCCCTGGTGGCTCAGATGGTAAAGAATCTGCCCACAATGCAGGAGACACAGGTTCAATTGCTGGGTCGGGAAGATCCCCTGGAGGAGGAAATGGCAACCCACTCCAGTATTCTTGCCTGGAGAATTCCATGGACAGAGGAGCCTGGCAGTCTACAGTCCATGGGATCATAAAGAGTCAACCCACTCCAGTATTCTTGCCTGGAGAATCCCATGGACAGAGGAACCTGGCAATCTACAGTCCATGGGATCATAAAGAGTCGGACACACTAAGAGACTAACACTTTCAAGCAGAACAGATTATAAATATGAATATACATGTTGTCTCAATAGTAATCTAAAAACATTTTGAGACACTTAAACTGAAAGTTTTTGTCTTTTTGTTTGTTTCTAATGAAGAACTACAGAATTTCATTCTTGCCTGTTTCAACTGAAAATCTAAATCAATTTTCTGACAAACACTGGGATGGCGAGTGCCCTGAAATCACCTGTTTTATGAGATACTCAAGAAGCAGTAGCTGTTCAATGTAAACCTGGGTCTAAATACCAATTGGATCCTGGCAGGAACATCAGATAGAATCTAATCCTAAACCAACTGCATTCTGGAGATTCCCTGCAGACCCTTTAAAGGACTTTCAGGGTGGTTCCAGTGGGAGCCAGGAAGTGGTTTGACTGAGAGTTGACTGTGTGAAATTGTGGGCACTAGGGGATTTCTACACCTGATGTATTTCTCAGGGATCCTCAAGACCAAGCCAGTGTTATCTCAACTCCTCTCCCAGGCTGATATCTCCAAATGCCTGGAGGTTCTATTCATGGCATACACCATAGATTTGTTATCCTTAGCACACTCTAAGTTGACCGCTATTCACACTCTAGCCTTGATCTGCCAGACAGGTCCATAATCCTTTACCTGAAACCCACAGAGCTTTATTTGTTTAACAATTCTATTTTTTTTTTTTTTTTTACTTTCGAATAAAATATACTATAAATGGTACACATCATACATTGTTTATATTTAATATGCAATATATATCATTTTGGGCTTCCCAGGCTTCAGGGGTAAAGAATTCGCCTGCCAATGCAGGAGACACAGGAGACTCAGGTTTGATGCCTGGGTTGGGAAGATCCCCTGGAGAAGGAGATGGCAACCTGCTCCGTATTCTTGCCTGCCAGGCTACAGTCCATGGGTCGGTCACAGAGTCAGACACAACTGAGCAACTGAGCACACACACATTTACTATTTAAGACTCTCAGAAAGGGCTGGGTAGCAATCAATAATCAAATATGTGAATGGTTCTGTAGAAATATTTGACAATTCATTCTAAATAGGATTAATAAAGACTACATAAAACCTCACGTCATTTTGACTACCCAACAAATTTACTTCAAACATACGGCCTTTGTGTGTGGAGGGGAGTGTGTGACGTTTAAGAACTTTTGGAAATTGGAACTGGGGGAAAGAAAAATATGGACCTGAATTTCTCTCATCCAGGTTGTAATGTACCAGGACTTGCCCCTTGCATGTAGTCGGGCCATTGCCACAGAGGCCACAGCGACTCTTGAATGAGCAAACAAGAGGCTGAGCTTCAAATGATTTTTTTTTCCTTTAAAAATTCGATCATGTCACTTCTTTGTGTAAAAAGGTCTAGCGGTTTCCTCTTTCCAATAATAACAGAGTCCAAAACTCTGGTAATTCAGAGCCTTCACAGTTAGTCCATGCTCATATTTGTGTGGCTTCTTCTTAATTCCCCACTTTACAGTTTATGCTCAGAACTTTAAACTTATTTTCCCTCAAACATATAAAACCCTTTCACATGTATGTGCTTCTGCATGAGCTTATTCTGTCTCCTAAAAATGGTGTTGCTCCCTCTCTGCCTAGTGAACTACTCATTCTTCAAAACCCAGTTCAAAGCAATATCCTCTGTGTGGTTTTCTGTGAAACTTCGTCATTCCTGCTTTTGTACTCTCGTCATATGCTCTTTGTGTTTTCATGCCAGAAAGCTGCCCGGTGTTTTATGTACTTTCTTGCTCCCTTTCTATAGACAACCTGAAGCTCAGTCCTGACAATTCCACTTTTATGATATTTTTTACATCCCTTTCCTTGTTTTATTCTACTTTATTAATTCAGACCTTCATAACTTAACCCTGGAAATAGCTGCGAGTTGATTTCCCAAAACCCCTGTCCTTTCTTCACTCCAAATGGTTATTTACATTACTGCTAGACTTGTAATTTCCCTGTCCTATTCCAAAAGGATATTTTGGCACCAGATTTCTTTATGGTTCTATATATTTTGCAGGTAAGAGTGATATGAAGGTAAACTACAGTTTTATTTAAAAACAGAAACAAGCTATTCTTTCTTTTGGAAATAACATTATGACTCTCAAAGTTGATTGTAAAAAGAATGCTGAATCTCTGCAGTATATAGTTTTGGGTAAATCTGAGAAATAGTACAATGAAAAGAATGAAAGATAAAAAACAATTTAAGGGTAAAAGTCAAATGGTACAAATATAAAATGGATAGCATTTTACCATACATAAATTAAAGAAAAATCCTATTAGGATTATGTAGATAATAATCTGTCCTTGAATCAATAGTTCAGTAATGTCTTGATTAAAAAGGGGAAAGCTATAGGGTCACAATATTTTGTTACTCCTATTATAGTTAGTAATGCAGAACCTTACTGAAGTTAGGGAAACTGTATTAATGGCCCATTTCTAGTTAGAGGAACCAATTAATGTGGACAGGAGATGGTGAGGGATGATCTAGTAGTATAAAAGAGAGTATGGTGACCATTATCCTTCTCCCAAAACAGGGCATTAGATTAGTTGTTTGATATAATGCTTACTAAACATTGGCATTTCCTTTTAAAGTGAGCTAGAAAACCACAGTATACAAATTTGTTTCTAATCAAAAGTAAGTGTAAGTAAAAGTAAGTAGGTATATACATATGCCTTTTTTGTTTTTTTTGCTGCACTGTGCAACATGTGGGGTCTTAGTTCTCTCACCAGGGATCAAACCTGTGCACCTTTTAGGAAGTGTGGAGTCTTAACCACTGGCTCACCAGAAAGTCCCTATATTTTTATTTTATGTATGTGTGTATGTAGGTATAAGTAGATATTGTAAGAACTTATAACTTGCAACTAACATTAGTGTCTCTGTGCACTATTTCTGGATTTGTATCAATGCTTGTTATGCTAAAGCCCTCTTTTCAGTTAACCAAGATTTTCAACTTTTCTGAGATTTTGTATCAACTGTCACAGCAAATATAGAGAGCTGACAAAAATGGCAGGCAAGGACCTAAAATTCTAGTGGGAAAAGGAGACCATAAACAAATTAATAAGCACCAGGGTAATTTTAGACTGTGGTAAGCACTAGGTGATGGACTATGAGGGCTGATGGGTCCTCTTTAAAATAAGATGGCCAGGGAAGGCTTCTACAAAAGTGACATTTGAAAGAACTTGAAATTTAAGGAGCTGGCTCTTCGAAGAGTCATAGGAAGGCAGAACCCAGCTGAAGAAATATGAGTGTAAATGTCCTGCAGTAGGGAATAACTTGGCAAATTCTTGAGACAGAAAGAAGTCAGTATGACTGGAGAGAGTGAGCACATAAAGAGGAGATCAGGGCCAGATCACAGAAGGCCTTGCCAGTCTAATCAGAAGTTTTGATTTCATTCTTAGTTCAAAGGGATGACGTTAGGAGGTTTTAGGCAAGGAGGGGTATGATTTACTTTATGTTTTTAAAAGATCGAATTGATGTGAGGAAGAATTATAAAGGGGCAAGACTGGAAGCAGGAAGACAGATCAAGAAGGTACTAAAGTGGTCCTCTTTGATGTCTCAGACGGTAAAGAATCCATCTGCAATATGGAATATTTAGGTTCAAGCCCTGGGTTGGGAAGATCCGCTGGAGAAGGGAATGGCTACCCACTCTAGTGTTCTTGCCTAGAGAATTCCCCGGACAGAGGAGTCCATGGCATCACAAACAGTCAGACATGACTGAGCGACTAACACTTTCACTCACTTTCAAGGTGGTCCAGAGGGGGTGATGGTGGTGTAGCCACGAGTAGAGTATAAATGAATAGAAGGTATAAAATCAAAATATGAAAACTAATTCATATCCAGTGAATATGAATACAGTTGGTCTTGGAAAAAGTCCCACAATCTCAAATTTTGCTTTTTATATCTAACTTTACATTAGATGTCAGCAATAAATAAATTGTGTAATCCAAGGAGCACATAAAAATAACCACTTAAACCCAATAAAATACTAGGGCATACTTGACAGCTTTTAATTCAAGATTTCAGACATTGTCTTACCTCAGGGAGACCCTCAATAAAAGAGTGAATGTTTGCTGCCTTTGCTACTTCTCTTATCTCATTCATTGACACAACACGGCTGTTATCACCATAGGCAATGTTGTCAGCAATGCTACAGTTGAAGAGCACAGGTTCTTGAGACACGATTGCTATCTGGGAACGGAGCCACTGTACGTTCAGTTCCTTTGCATCCACACCATCAAATAGCTGCCAAAAGCAGAATGGAGAATGGTATGTGAAGATCCAACGACTGTATCATGTTACACTTCACTGTATTCAAACATATACAAATCATAACAAGAAGGTTAGGAATTCAAGCTGTTTCATATCATAAATGTTACTCAAGAAGGGCTCATAAATCGTATGTTGTATAAAAGCAGACAGCATGTATTAATAACTAACTGAAGTACCAACTCTTAAACTTACTTGACATTTCTGGGAATGGCCATATATTCTAGAGACCTGCCCAAAGTTTAGAATGAAGTCTAGTGTTCTGTACTAAAGTCAGATGAAAAACGACCAACGTCCACTGTAAAGGACCCTGCTTTATTAAAGCTTAGTGATGTAACAAAATTCAACTGACATCTGATGAGCATAAGAATACCTACTATATGGTGAGGCCTCTTCAGGCACTGGGGAAAGAGTAATAAATAAGACAAAGGTCTTACCCTCCTGTAGCTTATATTGTAGTGGAGAGAGACAGGTAATAAGCACACTAACAAACACAACGTCAGAAAAAGAAAGTGTCATGAAACAAGATGATGGGATAGAAAGTGACTAAGAATGTGCTGAGGATTTGGGAAGGGGACAGGTGAATGCATTATATTCTATCTAAGAAGTCCCCTCTAAGGAAGTAGCATTTTTAGACAGATATGAATGATGAGAAGATGTTGGTAAAGAAGTTATAGCAAGAACATTTTGATCAGGGGAATAGCAAGAACAATGTGTGTTCAAAGAACACTGTGTATTTAAAGAACATAAAGAAGTCAGTGAGACTGATACACAGTGTATAATGAGGTAGGAGTTATAGGAGAGGAGTTTGGAGGGAGAGGCAGGGGTTAGATCACAAAGGACCTTGATTTGATGGTATGGAGTCTGGTTTATTCTAACTGCGATAGAAAACCATTGGAGAGTTTAAAAGAAGGCATGTGCTATGCTATATACAAACAGCTGAGTGTTAACTAATTTTGGTACTCATTGTTAACTCATTGGTTTTTTTGAAGGCAGCCATTTTGGACTGTTACGTTTTCCAAATAATCTTTGAGACTGTGATGAGCAAAAGACTGTAAATTGCAGCAGAATGATGACTAACATGACAATCTTTGACTTTTATGGGTTTCTTGTGTTTTGTGGCGGTAGGGGAAGGCAGAACAGGAAGTTGTCTTTGTGTGTGTGTAATGTGGTGGCGTTTGAAGGGACAGAATAGTTGAAAATCTGAATATAAGTTAGAGTAAGGAAAGTGCCAGGTAAGAAAATCCGTGCTTGGAGTTCAAAGGAGGGAGAGGTTGCATTTCTTTTTTGAGGTCAGGATGCAGAACTTAATGGAGCTGATTGAAAAGAGCACTAATCATGCATATGGTTTTGAGAATTGTGGTGTGGAGATGGCCAGAGTGAATACCAGGAAACGTGAACTTAAGCCCAAGGGAATGTTTCACAACAGCCCCACTAACATCCAGATAAGTTGTATTTGAATTCAGTCTTACCACTTGTCCTTTCACTGGGTCATAAAATCTCTGCAGAAGTTGGACAGAAGTGCTTTTCCCACAGCCACTGCTTCCAACAAATGCTACTGTCTTCCCTTTCTCAATACTGAGGGATAAACTGCGAAGGATTAGGACATCTGGGCGACTTGGATAAAAGAAAGAGACTTCTCGGAACTCTAAATTCCCTTCACATATGTCCTGTGAAAGAAAGTTGGCAGTGTTTAGAAGGATGACTTAGAAAGCGTGTAACGAATTATGGCACGCTGACTGAGTGCTTTCTGAAAACTGTATGTTTCCACAACCATTTTAATTTTAAACATCATGTTCCTCTCTGTCGAGTTGCTGACTGCACATTGCTGTTGTTCAGTCACTAAGTCGTGTCCAGGTCTTTGCGACTCCATGGACTGCAGCATGCCAGGCCTCCCTGTCCTTCACTATATCCTTGAGTTTGCTCAAACTTATGTCCATTGAGTCGGTGATGCCATCCAACCATTTCATCCTCTGTTGCCCCCTTCTTCTCTCGCCCTCAAACTTTTTCAGCATCCGGATATTTTCCAGTGAGTTGACCCTTCACATCAGGTGGCCAAGGTTTCAGCTTCAGCATCAGTACTGTCTGTCATTTTGGTTGAGATTTTTATATCTGTAGTTTTTGTGGTCTTAACTCTCAGACTTCCTAAAAACACTAGTTTCCTTTGGCTTCAGTACCCAGTCACAGTCTGATCTGCAGAAGAGCTGTTTGACCACCTGCTCTAAATAAGTACATCTTTTAAAAAAATTAGTGTGTGCTTTATAGGTATTATTGCTTAACTCAGAATAGCTGGAGCCCTCATAAACTATATGTATAAATGTTGTTTTTATAAATTGGACCATGATTTACAGTTTATATATATATTTTAAATTCAGATTTATCTGTGTTAATTGATCTTTTGGCAGTGACATTTGGCTATAAATTTATTTTTCTCTTTATGCTTTAATCTCTTTAGTGGTTGATAATTTGTAAACCAGTATTTATATATATCATAAGTATGATGTTTATAAAAGACTTTCCAGAACAATCACTAAACGACGATTAACTTTCTCTTTATATAATTGGTTAATAAGATTTTAGGTTCTTTTGAATTCCATGTTTGCCCTCAATCAAATGCATTTTAACTGGTGAAGTTTAATAATCATGCTCAGCATATTCTGAGCCCAGTATATAGGTAGGAGGCAGGGGTAGGTGGAGGGGAGGAGTATCAAAAAATATTTGACAATGAAATTATTCTGTTGTTAAAGGAAAGAAATGTTAACTTGTGGTTAAGTATTTTAGAATTAGAAAAAAAAATCCTGAAACGATATGTGCCAAAATATTAAGTTTAACAGCGTCATATTTTTAGCTTTTTCAGTGCTTTCTGCTTTGCCCATTACAGCACAGGAATATTATTTGCAAAAAAAAAATTTTTTTTAAAAACCTTAGAGAATGCAATTATTTCTGTATGCTCTGATGCCTTTTGGAAAGGTATAGAGAGATATTCTAGACTTCCAGACTTTAATACATTTAAAATTTTACTATTTTAAACATTTTGTAATGGAAAAATTTCAAACATCTTTAAAAGAATAACATGTAATGGACTGCTTGCACATATGCCTATCTCCCAACCTCAGTAATAATCGTTGTCTGTCAATTTTGTTTTATCAGACTTTACTTTTTTAAAGCATAGAGAATGGGAATCCCTGGTGGTCAGTAGTAAAGAATCCACCTGCCAACGCAGAAGACAGACTTGGTCCCTGATCTGGGAAGATCCCACATGCCACAGAACCCCTGAGCCCGTGTGCCGCAGCCACCGAGCCCGCGCCCTGGAGCCGGACCTGCGGCTGCTGAGGCCCGCCCAGCCCGGAGCCTGTGCCTCCAGCGAGAGGAGCCTGCGGACCACAACGCGAGAGGGGCCCCTGCCCGCCGCGACTGGAGGAAAGGCAGCGCCGCCACAGAGACCCAGCACAGCCAAAAGTACGCGAAGGGAAATTAAAATAAAACATAAAGCATAGGGAGTGATAGAAGTATGTGTATATTAAACAAAGATTACATAGCTTAATTTTATAATCTTTATAAGAAACATTTCCACATTCTATCCCTTTGATACAGTTCTATGGGGATGTTTATCAGGGAGATGCTCAATCCCTCTATTGTAACATTTAGAAAGAAATGACTATTAATATTACTAAATACCTAAATCCTAAGATTTAAAAATTTTCCTACATTACGTTTCAAAAGACAAGTATGAAATTTTATTGTGACACTCATGTATCTTAAAGCATTCTATTTTGAGAATGTCATGATCTTTTTATTTCTAACAACTAGATTTCTTTTAATAATTATGAAATTCTAGTGATAATGTACTATTTTAAGCTATCATACATATAAATCTGCTGTTAAAATGCTAGAGGGAAATACATTTAAATGAAAATTTTCTTTCAAGTGTATACCTAATAGTTATTCTTTTAAATTTAAAATGTCTAGAAAAACTGAATATATATTTAATGTATATATCTTTTAGAGTTTGTGACTAAATGTGTGCATATGTTTTAATATTAATAATTTAATATAGTTCCCATTTCCTCTCTCTGTTTACACTTATATTTTCCATGAAAAATGATGTCTGAAGTAGCAGGATACTATTTACTTTGCATGTGTTATCAGAGAAAAAAATGAATAAATCTTAATGCAAGGCTTTATCCAATATTAAAACTTTTGCAGTCTAAATAAAATCAAATGTATAAATCAATCCTGTGTTCAAGAACATTCTCATGGCATCAGGCAAATAAACCAGAAGCACATATTTTTTAATATGAAATCTGTACATTTTAGTAGGAGAGGTGAAAATTTGATTGAGACAACATCCCTTCTCCTTTTGTAACCATAACAGTTATTTATACAAGCTTTTAATTCTTTACAGCACTCATTTGCAGTTATCAAATAATGCCTTCATTTAAGTCTAATTAGAGAGCATGCATATGAATAATTAATAATAAGTGGACAGTTAAAATCATAGTTGTGCTTACTGTTTTTTTCCCTTCTTGACTATAGCTGGCTATAGTTGGTTTCTTTTCCAAAAGAGCAAACAGATGTGCAGCCCCAGATTTGGCTCTCGAATATTCAGGTGCCAAAACAAGTGTTTCTCCAATGGCCATAGCTCCATATGCAATTGCAGTAAAAACTCTATCAAAAGATAAAGCATTTGAATCTCACTTAGGTATATTTTCAAATAAGAGCTCTAAAAGGGAAGGAAAAATCAGGCACTGGAGTATAATCTTTTGACCCAGATAGAGCCATTAATGCTCAAGGCTCAACAATGATATAGCTCTTTTGTAATTTTCTACCACATATTGATTATCCCTTTCCTATACAACAAAATAACTTTGGAGCTCAGATAGTCTTAAAAATTTCTCTTCCAATTAGAAAGACAGATCAAAGGCTCTAACTAGTGAATATAAAACATCTTAGCTTCCTTGATATAAGGATCGTTTGCTTGGAGATTTGACAGAGAATTCAACTAACAATGGGAAGAATGGACTCTCCAGTAGTGAGGTCTGAATTTACACAGTAGATATGAATGGTTTTTTTTTCCCCTTTTTTTGCATATAATGTAGTTAGAACAGATAACTGATGCCAGATGATTGGTTATCTGCCTGAAGTGCTATAAGATTTAAAGAGAGCAAAGCTTGGAGATTGTGCTTTGTTCAGATCCTAAAAACAATATATGAGCAAAATACAGCTAGCCAGACTGGAAGAAGTGCTATGATCTTTGGTCTGCTACAGATTATGATCTCAGTTTTAAAACATATTAATTCTAAAATGGTAAGTATGCAGATAATAGCACACAGGATAATAGTCACAGAAATGTGGCATATCATGTGGCCATGGTTAAATATTTTTCCTCTCATTTTTCATCTTAGTCATTAAAACACATTATTGGAATGAAAAATTCTGCATCTCAGAGGCAGAGCTAAAGGTGTAATTCAGCTAACAGTTATGTAAGTTTCACTGGCAATATTTAAACATTAGGGAGTAAAAGAACACATAGAACCCGGTTGCTTGTTTGCCGTCAGGATCATTGCAAGGTAAACACAAACACACTGGTCTCATGAATTTCTCCAGAGATGGGACCTATCAAGGGGTGAATTTTGATGCAATCTCTTCAGCAACATAGACTTCAGATTTTGAACCTTGTTTTCTTTATAAAGGTCAAACACCATACAAAATATATAAACAACTGGTTTACTGGGATGTGTGATGGTAAAATTTTGTAGTCACTAACTCTGTGATGTCAAGGCATTTTTAGCACTAATATTTACCGAAATTTAGAGCTCAAAATGCCATTCAAAATACTTAATACTCAGCTATAAATATCAGAAGTGAGTACTGAATTTAGGTAACACATGAGAGTAGACTTCTCAGAACAACTAAGAACATACCTTAATATCTGAAATGTGCCAGAATATCTTACTGTCCTAAAATTTGCATAATTAAAAGTCAATTTAATTATTTGGCATAAGTGTACTAAGGCTAATGTCTTTGTTAGGTCTCCTGTAAAATGAAATTTGCTGAGAAGGGGAGAAGGGAAAACAAAGATGCAAAATAGATCAAGAAGAAAAGTTTTAGTAAGAAGGAGAGCGCCAGCTGAAAGCTCTGCTGCTGTCTTTATTGTGTTTATGTTGAGGGGAGACTAAATGGGACAGGGATTGATGTTGATAAGGATTAGATTGAGGAAACTAACTTTGTGCTGATGGGACTGTCTAGGGGTTTCAGTTCAGTTCAGTTCAATCGCTCAGTCATGTCTGACTCTTTGCAACCTCACGGACTGCAGCATGCCAGGCCTCCCTGTCCATCACCAACTCCAGGAGTTTACTCAAACTCATGTCCATTGAGTTGGTGATGCCATCCAACCATCTCATCCTCTGTGGTCCCCTTCTCCTCCTGCCTTCAATCTTTCCCAGTATCAGGGTCTTTTCCAATGAGTCAGTTCTTTGCATCAGGTGGCCAAAATATTGAAGTTTCAGCTTCAGCATCAGTCCTTCTAATGACTATTCAGGGCTGATTTCCTTTAGGATGGACTGGATGGATTTCCCTGCAGTCCAAGGGACTCTCAAGAGTCTTCTCCAACACCACAGTTCAAAAGCATAAATTCTTCGGTGCTCAGCTTTCTTTATGGTACAACTCTGACATCCATACATGACCACTGGAAAAACCATAGCTTTGACTAGACGGACCTTTGTTGGCAAAGTAATGTCTCTGCTCTTTAATATGCTGTCTTGGTTGATCATAACTTTTCTTTCAAGGAGCAAGCGTCGTTTAATTTCATGACTGCAGTCACCATCTGCAGTGATTTTGGAGCCCAAAAAATAAAGTCTAGGGGTTTAGTCAGGGACATTATTCTCTCTTATACTTTTCTCCCAGTGGGTGCTGTATAAAGAGCTACGGAATCTGTCCTAACCTCATCTGTATAAAGAGCTATGGAATCTGTCCTAACCTCATCTGTATAAAGAGCTACAGAATCTGTCCTAACCTCATCTGGCCCAATTAGATAGAATGAACTAAAGTGCACTCACGTCCACTTAAGTATTTATTGCACAATAACCAGTGCTATAACTCCATGAGAGTGTTAAATCTCTTCAAATTGGTCCCAGCTCCTGAAGGCCTCTGAACCAAGAGCTTACTCCAGGAAATGTTCAGGCCAACTTCCCATGCCAATATTGGTCATGGGAGTTTGCCCATTTAGGATATATAAAGAGGAGTAATTTGCTATGATGACAAATGTTTTAAAGTCACCAATAGCACATTTATCAAAGTATTAATCTATGATAAATACTTATATAGCCTCTTCATGCCTAAATAAGATTACAAGAAACATTGCATAGTTCAGACATGATTTGCATGTAGAAAAAATTCTTGAGCCACAAATATGTAATATAAGAATTAAAAAACCTAAAATTTAACTTCCATAACTTTCTTAAATTTAAGTTGTCCATGGAAGAAGAAATCTTATCTACAGCTTATCCTTACATGGATTTACCCTGAATTTATACTGCTTTACTGATTTTATAGCAAAAATCTCTGGGTTGGCTAGAGTTGAGGAAAGAGAATATTGAGCACGAAAAGATCGGGAGAGGGTTTTCACGTGCTGAGCTTCTTTCCTAGTTATATGGATTCTTCATGGGTGCATGGGGTCATTGTCACTGCAGCCTCGCTACAATGATCCTTTCAAGCCTTTCCAAGCAATGGAGAAATCTCCTCGCCCATCATTGCTGCTGAAATAGAATTCAAATTTTTAAAAGATCTTTTGGCTAGGAACAACAATAAAAAAGCATAGAAATGAGCAATCCTGATTTTAACACAATTGCTCCAAATAGAAATATCTAGCATAGTAACTAGTCCATGTCTGTATGTCTCCCTTTAACCCTGCTCCCATATCTAGTGTGTATACCTTTGGTGACTTACTTCAAGAGGAAGTATACTAGGGGGTTCTGAGACTGACTCTGAAGCCAGACCACTGGGACGACATCCAAACCCCATCCTTTATGTACTAGCTCTGTGACCCTCTGCACATTCTTTGTGCTTCTGCTTCTGCATGACAATCGAAGATAACAAGACTATCTGCATCTTACAGGATTGTTGTGAGAATTGAATATGTTAATAATGTAAAGTGTTTAGTATAGTGCTCAGTGAAGGTTTAAGTTGTTATTCTTCTCACAGAACTGAAAGTTAATGGGACACTTCCTGTTGGAAAATAAGCCCTCACACTTCTATGGATATAGATTAGCGCAGCAGGTCAAACCACAACTTCTGAAGTCCCTACCCAGTAAGTTTCTGTTTTTGAATTGGAAGATAAAGTATCTTTCCTCACACAGGTGGCCATTACAATTATTCCTATACTCATACTCTTTCTCCCTGCATCCAGGTAACAATACAAAGATCCTTTTCTTTTTACCCTACATCCCTTTCTCAGCAGAGGGAGAAAGAAAATATACAACTTATATTTATTTGTTTCTTTAGGTTTTATAGAATATTTTCTTATATATGATAACATTTGATCACTTAGGAGTAAGGTAGGAAAATTTATCCCTTTTCAATAAATCAGGAGACTCTTAACTCAGAGAAATAAGCAATTTGCCCAGAACCACATAGCTATGAAAACTTTAGGCCTGGAACTTGAACTTCCTTGTTTACTATATTTTCCCTTCTACTGTGCTCCTTTCAGGGGAAAGCTGGCCTGAACTGTGTCCTGTATGTTGGGGTTTGTTATCACTTATTTCCCATTTTAGAATCTTCAGACAACCTTAGATATCAAATCTCCCTTGATTTGTCTCCTTTAGATCCCTTCAATGCTTGATCCCTCTATCTGGTCTCCTTATCTTGTCCTCCTCTCTTCTGGATAATCTCTGGGGAGAAGTTGGGAGGCAGTAAACACTGAAAGAAGACTTTCCTGTTTTCCTTGTTTTGGCTAATCAAGGTTGTTTTCCTAACTATCAACATAATGTTAACGCAGTTCCCTGGCTGCCTGGCTCACCAGAGCAAAGATAATAGTGAGGATCTAGCTTGCTTTCTGTGCTTCTGCTCCATTGCTAAGTCATGTCTGACTCTTTATGACCCCATGGACTGTTGCCTACCAGGCTTCTCTGTCCATGAGATTTTCCAGGCAAGAAAACTGGAGTGGGTTGCCATTTCTCCTCCAATGAATCTTCCCAACCCAGGGATCAAACCTGTGTCTCCTGCCTTGGTAGGCAAATTCTTTTACCACTGAGCTACTTGGGATTGAATATTCAAAGTCCAATATGATTTCCTGTCACAAACTGTATTTGGATTTTTGGAGGACTAGGCAACACATATGCTGCTTGGCTCTGCTTGTCAGGCAGTTTTCAAAGTTGTGGCTTTTATTATTACTATACTGAAGGCATCATGCCTTGATTCTTTCTTACCCATCTGCTCTGCTTACTTCCTGCTAATATGCATAGCATAGAAGGAAGAAACAGAGAGAGAGGCAAGTTCTGAAGTCAGAGTATGAAGAGTTACAAAAACCACTGCTGGGCACTAAGGTTTCTGGACTATGTTGCACAAGGCAAGTCAGCTAGAAACTAACCTAAAGACACTAAAATTCAGACAGAACAAACTTATGTTGTATTTCTCAAAGTCTGTACATTTATATTAGAGTAAACCCAAAGTGTTACAAGGACTAACAGAGGCAGAAGTGGAGAGTTTTACTACACATATGTGTAATGAAAACCTAAGCAAGAAATTTTTCTAAATGCTTATGCATTGGCTGCAAGACAACAGAGTGAAAATGTTATCACCTTTTAAAAAATGCTCATTTCAGAGAAACTTCTACGATAATAGAGAACAGCTTCTACCATAAGAAATCTATATGACTTTTTTTTTTAAGAAGAAAAAGCTAAGGTTGATAGTAGCTTTGCTGATTAAGTAATATTATGAGCACATCAGAGAATTCTGCTGATAAGACTCCCTTTGTGTATCTCCTTTTATAAGTGAAGTGAAAGTTGCTCAGTCATGTTTGACTCTTTGTGACCCCATGGATTGTAGCCAGCCAGGCACTGTTCATGGAATTCTCCAGGCCAGAATACTGGAGTGGGTAGCCATTCCCTTCTTCAGGGAATCTTCGCAACCCAGAGATCAAACCTGTGTCTCCTGCATTGCAGGCAGATTCTTTGCCACCTGAGCCACCAGGGAAGCCTTCTACAAGGCACATTGTCATTTCTGAAAGAGAGACAGCTTACCCATCCTGGTAGCTATAAATCATGAAAATACATTCACATTTTATAGAGTGAACAAAACATTTTTATTTTATATAATAAACTAAAATACGAATTTCCCAATTTTTAGATAATTCTAGGAAAGTTTCTGAAATGATCAAAAGAAAACTCTAAGGTTTTAAGGAGCTATGGAAAGCAGCTTGGGATTCAGTCCCTATACTCATATTACTTAAAGAGTGATCTTCAGATTCTGTGCCTCAGAATAATCTGGATGTTTGGTAAAATATAGGTTCCTGACCCTACACCAGGTCTACATATCTCTGGATTAGATCTGTGGGGTGAGCTCCAAATATCTTCATTTTTAACCAGTTTCTCGATTAATGAATCAGGAAATCACTGATTTAGAAAACAGCACAAAGCTCTCTTTACCTGAAGAGGGTTCTAGTAGGAAGTGGTTAACTTTGTAAAATCTTCCATTCACTTAGCTGATGAGATAGAAAGCTGTCCTACTCTGGAAGGTGCAACATCCTTTAAGCTAGGTATAATTTAGTGTTGATAAAGGGACACTCATGACATGATCATGGTAGTCGGAGATCACTTTGGATTTCCAAGAAAGCTGAAGATTTTGCTATTGAAGACAAATATCATCTGCTCACATTTTGCACAGTCCCATTCCCATATTTTTCACAGCCCGTCTCTAGTGTCCACACTATAAAAGTATCAGTATCCTTAGTCTATTTGTAGTCTGGTTGAATGAAACAAATCAAAAATGATACTAGTGCTCCTAGTTCAGGTAGCTCCTTGTTTCTTCCTTCCCTCAGGGCACTGGGGAATACCAATGTGACTCTGTTCATTAATCAATGCTCTCGTGTTAATAGCTTTACATATATTCTGACAGCTAAAAAGTTTGTCTCCAGAAATTATGAGTTTAATAAAAAAAAATTCAGGAAATGGGGTAGGCCAGCAGGAGGAGGAATTTTTGTATGGGGGCCTTTTGATTCTCCTACTTTTTAGGGCCATAAAATAACATTAAGCAAGTTACTTATTCCATTTATGGTAATCATTAGCCCAACTCTAGATATTCATATGTTCAGAAAACTACATAAGAATTTAAAAATAATTTTATAGAAATATTCTATGCAAATTTGTCACAGAGTTAGTAATAATAATAACTAATGATTAATAATAATAAGTGTCTACTAAGCAAAACCCCTAGCATCTTGAATCATGAACTTGAATCTGTGCTCTGCCACTTACTGATAAAGTGACTTTGGCCAAGTTAGGTAACCTCCTTGAGTCTTAATTTTCTCCACCTGTAAAATGGGAATCATAACATTTCACAGGGCAGTTGAGAAGATTAAGCAAATAGTGTATTACAAATCCTTAATACTGAATAAGGACTCAATCAAGTTTGTTGTTACTGTGATTATCATATGAAACAAAATGGTTGGCAGTCTTGAGAGGCCCCATTCAAGAAATATCCTGCCTGATGTCATTTGCAGGCATGATAGTGATGGTGTGATTTTGAGGTTGCATCATTCTTCAACTAAGAAGATTCTTTGCTTAGTTTTAATATAAACAAATCTCAGGGCAGCGCTAAATGTTTAGCAATGACATTTATGATACAGATTAGTAACATTCTGACATTTTAAGGAGACTTAAGAAGCTCAGAATTAATACTCAAAATTAATTTTTCTAATTTCAGAAGTTGAATTTAGGTATTTGTATGAAGTAAAGAAATTCATAACTATGTGAACAGAGTTTCAAACAGAAGCACCAACAAATGCTTTGGGAAGAGGCAGCCTCATTGGAATGCCAAGATCAATTCTCAGTGTGACTTTTCTGAGGAGAAATACTCATTTACATGTGTTTCTTCTGGAGTGTTTGCTTAGCAAGGAACTTACCTCACTGATTTACAATCATACTTGTTAAAGCCATCTCTACCTGGAGAGATAATGGATAACAAGAAGACATTCTACCTTACATTCCCACATCTAGTAAACTGAAGTAGTAAGTGATTCATATGAGAGTTTAATTCAGAGTACCTGTGTTGGAGAAGGAAATGGCAACCACTCCAGTATTCTTGCCTGGAGAACCCCATGGACAGAGAAGCCTGGCGGGCTACAGTGCATGGGGTCGCAGAGAATCAGACACGACTGAAGCCACAGCACACACACACACACCTGTGTTATATCAGTATTTTACTGACTTGACTGTACTTACTAAATAACAATTTCTTTTAATTTCCCAGTATGTCTTTTGCACATATATTATTTAAACGATAATGCACTCTAAACTAGACATCCTTCTGGTTACTTTAAGTACATAACCCATTTACAGAGTTTATATATTTGCTTGACTTACATGAACATGCCCTCTGGGGTCATTCGTCCTGCTTGAATTAAGTAAATTCCAAATCGAAATCCCACTGCATAGGCAAAATATACGAAGGCATGGCTGAATGCATAACAGATTCCAGTGATCTGTGCTTTCTTCAGGGTATTTCTGAAATGCACAAAATTTACCAGATAATGGGGCATGAGGTAT
Organism: Muntiacus reevesi; assembly: GCF_963930625.1. Lineage (NCBI taxonomy): Eukaryota > Metazoa > Chordata > Mammalia > Artiodactyla > Cervidae > Muntiacus > Muntiacus reevesi. Next base: position 27,865,311 of record NC_089254.1, on the reverse strand, counting down.
AGCAAGGTCTTTAAATAAATGTAGAGAAATGAATATAGAAAATAAGATATGTTATTATTTAGAATTTTAGAGAATTTTTTCTAAGAATTAAAAAAAGAATTTACCTTTTTAACTACTAGTAATTATTACAGAGAAAACAACAGAAATAATGATTTTCCCTATGGCTATATGGCTCTGTAGTTCGATGTAACAAAACTGACTCTATGCATTTTCAAATTAATGGGCAAGGTCTGTTAAAGAAGACCTAATGAAAGAGTTAGAGATTTGGCTTAAAAATATTTTCTATCCTAATCTTGCACTAAGAGAATAAATGGTGGAAATTAAAGGGCAGTACTAACCAAAGAAGCACGAGTGTGAAAGAATACAAAGCTATCTTTCTGATAAAGTTAGGAGGACTAGTTTATAATTAAAAGGAGTGATCACCTTTGATGTGTATATATTTGTTTTAAAATGTGAACTATTTTTAGAGATTCAATATAAAGGCCTAAGCAATATTATTTTCTTTCTTAAATATGTTATTTCCTTAACCTTGTTTCATGGAAATAATAAAATGCTCACTCAGTTATAGTTCATGGCAATGTGAGAGGACCTAAAACATATGTTCTAAATGTGCTTACTCTCAACTCCTCTTTCTACTCTCCTCTTGGTGGACTTATGTGAGAAATTCTGATATGCCATTATTAGGAATGATTCCAGAGCAAATGAATTGGCAGGCAAACCACTGTAGTCACCCAGGAGTACTGTCTTTATAGGAACAAACTATAGTTAATACAATCAGTATGAATCTACATTCACCTGTGCTGAGTCTGAAGCGTCTCCTCATACATTTGCTCAAAGACTTTTTCTCTTGTTAATGACATTATAGTACGTATATTCTCCACAGCTTCAGTTGCTATCTTATAAAACAAGATAATAAAAGAGAAATAAAATTAGTAGTGGTTAAACTTCTGATTGTGAATAACGGTCACGTTGAAGACATGTTAAGTACATCAAGTCAGTAAGTTTTTCTGATAAGTTTTCTTAGGTTCTTTTTTCCTTTCCGCAAAATAAGATTGTTGTTCAGTTGCTAAGTTGTGTCTGACTCTTTTTGCAATCCCATGGACAAAATAAGAAAGTAATGTGTCAGAATAATACACTCAGGGAAAATTCATTTTGAAAAGATTTTGTCCACTGATCTAAATTTAGCCTTCTTTAAGTCTTCATTGAATTTCTATTTAGACTAGTTCCATGAGGAGACAGATCAAATATTAGTGAACATTATATCCATATGCAACTATGCAAAGGAGCTGTCTTATGAATTATGAGCTAATTCAAGCGGTGGACTGTAGCCTACCAGGCTCCTCTGTCCATGGGATTCTCCAGGCAAGAATACTGGAGTGGGTTGCCATTTCCTTCTCCAGGGGATCTTCCCGACCCAGGGATCGAACCTGGGTCTCCTGCATTGCAGGCAGACGCTTTAACCTCTGAGCCACCAGGGAAGCCCGAAAAAGACAACAGAGAGAATCAAATAAATAATTATTTCATTCTAGCACAGAAATACAAATAGCAACCCAAGGACTTAGGAACACTGCCATAAAGTAACATGGAGTGTGTCTTTTCAATTCTGTATAAGATATTTTATGGCTATTTTTCATTTTGATTTCTGTAACCTTAAAAAGATATTTATTTATTCAATTATTTGCTGCACCGCACAGCACATAGGATCTTAGTTCTCCAACCAGGGATCGAAGCTGTGCTCCCTGCAATGAAGCATGGATTTTTAACCAATGGATTGCCAGAAATATCCCTTAAAAATGATATTTAGTTTAAATATATTAATGCTTCTTCATAGTTACATAGTTTTCAAAAAGAAGAGGTATCAAAAATGGAGGAGACTTTTGGCTTAGAATAATTTGGACATGAGAACACATGTTGATCTGAAAGAAATTTCCTGCTTTAACAGTCAGCTTCCAGACTGGCAGAGTGGACTGTGGAACAGATGAAGACCTAGGTAGACACTCAAGGTTATTTGAAGGGGAACTTGGGTTATGGGAGAGAATTGGATATCTAGACCATGGTCAGGACACCTGGATTCTGCTCTAAATTCTCATAATTTCAAAAGAAACTCAAAGAAACCTCCATTTGTAATATTTTGTAGTACATAAGGAAAATGGATAAGAATGCTGAAATCTTGAGGAAAATAAAGAGAAATGAACACAAAATCTTGGGTTCACTTTTCACAAGGGAGAAAGGACTAATAAGAGAGCCTTAGAAAATAACATTTAAAAAAAAAAAAAAACTAATATGATCATTTTAAATCTGAAAAATAAAACATTTGATGATTTGTCCAAATCTACACATGCAACCAAAGAAGGATCAATATGTTTTACTGGTCCATATTCTAAGTTTTGGTGCTTGGTAAAGTAACAGATTAAAAAGCCAGTGGGAAAAGGACACGTTGCCTATTTGATTGGAATTAGTAATTGTATAGTCTGAGGTTACTCTAATAATGCAATAAGGAAAAATCAAAGACTTTTGATTTATAACTAAAGCTCATGACATAAAAATTAAGATGAATAAAATACAATTAATTAGGGCCAGATTAACTTGGAAGTATGATAATTTGCAAACACATGGAGGGCTGAACAAAATTTCAGGCTAAACAGTTCAGTCTTTTTGTTCAAGCTGGAGAATCCCAGGGAAGTGGGAGCCTGGTGGGCTGCCGTCTATGGGGTTGCACAGAGTCGGACACGACTGAAGCAATTTAGCAGCAGTAGCAGACATTCTAAAGGTCCTTATCTAGTGCAGGAAAGGTGGAAAGGCCCAAGGGTCATGAAAACCAGATTTATTTGAGTCTTGTTCTTCACTGAATCCCTATTCATGAATATTCATACTATATCTAATATGATACAGTCACTGTGATTCAGACCATAAGAATATTAAAATCATTTTCATACTCAGGCATGTTCACCAACTTTGATATAAATCTTTAATACTATATCTTGGGCTAGGTGGCCAAGAGAAGACTTCACATTTACATGATGCAGCTTCCTAAAGTCATGAGAAACAGGTTTTGGACCTCTACTGAGATGCAAACCAAGAAGGATAGAAGGTCCCCAAAAGCAAACAAACAAAAAAGTTGACTATCATCTAAGAGGTAGGCAACAGCCTGGGAAAGTAATATACCACCTGCAATTGGAGAAAAGGGTGGATAGAAGATGGATAGACACTCAACAAGGATGTTACGTAAGAGATTCCTACTTTGGGTGAGTGGCTGGATCAAATGACATCTCTTTCAATTCTTAGATATTATTAACATTTCCAATATTTCCCTAAATCTCTACTACAGTGATGATTGTTATGAATATGACTGATCCTGGGAAAGTTGCATGTGGGTTTATTTGCTAAGTCATGTCCCACCCTTGTAACCTCATGGACTGTAGCCCATCAGGCTCCTCTGTCCATGAGATTTTCCAGGCAAGAATAGTGGAGTGGGTTGCCATTTCCTTCTCCAGGGGATTGTCCCATCTCAAGTTGAACCCTGGTCTCCTGCATTGCAGGCAGATTCTTTACTGACTGAGGTACCAGGGAAGAAAGTTATATATGTCAAAGCATTTTCTAAGTAAATACATTGTTCATTTTGATCAGTATAAAGTTTTGTTTTAGGCACTCCCATTAGCAGTACCTTGCCTTGCATTTAGTAAATATTATATTTCCTCTTTATTTTGAAAAATGAACTGCCTGTAGTTATTCAAGAAATTTAATTATTCAATAATTAGAGAATGGGCAATCACAATGTTAACAAATTCCCCCACAATTTGCTAACAGTAGTAATGACTGACATTATTGAGTGCTTATTGCTTTCCAGATACTATTGCATATACCTAATAAGACTGTTTTCTGTAGTACTCATAAAGATCTATAAATGGATAGTATTTTATTTCTACTTTACAAGGAAGAAATTGAAGTCCAGAAATGTTGATATAACTTGCTCATATCACACATTTGTTAGTGATAGAATCTGGATTCTAATTCAACCAATTTGACTGCATAGCCCATGCTCTAAATTAGGTACCCCCCTATTGCTATGACATATCTATACCCATCCTAAAGTGATTTGTATGGATTTCAATACATATACACCACTTTACAGATTCTTAAGAAATGAAGTTAATGTTAAAATGGAATCTCTTATTGATTTTCTCTTAAAATGTTATGACTGTAACAATGGTATTTATTTTACCTTTCCAGCACGCATAAGTTCTTGCTTATCCTTGTTGGCAAATCCAGTCATTGCTGCTGTTTCAATCATTCCTGTGAAAGCAAGTACTGGAGCAATACTCAGAATCAACAGTGTCATCTCCCATCCGTATATGAAGGAAATGATAACTGAAAGTCCCATGTTAATTGCATTTTGTGTTAAGACTCCAACCCTTGAACCTGTTGCCTATAATCAGACATAAATTGGAGAAAAGTCAGTTAATTTTAAGTTTATAAGAATTGCTATGATAGCTTCTTGCAAAATAGGTTTTTTGGGGGGGATTTATACATAGATTTTTATTCTGAATATATTTCATAATATCTTACAGAAAAACCAAATGAACTTTTGGGTCAACCCAACAATTAGAGATTTCTATTTTTTTTTTTAGTCCCTCAGTTGTGTCTGGCTGTGATGCCATAGACTGTAGCCTGCCAGACTCCTCTATCTATGGAATTCTACAGGTAAGAATATTGGAGTAGGTAGCCATTACAGATTCTTAACCATCTAAAACACCAGAGAAGTCCATTTAGAGATTAAATAATGCTTAAGAGTTTAAAAATGTCCTATACTATGCGGTCACTATGTTTTATTTGTATACCTTATGTCCAATATTATTGTCCTTTGAATTGTTCCTATTATTCTTTGGATATATTATTGCTTTCTGATACAAAAATATTTTCTAGGCCCTACACCTTAAATTTGTCATTTCTTCAAGGAGTCTGAGTTCCTGTTAGTGGAGGATGTTATTTAGAAGTCAAAAAAAAGAAGTCAATATATAGTGCCAGTTGTGTTCATTATCAGTGGAATGTTAGTGGATATAACCGGGGAGTGTGTGTGTGTGTGTGTGTGTGTGTGTGTGTGTGTAGATGGATGCACATATTGAAATCTATATTTATTTCTCTCTTTACATTTCTTGAAATCCATGGGTTTATATCAATGCATCCAGTTCCAATTAAAAAAAAACCACAAGGTTATTATTTCTGGCTTTCTCCCTTCTAATATTCGTTATCCACTTCTTCAATAGTAAGAAACCTAACTCCCATTTTCTTTAATAGAGTTTCATGATCAGTCTCTCTGCTATCATGCAGATCATGACCCCTGTCTCTGCCCAGGAAGCGTACCCTCTCCTCTGCACACTCTGGTTTTGCTTTCCTGCATGAGGCTGGTGCCTCATATGAATGCCCAACTCACCATATGTGGTCTCCAAAACACAGTCCTGCCCCTTCCTCTTACACCGAAAAAGGGCTGATACTCTTAGCTACGGTAATGTAGTAGTGCTGAATTGAATGAGGATATTCACTGAAGTATAGCCTTTGTATATAATATCTTCCCTTTTCTGCACTTTATAACAATTTCACCCAGCAAAATTCTACAGAGGCAACATCAAGATAGAAAAGGAGTTGGAAACATTATGGTATAAAATAACGTAAAAGAAATTTGGGGAAAAAATTCAAAATAGGTAGAAGTATCTTTATCACTGTTTGATGAGAACTACATGTCTTGAAATTTTAAGCTCCTTTATGCTAGGATGAAAAAAGGAAACCCTTATTTACCTAGAAACATAGCTACAATCAACTAGGATATCAATTCACTTTTTAGAACATATGTTTTGCTCTGATCATGAAAACATGGTCATTGGAAAAGGTCTAAATAATGTTTAAAATGACATCCTTCCAGACATAAATACATACACATTCAGATTAGGATTATTGTATGTATTCAGCATTGTATCCTGCTTTTTTATCCCTTTATATTACACTGCAAGCTTTTTCATAGGTCATTAAATAGTCTTCAAAAAATTTTTAGTAGATTGCTTCCAATTTCTCACTACTAAAAACAAAGACATAATGAGCATCTTTGTGCAAAATCTTTGTGCTCATCTTTTATTTCCTGATATTAAATTCCTAGCCTGGAATTATATGTTAAAGGGTATATACCCTTTCATTCTTCATAGATATTGTCAAATTGCTTCTCTAAAAAATGATATTACTATTCACTGATGTATCCCCCACCCCCAAATTAGTATCATCATTAAAATAACATTAATGAAAAATCTTCTTTCCCCACAGGGCTCTGTGAAGTAAAAAGTTGCCCAGCTGTGTCCAACTCTTTGTGACCCCATGGACTACACAGTCCATGGAATTCTCCAGGCCAGAATACTGGAGTGAGTAGCCATTCCTTTCTCCAGGGGATCTTCCTGACCCAGGAATCGAACTGGGGTCTCCTATACTGCAGGCAAATTCTTTACCAACTGAGCTATCAGACAGAGCTCTGACTTACTCCTAAAAATTTTTTTGTGATTTTAGTTTCAAGACTGAATTTCATAATGATTCACTATTTTCCCATTTTTCACTGAACTATGAAAGAAAACTCCCCCAAAGTAAAAACAAATAACAATAGCAAAAACCAAACAAGCCACTAAATACTGCAAATTCAGACAGACAGACAGACAGGTAACGTATTTTAAATATGCCTTAAGGTGTTTATTACAGACTGACTCTAATCAATGAGGTTGAAATAAGAACATCATTTGGTATTTAATACTTACTCACACTCTGTCTCTTGAGGGTTCTGGATGATGCAGAGATATATGATGTGTATATTATGATTGAATTGTCCTACACCTCCAACCCAAATTCATATGTTGAGATCCTGACTCCCAGCTCCTCAGAATGTGACTGCATTTGGAGATAAGGTCCTTAAAGAGGTGATTAAGTTAAAAATGAGGTTTTTGAGGGTGAACCCTACTCCAGTATGATTGGTTTCCTTACTTTTTTTAAAAAAGGAAATTTCAATGTGGACATGTTTGTACAGAGGAAAGACCATGTGAGAACACAAGAAGAAGAAAATGATATATAAGTCAAGGTGAGAGGATGCAGAATGAAACCAGCCCGCCAACATTTGGATCTTGGGCTTTTAACCTCTAGAGCCATGAGGAAATAAATTCCTGTTGTTTAAACCACTCAGACTGTGGTACTTGGTTACAGCAACCTAGCAAACTAATATACTGTCAACTTACTTCTTTCCTCCCACCCACACCATGAGTTTCAGAGTTATATAGATCATATAGTTAGATGAAGAGGATGTGGAACTTAAGCACTTGTAATGTTGAAGGTCCCACCCCACATCAAATTAACTATGGAATGCCCCTATAGCCACATAAACTCTATATATTTTTCTATAAAATAGAAGTATTTTAAAAAATTACAATCAGGTTTTGTTAAGAATAAGATATTCTTTTAGCATAAAATTTATCTAGATATTACTAAGAAATTACTTGCCATCAATTACTTGATAGCTATGTTTTGTAGGCCTTTATACGTTCATTAATTTCCACTTTGTAGTTTCTTAGTTTGAAGTCAATGACTTTTCCTTTTTCAGACCACAGTTCTTAGCACTATATCTATATCAACAGAAGTATGAAATATATCCAGTGGACAGTTATTCTTTTCTGTTTGGATATTTCCTATTAGGTGGCCATAATATAGTTCCTTTCTTCACTGCCTTCCTCTGTTTTTATCCTAGTTTCTTTAAAAATTACAATTCTTGACGGTAGATCAAAAGGAAGTAAAGAGGTAGAAAACCAGAAGAGGGAAGACAGAAAGTATGCTGAGGATTGTAGCTTTTGTGTATAAAATTACGCAGTGTGCTGGAAAGAGAGAGAGAAGTACAGTAGATGAACTGTAGATGCCACAGTAGATGAACATTTGAGAGTCACTGAAAATTAGGCTATACACTATGCATACCAACCTCATGTCTAAAAACATTCAAGTGTAAACGTGTCAAATTTTTGATGGAACAATCTTGTGTTTGAACGTTTTGTTTAGGACATAAGAACTTTCTATAAACTGACTTGTACTTGCATATCCTTGCTTTTTTTTTTTTTAACTTATTTTTAATTGTGGTTAAAAAAGCACATAAAACTTACAACCTTAACCATTTTTAAGTAGTGTTAAATATATACACATTGTTGTATATAATCTTTTTAATATTTAAAATATTTCCATAAAGTTCTAAATATTAAAATTGTTTCTTGAATTATAATTATCATGAGTATATATATATCTAATTATCATTAGTATATTATATATATAATGAGTGATCATTATAATTATTATCAGTGTACCAAAAATCAAAATATAGTGTATATAACATACATTTTGTCAATACTAAATTAAATGATAAAAATTCATTGTGGCTACATTTCTTTTTTTTTTTTTTGTGGCTACGTTTCTTTTTTCTTTTTTTTTTTATTAGTTGGAGGCTAAATACTTCACAACATTTCAGCGGGTTTTGTCATCCATTGATATGAATCAGCCATAGAGTTAGCACTTGTCTCATGCATCCCACCTGGGCTGGTGATCTGTTTCACCATAGATAATATACATGCTGTTCTTTCCGAACATCCCGCCCTCACCTTCTCCCACAGAGTTCGAAAGTCTGTTCTGTACATCTGTGTCTCTTTTTCTGTTTTGCATATAGGGTTATCGTTACCATCTTTCTAAATTCCATATATATGTGTTAGTATGCTGTAATGTTCTTTATCTTTCTGGCTTACTTCACTCTGTATAATAGGCTCCAGTTTCATCCATCTCATTAGAACTGATTCAAATGAATTCTTTTTAATGGCTGATTCAACAAGCTTGAGTTACCACTTTTGTACTAATCTGCTTCTTGAAAATAAGATCATATACCTTTCTACGTGGCACTTTAGTTTAAGCTACCAGAAACTTATTGAAATATTCAGTCAATGCAGCCATGGACAGGCCACAGTCCCTGCCTTTCGGTGATGGTAGCAGGATAAGAAGGATCTGAATATATCTTTCTTATTCCAGGAAGAATTCTTTTTAAAAATTCAGTCTTGAAAAATTCTACAAGAACTAAAGGAAAATAAAAAATTGCCTTTAAAGCCTACAGTAATAGTGTAGTTCTGGAAAGAATTTAGAACTGGAAATCAGAAGAAATTTAATTAAAGTTCTTTAGATTCTTTATCAATGTGCAGAAAAATAGAATTTTTCCTTGAAAATTAAGAGCAGAAAGTCATAATTAAATAGTTCTGCAGATAACAATTATGGAGTATCTACTATGTCCAAGGGACTTCCCTGGTGACTCAGAGGGTAAAGCGTCTGCCTTCAATGCAGGAGACCTGGGTTCGATCCCTGGATGGGGAAGATCCCCTGGAGAAGGAAATGACAACCCACTCGTCTTCTTGCCTGGAAAACCCCATGGATGGAAAAGCCTGGTGGGCTATAGTCCATGGGGTCACAACGAGTCAGACACGACCGAGAGACTTCACTATGTCCAAGGTACTGTGCTAAATGTGGGGAATACAATTTTGATATGAAAATTCCAGAAAATTGGTACCATAAGAAAATAAATGGAAGTAAATTCAGTATGTAATTGTAGAAATAAAATTCCATATGGCAGGATTTCTGCTTCTGGCTAACATGAACAGAAGAAATGAATTTGTCCTTTCAGCTGAAACAAATAAAAAATAGACAAAATACATGAAACAATAAATTTCAAGATACTAGACCTAAGGCAACCAAGGGAAATGGGAAACAAACAAGGTGAGCCCTATGATTGCCCCAGCTTACACCTTGAAAGGGCTTCAAGGCTGTAGAATAGACAGGGTGAACTCTAAGCCCTCTAAGGCAAAGCCCACCAGACTGACTAAGTGGAATAGACAAAGCTGAGAGTCTGGAGAGTCCAAGGAAGCTAGTGTTTGCAATACAGAACACTAAAGGAATACAGAAAGAAATCTAAATATCCAGAAAGGCTCCCCCTTGAGTATTCAATTGAACGATGCATGTGTGAAGGCTAGAAATAGTGATTCGTCATACCAGCCTGACTAGAAAACCTCATTATTCACCTGGCATTGGGTATCACATGCTCAATGTCTTGCCTCAGTAGTTGACTCCAGTCTTGCTTAATAAATCTTAAAATCAAGACCCACCCCCTCCCAAACATCAAACTGTTTCTGGGTAATTTAACTGCATCCCAGAATAAGAATATTTATAGAAACACAAAAATATTCAGCACCTCAAAATTTATATTCACAACATGTGGCATCTAGTCAGAAATTATCAGGTATGCCAAAAAGCAGCAAAAAAAGACCCTTAATGAGCATAAAAATCAATAAATTGAAACTGACTCAGAACTGACGGAAATGTTAGATGTAGCAGATAGTGGCCTTAAAAGTTATTATAGTTGTATAGCATACGCTCAAAAAGTTAAGAGATAAGGAGGGTAAATGAAAAAGACCCACGTCAAACTTCTACGAATGAAACATGTCAGAGTCCATAAACAAAGTTTTATTGAAACACAGCCACGTCTCTCTGCCTATTGTCTGCCGCTCTCTGGGCACTGCAGTGATGGAAGTTGAGGCATTGCTAGAGAAGCCTCACGTGCCCCGCTGCTCACTTTGTAGAGCTGCTCAGTGTGAGGACACTGTAATCTGGGAGCACGTTGAGTGCCACATGTGTTGCTGTACTGTGGTATTTTATTCAAGTTTTTAAGATTACCATTGATGTCCATCATCTAAAGACAAGAAGGGAAGAGAACTTCCCTTTGGGACTTTGGGAACGTCTACTTTTAAGGCACAATAGGCTGTGGATCACTTTGTGTTCTAATTAGATGCCACAGTGTTGTGCTTATTATGCTATGATACTGTATAGTTCTAAAAATAAACAGAACATGTCAACATTAGCAGACAGCACTCATCATAAAATTCCTAATTCACAGGAAAGTAACATTTATAAAAATTAGAAAATTAAAATGGAATAACACATCTTAACAATTTATTCATAAAACTAAAAAGTGAAAATGAGGCTGAATCTAAATAAGTTTCTGAGTAGCTCATTTATTAACTAAGTCAAGAAAATCACAGATAGTTAATTAAATCATGTTTGATTGAAGCAGTGGAAGAAATGTGTTCAGAAAGGATAAATTTATATCAGATGACTAGTGTTTTGATGAGAACTATTGCCCAAAAAGTTGAGAACAGTAGAAATCTTAATGATCAATTGAAAATCATTTTGAAGGTCATTTTGAGTAGTTTCCCTGGCTCTTGATGGGTTGAACTAAATACTGATACTGCTTAATTGTTGGTTTTTTTGAGGAGTCAGTGTCAAAGTGAAGTGACTGAAGTGACTGAAAAATTAGCTGCTGTGGATAATCTGTATGCAACAACTACAGTTGAGAATATTTTTAAAGAAGTTGAGACAAAAACCTAGATGAGTACAACCTGAAGTGTAACCTGCTAAGATGTACTACAACTGATTGTGGCAAAAATATTTGTAGAGGGAAAATAAATTTATAAATAAATTTATAAAGTTTGTGAAAATGAAGGTGTTTAAGGCCTGTTGTTATTCATTGTATTCATTAATATTTTGTGGAAAATAAATGAATTTATTACACATTATTGGACCGGTATGCTCAATGAAGTCCATTTGTCCCTATAGCTTTCTCTTATTTTTTTGGTCAAAAGTGGAAGTTGAATTTCTTGATTTGTCTTCCCAGCAATTTGTGGGTTTAGCAGTGGTAAAGTTTTACTATGGAGTACTGGGTTCAGGGCTGAGATTGAAATTTTTCTTTATAAAAAGAACCACCTTGTCCACTGTGGTTTTGGATATTAGGTTTTGCTGTAGACTTGATAATGTCTCAATGAATTCAACCTAAAATTGTAAGGCAAACAGCAGTTATACACCAACATTATACTGTGGTAAAGTGATTTCAGTGACTACTCACATTGTTTGAGTTGTAAGTAATGTTAAGCTGTTTTATATGCTTTCCATGTCAAAGAATTAAATCAAGAAGTGAGGTCACCATTGCCTACCTAGGCAATGATAGCCAAGCTCTACCTAATCAATTCATTGGGCTCTTGGAATTAATAAATGAAATTTTTATTTCTTGGGGGGCAATGTAACTATAGTTCTGATGAGGAGAATTCTTGGAACTAACATTATGTCTGTCACTGGTATATCAAGTGTACATTGTGGCATCAATAACACTCTTATGGACAAAAGTGAGGCAATACTTCTGGTTGATGAAGAGGAGTTGCTAAAATATACAGAAATAGTACCTTGTAATTCTGTGAAATTCAGAATTTAAAATGGCTCTATACCTTTAATAAAACTACATTTTACACAGAAAATAGTCTGTTGACAGCTGGCAGTAAGCCATTACCTTGGGCTGAAATAATACCAGTTAAATTGGTTGTATTCAATCAACTGCTTCAGGAATCACTTTGTCCTATAACCTTAGTTCACTAACATGTTTTTCTCATGACTCTCAGAGTATCAGAACATCTAAAAATGACCAGGAGCTTAGACTTTTGGTCATCAGTAAGGGTTTCATAATAATATTTATTGTTATTAAGAGGCTAGTTCATGAACATTCACCCTAATACATTTGATAAAAGTAACATGTGACTGAAATTGCATGATGAAGAAACTGAGATGGAAATATTTCTTCCTTAAGTTGATATGATAGGACATATTGCCCTGAATTATTGTTTTTTGATTCCTCTCTAGTGTGGTGTGTCTTTGTGAGTAAAAAAATAGTGGTCAAATGGGATTTGGAAACAATTCCTCCTTTAATAGAAAGAGAATTCATTCAAGTTAGGTATGATTCTACCTATATATGGCAATGCAAGGGTTTATGTGAATTATATGCCAGTAGACACAGTCTCATTCTTGATATCCTTCTTTGGTTGCTTTGCTTTTCAAGTTCTGCAACTTTAGATGGGTCATCGGTATTCCAGCCATCTAGTCTTTAGCTACTTCTTATTCAATGAAAATGATTTGACTTGCCCAGAAGTTATCATGAGAACAACAGTTACTAACTGCAACAGGAATTTTCAAATGATCAAATGGTATTAGTCAAATGCTTATATGGAACCACACTGACAAATATTCTCATTAATTTCTCTTGATGAGAGACAACATTATCATTTGACACAGCTAAGAGATTTTAGGAAAGCAATGTTGGTCTTTAGTACTAATTTGTTCTTTTCATTCAAGTAAATACTTACTTAAAGAAATGTCTTACTTATCAAGTATAGCTGGTAGTAAGAATACCTATTTCACTGAATTCTTAAAAGATCTGAATGATGATAGGTAGTAAGAGAAAAACATTCACACAGCAAAGCAAAAAAAAAAGAAAGAAAGAAAGAAAAACAAGGTTTGTAGAATGGAGATCCAAATGGAATTATAGGGACTGATATTTCTGCCAAATTTAGTGAAACCTTGAATTTCTGAATACAGATGTTGTCATTCATCTAATTCTTTTGTGCTATGGAGGATTACTATCCTCATTATTTAATGACTAAGTGAAATTCTATCCATCATTTTTTTCCCATTTATATCAGTAAAACCCAACTTCTCAGTCTTACTTTAAAATTTAAATGCTATCCAATGAAATTTAGAGCCTTGTTTTAAAAACTATAAATAAGAGTTTCAGGAAGCAATGAAGATGATTCCCCCTTTCCTCTTTAGGTCTTTCTACATCATAAAATTAGTTTTCTAAACCAATACAGAAGCATGTGAATGTTTATAATTGTCACCAACTTGCTCTATTCTCTAGTATTAGAAATCTATCTCCTTGCATGTATATATTGAACAAAGAGGTTTTGCAAAAGTTACAAAAATTAGAATAGTGGCCATGTCTTGTGGAAATAGCTTCTAAAGGAAAATGCAATTTTGAAGAGTTGTTTTAGTTGACAATTTGTTGCTCTGATAGCAATGCTGTAATCAACATTTCAGTATTTCTAAACAATAACAACAACTAAAACCTGTTAAGATTTTTCTGTCATTCAGAGGTGCATCATTGACTTTCCTTTTCTCCACATGCATAAGGAAAAAGGAAAGTTTATAACTCTGGTAGAATTCTTATTTTAACAAAGAGATCAAAAACTTTATCTCACTTAAATTCAAAGTGGAAAAATTTTGTTTTGCATTTCTTTTCTCAATCGTAGTTGAAATCCCACTTGTAATAGAAGATTAATTTTATTAAAATAACTGGATGAAAACTAATAAATTACTCTTTATCTCTTCCATACTATCCTACTCCCCATACTTATTTAAGCATCACTTTGACATACATTATGCTGGTCATTCTGTTGTTACTTTTGAATATTGTGCATAAGGGTGAATTTTATTTACGCCTATTGTGACCAGTCATGATTACACATAACTCTTTAACTTGATCTGTATAACAATAGCACAGAATCATTTCCAGATACGCATGAATTTAACTTGTTACATATTATGTTAAATGAGATTTTATTTTCTGGGGGAAAGTAAAAATTAAACTTTTTTCTTTTAAAACTTCCAAGTTATTTGTGTGTTTTAATTTTGTTACTTTATCTTGAATTACTATCTAATTTTGAGCTTTTTGTCTAGCTCATTCTTGGTATTTTCTGTAGTCCTCTGGTTATCCTATTATATGTCCTAAACGCCCTTTATTTTTAGTTAAAAATGTCCAGAACTGAAAGGCTTCCTTATATCTTTCATTGAGAGCTCTCTGTTAGCCCTGAGACTTACCTGGTCTCCTTAATGACGTGGGTCATCTCAGCATAGCTCACATATATGCAAAGACACATATGTGTACAAGCATTCATGTTTAACACAAACATACACCATTTAAAAATAAAAGCAATATACATACTCCTTGGATTTGTGCTATATCTATGGCTAATATTGTTGTCAAGGCTCCTGTGCTGTTTTCTTTATCATCAAACCAGGAAATATCCTAGAGAAAAAAGAGTTAAAATGGTTATCAAAAAATGCTTTGATTTGTGATTGTGCTACATTAACTTGTGCTGTATGCCTATTTGCCCAGCCATGTCCGACTCTGCAGCCCCATGGACTGCAGCCCGCCAGCCTCCTCTATCCAAGGGGATTCTCCAGGGAAGAATACTGGAGTGAGTTGTCATGCCCTTCTCCAGGGGATCTTCCCAACCCAGGGATCGAACCCAGGTCTCCCGCATTCCAGGTGGATTCTTTACTGCCTGAGCCACCAGGGAAGCACTATATTAACTTTGAAGGCATTTATTTGCCTGCCTCTTTACTCACAGGCACTTAAAATTTATGGAGCAAATAAGTTTTGTTTCTTACTTCATAAAAATCTATATGTAGATACTAACCAAAGAACTTAAGCCCAACAGCTTGGACTCATTACCATGCTACAACACTATATAATAATCAGTGTTTAAAATGATCATTTTGAACTGCCAATTTAATTGATAATTTTACTCCACAAGTAATTTTTGTGGAGAGCAGATTTTACTAAAAACGTAAGGTAATGCACAACACACTTTAGAAACATTTCCAAACTTTCTGTCTAAACTTAGAAATGGTAAAAAAATAAAATAAAAAATTAAAAATCTGTTTCCTTCTCTTCAGGACCTAGATACGCAAGATTTTCCCTGACACTTCACATTCCCACCTAGATCTTATAAGTACTGGGCATTTTGAGAAGCTAAAAAGGCAGAAAGCCTGCTGCAAAACCCCTGCAGGCAAAAAAAGCATGCAATTTGATAGGTCAAGAATACACACAATAAAAGCATAATGTTATAACCGATTTCATTTTCAACATCAAATACAGATAGCACTTAGCACTTCTCAACTTGAGGAATGCTGACTTTCTTTCCTTAGCTATTGAATGTTTCCTCCCATGCACTCAAATTACTTAAACCTCTTATGGCTTAAAACTATGTGGAGACTGGCTCTAAAAATGATTGATTTTTAGCGAGTGAAGAGCAAAAGAATTGTTGAATTACTACAACCCAGCCAGGGCCCTGATGCCCAGGTAACACATTTCTGCCAACTAAGGAAACAAAAAGAAGACACATAGAAGGTGGTGCATTAATCACGCTGCTGTGTAAGAAGAAAGCCCCTGTGGACGAATATGGGAGGGGTCGGGGGATTGCAGTCCTAGCATGACATCACTCCTCTGTAAACCTCTGGACTGGGAAGGTATCCCAAACAATTTATGGTTCTAGGTGCTCAAAGGGCATGTTATAGAGATCACAATCTGCACTATACTGTAGTGGTGTTGAGAACAGAACCCAAGTCAAGAGCCTGTCTTATTGTGAACACACATGAGCGGTAATTTTAACCACAGCGCTCCTGATCTAGAAGACATTACTTGGTTTTTATTGTATACTAGCGGGCTTGATCCCTGGGTTGGGAAGATCCCCTGAAGAAGGAAATGGCGACTCAACTCCAGTATTCTCGCCTGGGAAATCCCATGGACAGAGGAGTCTGGTGGGCTACAGACCATGACGTTGCAAAGAGTTTTGGACAGGACTGAGTGACTGAGCATGCACTCATAGAATATATATACATATATATATTTATACATATATATAGTTTACACTGTGTAATTATTTCTATATTTCAACATGACATGGAATACCCAAAGAAGTTTTAGATACAATATAAAGTAAAAGTATAAAAAATAATTTATTATTTAATATTACATTCCTGATTCTGTTGTTGTTGTTCAGTCACCCAGTCATATTGGACTCTTTGTGACCCCATGGACAGCAGCATACCAGGTCTCCCTGTCCCCCACCATCTCCTGGAATTTGTCCAAGTTCATCTTCATTGTATTGGTGATGCCGTCCAGCAATCTCATTCTCTGATGCCCTCTTCTCCTTTTGCCTCGATCTTTCCCAGCATCAGGGAATTTTCCAATGAGTCGTCTGTTTGAATCAGATGATGAAAATACTGGAGCTTCAAGTTCAGCATCAGTCCTTCCAGTGAATATTCAGAGTTGATTTTTAAGATTGACTGGTTTGATCTCCTTGCTGTCCAAGGGACTTTCAGGAATCTTCTCCAGCACCACAGTTCTAAGGCATCAATTCTTTGGTGTTCTGCCTTCTTTATGGTCCAACTTTCATAACCGTACATGACCACTGGGAATACTATAGCCTTGACTATAGTACCTTTGTTGGTAGAATAATGTCTCTGCTTTTCAACAGCCTGTCTAGGTTTGTTATTGCTTTCCTGCCAAGAAGCAATCGTCTTCTGATTTCATGGCTGCAGTCACTGTCCGCAGTGATTTTGGAGCCAAATAAGAGGAAATCTGTCACTACTTCCACCTTTTCCCCTTCTATTTGCCATGCAGTAATGGGGCTGAATCTTATTGGTTTTTTAAAAAAACATTTAGTTTTAAGCTGGCTCTTTCACTTTCCTCCTTCAGCTTCAATCAGAGGCTATTTATTTCCTCTTTGCTCTCTGCCATTGGAGTGGTATCATTTGCATATTTGAGGTTGTTGATGTTTCTCCCACCTATCTTAATTCCAGCTTGTAACTCATCCAGCCTGACATTTCTCATGATGTGCTCAGCATATAGGTTAAGCGAACAGGGTGACAGCAGACAGCTCTGTTGTACTCCTTTCCCCATCTTGAACCAGTCAGTTGTTCCATACAGGGTTCTAACTGCTGCTTGTTGACCCAAATACAGTTTCTCAGGAGACAGGTAAGACAGTCTGGTATTCCCATCTCTTTAAGAGTTTTCCATATTTTTCATAATGCACACAGTCAGAGGCTTTAGCATAGTCGATATAACAGAGATAAAAGTCTTTCTGAAATTCCCTTGCTTTCTCTATAATCCAGCGAATGTTGGCAATTTGATCTCTAGTTCCTCTTCCTTTTCTAAACCCAGTTTGGACATCTGGAAGTCTTTGTTTTGCATAATGCGGAAGCCTAGCATGCAAGATTTTAAGCATGACCTTACTAGCATGGGAGATGAGTTCAACTGTCTGATGGTTAGCACATTCTTTGGTACTACCCTTCTTGGGAATTGGGATGAGATTGACCTTTTCCAGTCCTGTGGCCACTGATGGGACTTCCAGATTTGTTAACATAATGAATGCAAAACCTTAATGGCATCCTCCTTTAGGGATTTAAATAGTTCTGCTGGATTTTCATCACATTCACTAGCTTTATTAACAGCAATGCTTTTTAAGGCCCACTCGACTTCACACCCCAGAATGTCTGACTCTGGGTGACTAACCACACCATCGTAGTAATCTGGTTCATTAAGATCTTTTTAAATACAGTTCATCCATGTATTCTTTCCATTTCTTCCACCGGTGGAAGGGGCATAAACTCGAATTACTGTGATGGTGAATGGCTTGCCTTGGAAACGAACCAAGATCATTCTGTCCTTTTTAAGGTTGCACCCAAGTGCTGTATTTCAGACTCTTGTTGCTTATAAGGGTTACTCTGTTTCTTCTATGGTATTGTTGCCCACAGTAGTAGATATAATGGTCATCTGAATTAAATTTGCCCATTCTTGTCCACTTTAGTTTGCTGATTCTTAGGATGTCAACGTTCTTACCATCTCCTGCTTGACCATATCCAGTTTTCCTATACAATACTATTCTTTGCTGCATCAGATTTTACTTGCATCACCAGACACATCAACAACTGAACATCGTATCCGCTTTGGCCCAGCTGTTTCATTCACTCTGAGCTATTGGTAATTCTCCCCCACTCTTCCCCAGTAGCATATTGGACATCTTCAGATCTGGGGGACTCATCTTTAGGTGCCATATCTCTTTAAAAGGCCTTTTATACAGTTCATGAGGTTCTCATGGTAAGTATACTGCAGTGGTTTGCCAACTACTCTTGCTTGGGAAATCCCATGGACAGAGGAGTCTGGTGGGCTACAGTCCATGGGGTCATGAAGAGTTTTGGACATGACTGACTGACTGAGCATGCACAAATGCACTTATATGTATATATATATATATGTATGTGTATATGTGTGTGCGTATAGTTTACACTGTGCAATTATTTCTATATTTCAGCACGACGTGGAATACCCAAAGAAGTTTTAGATACAATATGAAGTATAAAAAAGAATTTATTATTTAATACTACACTCTTGATTCTATAGTATAGTAATTGCTCTAATACATAAGGCAAAGGATACATGTATGACTAGTCTTAGTCCTTATCTGATGTTCAATCAGCAAGATATCCAAACTTGCTTTTCAACAAGTCAGCAATTATTCACTCTAAGGTTTGCTTTTCAGCATAGGTACTATGTGCTAAAACACTTAGCAGAGTTTCTGGAACACAGATGGTATTGAGTAAAAATTAGCTTGCTTCTTATCTTCCTAATGGCAAAATGATTATAAGTTAGGCTAAGATCCCCTGGAGAAGGGAATGGCTATCCACTCCAGTATTCTGGTCTGGAGAATTCAATGGCCTGTACACTCCACGGGGTCACAGAGTTGGACACGACTGAGCAACTTTTAGTTTCATTAAGTTTTCCGATACTAGAAAACCCATTTTCCTGCCAATAATTCTACTAGAAGTAAAAAACTACAGTAGTGGCATTGTAAGTGCTTGGTATGTTTTTGCTCATTTAATCATCACAAGTATAAGACAGATACCATGATTATTAATATTTTATAAATGAGAAGAAGGAGGTAGTGAGAGATTAAGTAACTTGCTCAAGGTCAAACAGCTGGAAAGAACTCAGGCCAGGATTTAAACCTAGGCAACCAAATGCCAGAATTTTTAATCAAAACCTTTTTCTGCCTCCCATCTAACTGAAGAATTACAGTTGAGTTTCATGATACGTTTTTCCTGGTTCAGGATTTGTTACCTCAAATCTTTTTGGAAATTCCTTAGTGATCTCCACTAATGCCATCATCTAATGATTTAGAGCCCCCTCCCGCCTCCCCCCTCCACCCTCCGTGCCAAAGCCCTACCCAATTCAGTTTAGAGAGAAATAGGCAAAAATAAACTTCACATCTTTTAAAAAGCCAAATAGATCTATAGGCTAATATTTATCATTGTGTGCTCACTTGGTCATGTCTAACTCTTTGTGACCCCCATGGACTGCAACCCATCAGACTTCTCTGTCCGTGGGATTTTCCAGAAAAGAATACTGGAGTGGGTAGACTTTCCCTTGTCCAGGGGAGCTTCCCAACCCACAGACCGGACCCATATCTCCAACATTGCAGGCAGATTCTCTACCAGCTGAGCCATAAGAGAAGCCCTTTTTCTGTTTTGCATATAGGGTTACCGTTACCATCTTTCTAAATTCCATATATATGCGTTAGTATACTGTATTGGTCTTTATCTTTCTGGCTTACTTCACGCTGTAGAATGGGTGCCACTACAATATTGTAAGGTAATTAGCCTCCAACTAATAAAAATAGATGGAAAAATAAATAAATAAATAAAAAGAGAAGCCCTTAAACATAATAAGCAATGAGTTATTTATAATCACTGAAGTCAGCAACAATTTGAACATTCTTTTCAACTGGAAGGATCTCAAGTGATGAAATAAAATAGAGATTTTATACCTACAAAAAGACCACACCTGATTCCATAAATACCTCAACTTCAACTGAGGTTTCAAAATGGTTATAAAAAGCACTGCAAGTTTCAGCATGCTTTCTAAGACAAAAAACAAAAAATCTTATCTCAGGGGAAAAAAACAAGTAATAGGAGTTAGGGAAAAACTGTACATTAGGAACTTCCCTTACTAACAGACAAAAGTGAAATTTCTAAGACATTTATGAAGAAAAGGCCAATTACATTACTCTTTTTTTCCAATTTTAAAAAAGCAAATAAGCAAAAAGAGTGCTGAAGAATGAAGAGGGAAAACAAATGGTGAGCTGAAAGGGGTTCAGTTGAATTTATGGGAGAATTGGATAATATCTGCTGAATAGTACAGTTTCTATTTGTGTCTTTGTATGTTCTGAAGAAGGAGAGCTTATAGTTTACAGGTAGGTGTATTCTCATGGGCAGACACTACTTTTTGTGGGGGGGAGGGGTAGACACTACTTAATCCAAGAATGTTACTCTCCTTGTGGTCACATAGCTAATGCTAGGCAGAGGATTAACGTCCAATATCAGTCATCAGGATGTTGGATTAACAATATCCACTGGTTAAACTGGCTTGTGGCCTTTAGGATACTCCACCAAAAGCATCCTGTAAACCTCTAGAAAGAAGTTCAAAGTAGTACTTGGAAAAGTTAAAATTTATATTCTTCTATTTAAGATATTCAGAAATTCAGAGAACATTTTCAAAACTTCCTGGAAATTGAAAACAAATGTCATTTAATGTGGAAAAACATAAATACACAAAGAAAAACAAAAATGAGCAGAAACTTTCAACAAATGTGAAATATAGTATTAGCCAATTGAAATCACACCTAATTTCATCAAAGATCTAAGGTAAAAACATAAACTGTTTATAGAAAACAAAAGTACAAGCTTAATGAGAATTAGACAAGATGTGCAGTCTTTAAATCGTTTTATGATCCATCAAGTAGATTTTTGTTTTTCTGGATTGAATGCTTCCAATTGTCAACAGGACATTTTGAGAGAGGATGTTAAGTACCAACTGCTTCCAAGCATCAGGTTGCTATGGGAAACTTACTCTTTTTTTTTTTTTTTTTAATCTGTAATCCTCTAACAGCACACAAAGGTGGAGGAGTTTTGTTACTCAGCAGTCCTTTGAGCACTACTGCTAAAAGTCACAAGATGTAAAAACTGGTTTTGATGACTCAACTGGAAGGATAGTAACTCTACTTTTGAAAAGAAATGACCCTGGCAGGAAGCTATTTGCTCCTGCATGGTGAGCTCTGGTGACAGAAAGTGTGGCAAAGGACTTCAAATGATTACTGGCTTTCAGGGTTACCCAATACACCTCAGCCTCCTGAAAGAATTTTAGAGGTGCCAATCTGAGACATTCCTGCCATTTGCCCTCACAACTCACTTTTCAAGATTATTATTTGATTCACATATTTTTAGTTATTTCATAGGTATGAATGATTGTGTGTGGCAAGCTAGACAGATATTATCTGAATTCAGGACTCTTCTGATGAGGGCAGAAAGAATGACTGCTTTAAGAAGTCAGCAGTGAATGAGCACTATAGAAATTAACTCCTCCTTTTTAAACATGTTCTTCGAGATACTGTAGTTCTTAACACTCCTTTTCAGTTTTAAGTTAGCCTTCCATTCTGATTCTAAAACACTATACAGTGAAAGAGATTTGCCAACATAAATGCAAGGAACAAGGAGTGAACTCTAAATCTTATTTTCTGTAAGTTGCATTTTTGACTTGCTTCTGTTAGGAAAGTACACCACAAGAATTTTGATGTCAGATGCTGCTTGGGACACAAAAAGGATGCTTTTAAATGATCAAAGGAAAGGTTATGTCAGGAAAATGTTTATGAAGAAAAAACTAAAACCTAGAATATTTAAAAACACGTTTTAAATAAAATAGGATAAAAGCAACTAAACACCAACCTGATATAACATGGCTTTAAATGCCAAGTGTCTTAATCTCATGGTTAAGATTTCCCCTGCTCTGCCATAAAATAATCCCTGGAAAAGAAACAAACAAAAATTTACATTTATTCTTAACTATCTTTTCCATTTCTTTGGAATATTTAGTTACTATATTTACTTATTTGTATTTTATTTAGTTATATCTAGTTATTATTTTTAACTCAAATAGGATGACACAAAACAGTAATCACATACACAGTTAATTCATTAAAAGCTTACCTGAATAAAATAACTGACAAAGCAAATAACACCCAAAATTACAAATATCATGGAATAAATTTCTGCATCATGTTTTAATGTGGTTTTATCATCATTTTCAAACATCTGAAAAGGAGTAGATTTTTTAAATCAGGTGATTGGAGAAGAATATAAAAGAAAGAAAAGAACTAAAATATCTATTCATTAGGATTACTTTGAAAAATGAATTTCAAAGTAATAATTTCCACATATTTCTGGGGGAAAAATGCACCTTATTCTATCCTCTACATTCATTACGTAAAATAAAAAATAACTCACTACTTTAATAAAAAATAACTCATCATAAATCCTCTCACTTAAGATATATCAATAAGGGGTCAGACAAATGAGTCCTCTATCTGCTATTAATATCACTGTATATTTTCAAAGAAACTATTGAAATTAGTTTTCTAATTGAAATATTATTTCTAATAACTCAGGTTTCTTAATATTTCTCTATTCAGAGTACCACCTGTAATATGAGACTTTGACAAGTCTCTAGAAATTATTCCTAAAATTAGTAACTATACATACATTGGTATCTATGTTGACACAGCATCCAGACTTGGGCTGTTGCTATTGTTAAAACTGAAGACTTAACATGGTTCTAATAAGATCCTTGAATTCATCAGCTCTCCTGGGTCCCCAGCACAGTCCAAAACTCCTTATTTCCTCTTTTTGACTGGTAATAAAAAATGGTCA
Organism: Muntiacus reevesi; assembly: GCF_963930625.1. NCBI lineage: Eukaryota > Metazoa > Chordata > Mammalia > Artiodactyla > Cervidae > Muntiacus > Muntiacus reevesi. The sequence goes on along the minus strand of NC_089254.1, from coordinate 27,841,800 downwards.
TTGTTGAGACCAGTTGAAAGAAAGAGTAACCGTACTTGTCTCTTCTACTACTTCAGTGTTTTGGAATGCTGATACAGCACTGGAGTTAGAATTAGAAAACAAAGCAATTTCTTTACTGATTGCCCAGCTAACTAGGTACAGCCCAACACTTCACAATAGAGGCCGGCTTATCCCCTGAGAACATTAGCTAACCGTTCTATCATGGATCCCACACTAGGGGTAACCCACTGCACGTCTCAATTTTCCCCATGTTGAGTTAAAGTACCCTAGGTCTGTTCTCTCAGGTCACACTTTGTTTAAAATGGTTAAAAATATTAGCAAATTAGTTTTACTTACAGTTACAATTTTTGCAAAGATGATGGAAAATACTGGATGAACAGTTCCATTTAGAACAGAAGCCAGTGTCCCCAGAACCACAGAAGGCCACTCAGACTTATATAATTTAAAAATTTTTAATAGAGAAACTTCAGGAAGATTTGTCTATAGATAAAATGAAATACCTTGGTTATAACCCCAGTTTGAGAGAATAATGGAATCTAAAAAGTTAGCCCATCTTGAATAGATCTATAATATAAAATATTAAATATAATAGGTAATAGAGAAGAAAGCAGAATTTCTTTTATAAAAAATTTACTGCCTATATTACTGATAACAATATCAAAACATAAAATAAATTTTATACAAAAGTGACTGTGCAACTTATCACCTTTTGGCATTTCACTCAGTCACTATCATTAAAAAAGTATAAATTAACACACAAGTGCTGATAGCTAAGACTTTAGAAGAAATGACAGGCATATTTTCCTTTATACCTGTTAAACTGGATTGAATAACATGCCCTAGCATAGGACAAAAATCTAGATAGGAACTCAGCATAGACAGAAGGTAAAAGTTTTTCTAGCATTTTAAGCTTGAAAGTTTTCCAGTTTCATGACTATTTATGGAAACATTTTTCTAATGCCTTGGTTAAAAGCTTGTTTTGGGGTAAGTTAATTGCTGCAATATCTGAGTATGTTACTTACAATCACCATGGCTCACTTTCCTTTTCTTTTCAAGGAAGATAACAGTGCCTATCTTACAGGACTGTTTTTTTTTGTTTGTTTGTTTTTTGTTTTAGTTTTTATTTTATATTGAAGGATAGTTGATTCACAATGTTGTGTTAGTTTCAGACATACACCAAAGTGATTCAGTTATATGTATATCCATTCTTTTTCAGAGTCTTTTCTTGGGTAAGTTACCACAGAATAGTGAGTAGAGTTTCTTGTGCTATACAGTAGGGCCTTGTTGATTATTATTATGTATCATAGTGAGTATATGTCAATGCCAGACTCCTAATTTATCCCTCCCCCATACATTTCCCCTTTGGTAACCATAAATTTATTTTCTAAGTCTGTGAGTCTGTTTCTGTTTTGCAAGTAAGTTCATTTGTATCATTTTTTTTAGGTTCCACATATAAATGATATCATATGATATTTGTTTTTCTCTGATTTACTTCACTTCATATGATAATCTCTGGGTCCATCTGTGTTGCTGCAAATGGCATTATTTCATTCATTTTTATGCTGAGTAGAGGATTGTTTTCAGAATTAAGCTTATCTCAGTATTTGCACACAATAAATACCCAATATCAACAATCTCGGATACGCAGATGACACCACTCTGACGGCAGGAAATGAAGAGGAACTAAAGAGTCTCTTGATGAGGGTGAAAGAGGAGAGTGAAAAAGCTGGCTTAAATTCAACATTCAAAAAACTAAGATCATGGCATCGAGTTCCATCACTTCACGGCAAATAGATAGGGAAAAAATGGAAGCAGTGACAGATTTTACTTTTTGGGGCTCTAAAATCACTGTGGATGGGGACTGCAGCCATGAAATTAAAACACACTTGCTCCTCAGAAGAAAAACTATGACAAACCTAGACAGCATATTAAAAAGCAGACATATCACTTTGCTGACAAAGGTCCATATAGTCAAAGCTATGGTTTTTCCAGTTGTCATGCATGGATGTGAGAGTTGGGCCATAAAGAAGGCTGAGTGCTGCAGAATTGATGCTTTTGAATTGTGGTGTTGGAGAAGACTCTTGAGAGTCCCTTGGACTGCAAGGAGATCCAACCAGTCAATTCTAAAGGAAATCAATCCTGAATATTCATTGGAAGGACTGCTGCTGAAGCTGAAACTCCAATACTTTGGTTATTTGATGCGAAGAACTGACTAGTTAGAAAAGACCCTGATGCTGGGAAAGATTGAAGGCAAAAGCAGAAGAGGGCAGCAGAGGATGAGACGGTTAGATAGCATCACGGGCTCAATGGTCATGAATCTGAAAACACTTTGGGCGAGGACACGGAGCCTAGTGCACTGAAGTCTATGGGGTCAAAGAGTTGGACATGACTTAATGACTGAATAACAACAATAAATACTAAATAAATGTTAGTTCTTATTGATGTTATTGTGAAAGGAAGGATAGTGTTATGAAAAATCTTGGATCTTAAACAGAGAATGAATATTGCAAGTAACACGGGTGTCTGCCAGTCCTTCCTGATCCATGGAGGGTACTATGGGGGGGGTAGTAGTCATGATGATCAGAGGATAAATAACATAATAATGATCTCTCCTTTCTCTTGTCTGGAATACTTAGGGGATTTATTTAAGAAATTTCAAAAATCTTGTGAATAAATTCTGTGGTGAGTAATTCTTTTGAATAGGAATCTAGGTAGCAAACTACTAGGCATTTTATATGTTGAAACTTCCTCATGGCATTCACTGTTGAAGTAATGAAATTTATGAACCTGATAATCAGAGAAAGATTTCAGGTAAGATATAAAATAGTATATAATTCTTGTTTTAATCTTAGCCTGGAAATTATAATACAAGCTCTATTGTTTGAACAAAAGAACTTTTAAAATTCTAAAGCCTTTAAAATTTATTTTCAGGATGGCTAAACCAAATTTATATTGGGGGATTCCCTAGTGGCTCAGATGGTAAAGAATCTGCCTGCAATGTGGGAGATTTGGGTTTGATCTCTGGGTCGCAAAGATCCCCTGGAGAAGGAAATGGCAACCCACTCCAGTATTCTTGCCTGTAGAATCCCAATGGACAGAGGACCTGGTGGGCTACAGTCCATGAGGTTGCAAAAAGTCAGACACGACTGAGCAACTAACACTTTCACTTAATAATTTGATTATCTATTATCTTCTCTTCTGAAGTTTTCTGAGGATTATCATTATAAACAGCTTCACTTTTCAGTTAGGTCACTATCCAACAGAATATAGAAAAATTTTTAAAGTTCCATTCCAACTCTTTGTGAAGTCCTAAACATGAATTTTCTTTTTTGTCAAACTCTTTACAAAATTATCTCATATTGTAATGAAACTACAAGCATGTCCCAGGACACAATATCAGTACATTACAGAGCCAGCTAATGTAGGAGGTCTATCAGCTTCTGTAAATACCTTTTTACCTCTAAAAATATGAAAAAGATTGAAAAAAGGGTATTAGTTAAATAATGCTATAAAGAGGGAAAAGAATAAATTGAAATAAAAATGAAATGAAAAGTTTTAGTAAAGTCATGAGAGTCTGGACTACCTAACTGTGTTATAGGTTATATTAATAGTGTGTTTTAAGAGAACTTGATATAAAAATATAAGAAATTAGAGTCATTTCATAAAGAGATATGAAAGGATTTTTAAAAGTTAAAAAAATCTCTTAAAATTTTAAAATTTAATCTGATATATTTTAAAGCTTTATTGAGTTATAATTTTCATATAAGCTACACATATATAAAGTGTACCTTTTCATAAGATCAGACTTCCGTACACACCCATGAAACTATCACCACAGTCAACATAATGAACATACTCCTTGCCCTGGTACGTTTCCTCCTGCTTTTCTAATCCCTTTCTTCCACACTTCTCAGCTGCCCATGCTCTTTCCCTACAACCACTGATATATTTTTGTCACTATAGACTGCTTTGCAATTTCTAGAGATTTTTTTTAATATATATAAATTAAATCACATAGTATGTACTCTTTCCATGTGACTTCTTTTTGTTCAAAATAACTGCTTTGAGATTTATTCATGCTATTCCATGAATTAATATTTCATTCATTTTCATTGCTGAGAAGTGTTTCATTGTTTGGATAGACCACAATTTACCTCTTGACATAAATTTGGGGTATTCCAAGTTATGGGCTATCACAAATAAAGCTGCTATGAACATTCACATACAAGACTTTGTGTGGAGATATAATTTCATTTCTCTTGAGTGAACACCTAGAAGGGCTTCCCTGGTGGTTAAGTGGTGAAGAACTCTCCTACCAATGCAGGAGATGCAGGTTTGATCCCTGGATTGGGAAGATCCTCTGGAGAAGGAAATGGCAAACCACTCCTGTATTCTTGTCTGGGAAATCCCATGGACAGAGGAGCCTGGAGGACTACAGTCCATGGGGTCGAAAAAGAATTAGACACGACTTAGCAACTAACAACAACAACAACAAAACCTAGAAAAAGAATGGCTGGATCATAGTAGGTGCATGTTTAACTTTTAATGAAATTGCTGAACTATTTTTCCAAATTGGGATTACTACTTTTTATTCCCACTAGCAAAATGTAGGGTTCCAGATCATCACCAATACTTGGTACAATCTTTTTAGATTTAACTCTTCTAAAAGGTGTATCATGACATCTCAATTATAATTAATTTGTTCTTCTCTAATGCCTAATGAAGGACAGGGAAGCCTGGCATACTGCAGCCTATGGGGTTGCAAAGAGTCAGATACGACTGAGCGATTAAACAACAATGCCTAATGATGTTAGGCGTATTTTCACATGCTCATTTCCCATATGCATATCTTCTTTGGCAAAATATCTATTAAAATATTTCGCCCATTTTCCTCTTAGGTTGTTGGTATTCTTATTACTGTGCTTTGGGAGTTCTCTGTATATTTTGGATACAAGTCTTTTATCACATATGTGACTTACAAATATTTTCTTACAGTTTATAGTCTATCTTTTCATTTCTTACAAAGCTTTACTGGAAATTTCCTGGCAGTCCAGTGGCTAGGACACTGTGCTTTCACTGCCAGGTTTGGTCCCTGGCCAGGGAACTAAGATGCTGCAAGCCTTGTGATGCAGCCAAAAAAAAAAGTTTTACAAATAGAAATTTTCTTCATTTTGAAGTCTAACTTATCTATCTTTCTCTTTTACAAATTGTGATTTTGGTGTTTTAGCTAAGAAATCTTTGCTTAACTCAAAGTCATAAAGATTTTCTACTCTATCTTCTTATGAAAATTTTCTATTTTTAGCTTTTTGGTAATGTCCGAATTCCATTTATAGTTAATTTTCATCTGTGCTTTGAAGTATGGATTGAAAATGATTCTTTTGGATAGATAGGTATTTCTTTCAGCATCTTTTCTTAAAAAGACTATATATTTTTGAGGCTTCCCTGGCGGATCAGGGGTGAAGAATCTGCCTGCAAATGCAGGAGACACAGGTTTGATCCCTGGTTAGGGAAGACCCCACATGCCACGGAGCAACTGGGCCCATGCTCCAGAACTAGCCTGTACTCTAGAGCCCACGAGTCTCAACTACTGAGCCAGGGTGCTACAACTATTGAAGCCTGCAACACCCGAGAGCCTGTGCTCAGCCACAGGAGAGGCCACCGCAAAGGGAAGCCCATGCTCAGCAGCTAGAGAGTAGCTCCCACTTGTGGTAACTGGAGAAAAGTCTCTGCCCAGCAACGAAGACTCAGTGCAACCAAAATCAATCAATCAATAAAATTCAAAAAGACTATCTATTCTGTATTGAATTGCCTTTGCACTTTTGTCTAAAGAGCTGACTATATGTGTGTGGGTCTAATTCTTGATTCTCTCTTTTCTGTTCTATTGATCTATTTCTCTATTTTTGTTCCAATAGCACATTATTTTGATTACTATAGCTTTATACTAAAAATTGGTGAACTGAACTGAGCACATTAGTTTCATTACTATAGCTTTATACTAAAAATTGGAATTAGTAATTATAAACCCTACAACTTTGTTCTTCTTTATGAAAGTTGTTTTTCTCATTTTATCCTTTTGAATTTCCATTTAGAATCCGTTTGACAAATTCTACAAAAAATCTGCTAAGATGTTGACTGGGATGCTTTGAACTATGGACCCAATTTGGGAAGAAATGACTTCCAAACAATGTTGAATCTTTTTATTCTGAAACTCAGACCCTCCCCTGGCATCCTAAAGGACAGATTTCAAGTAAACTTCACCAGCAAGGTACCTTGGCATCTTCTTTGTTAGCCACTGAGTCATTTAGTTGCAGGGAATAAAGAGGGCTCTTCCTTGGGTCTCTGTTTCACCCCAAGGATATTGGTTGGCACCTTTTCTCTCCTGCGTCTGCATTCTTGAGTGTTCTCTTAATTTTAGCTAGCCAATTCCCATTACTTTGATTCTCTAATGATTCGTTACACTAAACCGTCTGTTCAAATTCTGTGGTTTCTGTCTTCTGATTCAACCCAACCTCCTATTAATTCTGTTCTAAAATCCTACTTCACATTTTCCATTTCATTATTTGCTCTTATAGTCTCTGTTCACTTCTCATTGCATTACTATAGTCTGAAAAAAATGATTTACAAATATGGCCGTGGAGCTGAGGTTTGGCTTGCTTCACTTGGTAGGACTGTATCCTTCCTTCCAGGATCTGAATTTCCTACTCACGATAGCACCAGGCACTGGTAACCAAGTTTGTAGCCTCCTTTTACCACTACTTATAAAATAGACAATTAACGAGAACCTACCTTATAGTACAGGGAACTCTACCAGTGCTCTGTGGTGATCCAAATGGGAAGAAAATCCAAAACAGAGTAGCTGTGTGTATGTGCATAACTGATTCACTCTGTGGTACAGCAGAAACTAACATAACACTCTAAAGCAACTAAACTCTAACAAAAAACAAGAACAAAGAGTAGGTGTGAGACGGAAGCCTAGCTAACCACTTGGTACTTCTGCTCTGTTTCTAGTAGATAGAGATATTTATCTTGTTTTGGAGTTTGGCTATGTCTTATTGTTTTTTCCCTTTTTATGTTTTATCTATCATTACTATGTGTATGGAGCAGAGCAGTTGTATTGGAGTGTAAATTTACCCTATCATTTTCTCTATAAGTCCGAGTTGTTTTTTAATTTTATGATTTTCACCTTTATCAGATTTTTAAATTCCTCTTTATATACCTAGTGAATTTTCAGACTTCAAGGTGGACTTTCATTCTGTTTTTAACAATTACAGTGAGAGGTCCAGCAGCTATTAACAGATATTTTAACATAGTGTTTTTTACACTCTTGCACAGCATTTCACAAACGCTTATACAGTATAAACTCTTGTACTGTCTTCTTATACTCAGGCCTTTTGCCATAGAGCAAATTACCTATGCTATTATTTACATAATATTGTTCTTTTAATGCTTAAATAAATGCATTTTTTAAAGAAAATTAATAGATAAGCAAACATATAAATGTGAATGCTATGTAGGATCACATACCTAAAAAGGGAAAAAACTGCATCTAGAATTAAAAGCAACAGACTGGCAGTGCCAGAGAAAGGCAGAGGAGGAGGTTTGAGGCAGGTCATCCCAGGGCTTCAGACAGATAATAGATGAGACTGAGAACAGTGGGCAGGAAGATGGTGGGAATGGCTAAGGGGTATTCAACCTCAAGTATTTGTCAACCCAAGGAGAAGAAGGGAACTCCAGTTTGTGAGAAATAGTGAATCAAAGATAAGACTGGATGATACGGGAGCTGGAGTTTAGGAAAACAGAAGCTAATATTCAGGGGCTGAGGTGAGAGATTTCATGGTGTATGAGTTTACAATTGAGAAGCAGCCAAAGGACTGAGTGAGGTTGCCTGGGGTTGAGGAGAGAGCTGGACTTAGGGAATGAGGAGGCTCGAAGAATCACAGGCTGAGGTGAGATGGAATTATGTTTTATGCAAGAATGCTGAGGAAAAGAGTTAGAGTGGAAGTTGAGCTCCAAAGAAGGTGCTGGGGATTTTAAGAAAACGGAGGCTGAATGGGAAAGAGACATTAGACTTGAGGTAAGAATGAAGACTGAAGAGGTAGTACAGAGAGGTATGAGACAGAAGGAGGCTTAAAGGAGACTGATCTGGACTCAGGAAGAGCCTGGGGGTAGGTGTAGGGAAGCGAGCATGGGAAGAAGTACTCCTTGCCCAGCTGAACAAAGCAATTAGGGTTGTACCCTGGGGTTGAAAGACTGGATCCAGTCTGTGCTAGTGCTTATCTGCATCCAGTGAGTGGAGTGGATCTGGGTCTTGATCTGACTTAGACTGATCTTGAGCATCGCTGTTGGTACCACACCAGCCGAGCCACTGTTTTATCCCATGGTTTGCCATACAGGAAAGGATTCTCGTAAGATTTCCGGCCCCAATAATGACCTCTGACATCAGTGTAGTCTTATTTGAAGGCTTCTTTCTTACCGTCACAGTGATATTAGTGTGAAGTTCGGCAAAGACTTAGGTTTGGTAACCTAAGTGCTATAATAACATTTTATAATAAATACGTTCTAAATATATTATAAGGATTGTACCAAAATTCATTGGAGAACATGTTGGTAACGTGTTGATAGTTGACCCATTACCTCTTTATATTGGGTGGATTCCTCAAACTTGTCAGTAAAATCTGACCTCATGCTATTCACAGAGCACAGAGGAATTGAGCTGGTATCTTTTTCAGCAGAATAAGCCGATTCTATCTGTTCATCAGCTTTTTTAATATCCTTAAATGAAGAAAACCCATGTTACCACCAGAATAATGCCTTAAAAATTCAACGCAACTCTATTAAACATCCCTCTAAAATTGTACTGCCTTTGTTACTGAAAGTGGTGTGTTTCTGAGCAGTTCTTGCTGAAGTTTTTAGATTCAATACAGAACCAGCAAGCCCAACTCATACTAAAAGGTTAGTGAGTGACAATAGCTTATTGTGTCTTTCCCCCCAAAGACCTGTATAATTAACCACAGAAAATAATGCCTTAATTAAAAACAATTATTCCACTAGCAAGAACAGATCTTAGTAAAATGAGCTTTGTGAGGGCGATGATTCAAATATACCTTATCTTTCTCTCTCTCTGATTCCTTCTTCCCAGCCTTTTCTGGAGCTTGCAAATTTATAACATAAAGTTAGGCACTCAAATGTGAAGCTGGCCCTAGGTATGAGATAGATCTCAGGAGACAATAACACTTTGCAGGCTGGCCACTGCTGCCCATTCCAAAGAAACTAAAAAGCAAATTTGGTGGGACCAGCTCCAAAAGAATGAGAAATTCCAAAGACATCAAATTAACCTTAAAGAAATTGTTTAAATCAGACTAGGATAAAGTTCTAAACCAGATTCCTTTAAGTCTGGGTTAAGTCTTGGGTTTTTTTTGCTACTCCAGAAAGTAAGACCAGTTTTAGTGACTTCCTTATGAAGATATGGAAGGAGAGGTGAAGATAGAAATGAAGAGCTTGGTTAGGATGATGAAGGCCCAACCAGGGTGGGGAGTACAGATGGTAAGACTTAGGTAACTTCAGATGCAAAGGAGAGTGTGTACACATAGGGCTTCCTAGGGACACTGTGATTCTTTAACCAGGTTAACAACTATTAATCAGTCATTTCAAGGTACATAAACTTTAACCAGCCTTATGCTATCTTAATATCTTGAATCAGACATTCCTTTATGCTATCACTTTCTTTTTTCAATAAATTTCCCTACTAAGAAATAAAATTTTTATTTGGCATTTTTTTCCAGGAGCTTTATGGAAAGCTTAAAATAAAATTTTGACTTCTCATAATAAAATTTTCTAAAGAGGTGCTTACAGAGCAAGAACAATTCTATTTGCTGAGAAGTTTGCTAGACAAAATAACAACTGCAAAGAGTTTGGGTATGTGTGTATTTCTACCTGTTTTTATTTCATTTTCGTGTGGAAACTCACTAAAGGAAACTCACAGACTCGCTATATATGTAAATAATTATGTGCATTCTAGATAAATACTAACAGCATTAATTGGTACATGGTTACAATAATAACCACAGTTTGAACTTTCCTTAAAAATTTGATTGGATAACAAAGAACAGTAATATATTAAAATTTATTACACCAATAATAGTTCTAAGTACTTTACATGAATGAACTCATTTAATGTTACTATTATTTTCCTCATTTTAGATATTAGAAAACTGAAGGACAGAGAATTTAAACAACTTACTCACTGTCCTAAATCTACTATGTGGCAGAGTAAGGATTTCCACTTGATGTGTCTACAGAGCTCATGACTGTAACCATTTTGCTGTGCTGCTTTAGCAGCATTAACTTTGTAATACTTATGAAAATCATAAATTATCATAAACTGATTCATTTGGACACTACAGGCAATGGTAGCAAATAAATCCATCCAGTGTTTCAGAACTGTGTTACTGTTTATGCAGATATCATGTATGTTATGCTTACTATATACAGTTCCCAGAATTTAGAGTTGTTCATTGAGTATTAATATTTAAAATTATATTATTAAAGCAGAATGAACATTATTTTAGACAATCATAGAGTACTAATCCATTCTGAATAAGGTTTTGAATAAAATTTTTACACAGTTATACATAAAGACTCCATTTTTGTTTTCCTTACATTGAGGAACTCTTTAACCTCATACCTAAAAATGGAGTTTTAGTTTGGCTATAATGAAAAAAGTGTTGCTTCAAAGAAAGATCTCAGTGTAGTAGTTTTTAAGAATCTTAAAATAGGGTTAGTTTGACTACAATTATTTCCTTTTATTTTTTATAATTATTAGCTTGAAGATATTGAAATTCATAAATTTTTACATTTACTATGGAATGACAATCAGGTGAATTCAGCTGGCAAATAACACATAAAATTTATCTTTAAAGAGGAATATGGCCTAACAGGAAATAAAATTGAAATAAAGAAATTTTAAAATTAATCAATGTGAGATGACATTTTCAAACTTTTTATTTTCTCTCTCTCTTTTTTTAAAACGATCTTTGCTTTATAGGTTGTGTTTAAAAATCCTTCATTCTAGCATTTGGAGAAAGCTGGGGTTTGAAATTTTAAGTTTTGTGAGATATAGGCTCATAGCTTTCTAAATTTCCTAATTTGTGAAATAACAATGTTGATATAAAAAATATAGTCAGAAAGTTAAAGAAGTAAAATAAACCATAAAAAAGGTTAATATTAGTTGCCTGCAGAAGACCCCTTGGAAAGAGCGCTGCCTTCTTGACTAAGAGAAGAAGGCAGAATGAAGAAGACAGCTAGAGCCTAATCACTACCACTTATGTTAATGTGCCCTAATAAAAAACTGTGAAATTCAGTAGGGTAGATCACATGACATGCAGAAATTTGGATCCCAAATTTGGGATTTGTCAGCATGCCCCAGTATTGTCATATATCCTCCTGATTACCTAACATGAGCTTTCTGGTGTACCTGTGATAATGTGGTATCTACGCAGTATGTATATGTATTATACATCCTTTCATTTAGCAGATATTTTTTGAGTGCCCATTGTATGCTAGGCACTGAGTTAGGTGCTTCCTACACAGGAAGTCTTAATCTTTACATGGTCTGATCTTCATTATCCAAATTTTCCATTATTCCCACAACACTTATTATTACTTAAGGAAGACTGGTCTCCTTTCTGTTGATCTGCAAACCAAGTTCCTTCTTACTTCCATATTACCTAGATTTCTCCTCCTTACCCTCCTGCTTGCCTTCAAGATTTCGTCACAAATACTTTCATGGGATTCATGTCTCCATTAATCTTGCTTCTTATTTCTACAGCTTGTAGCATCTGTATGCATGATTCTGCATTTTACCTCTGTAGCTGAGTTTTAAGCCTTTAAGTAGGAATTGTGCGTTATAGTTCTTTGTGTTTTAACAAAAAGATCACAACATACAGAGTTAGATTTTTCTGGATCTGCCACATACAAACTTTGAAGCCTATTCACTATCTGCATGGCAAATATTAGATAAAAATACTATGTGTGTGTGTGTGTGTGTGTGTGTGCATGTGTGTATATATATATTGGAGAAGGCAATGGCAACCCACTCCAGTATTCTTGCCTGGAAAATCCCAGGGATGGCGGAGCCCAGTGGGCTGCTGTCTATGGGGTCACACAGAGTCAGACATGACTGAAGCAACTTAGCAGCAGCATATAAATATATATATACACACACAGTAATTAGTTCTTTAACTTTCATCATTATCTATAACAATGCTGAGGATATTAGACACACCGAATTTCTTAACTAAGGAACTATTAATATTCTTGATTGCCTCATGAAACATGAGATAATAATTCAGAACTTCTGTTTCCTAGCATGGGATGATCTCTGAGAAGTTAAAATATGCAAACATAACATATGTCATGTGAACATTACCTGTGACATTGCAAGTGAATAATATAGACCCTGTTTTGCCATTAACTCAGCATGTGTCCCTTTTTCCACCACCATCCCATCTTTTATGGTCACAATCACATCTGCACTTCGGATAGTGGAAAGCCGGTGAGCTACTACAATTGTAGTCCGACCTTTGCTTGCCTATAAAGCAATAAGCATAGAAAATGAATGTTAGTAGGAATAATAAACTCAGAATATTCAGGAAAATTTCTTATACTATTATTTAAGCATAAAAGAATCTTACCTTTGGATATAGAAATTTGAAAACTTTAACTGATTTGAAAGGCCAATAGAAATTAAAATGAAAAAGCAGGAAGTTAGATTCCAAACTGTTGAATTTATAAAACCATAGTAGGGCTTCCCTGGTAGCTCAGTGTTAAAGAATCCATCTGCCAATGCAGGAGACATGGGTTTGATCCCTGGTCTGGGAAGATCCCACAGGCTGCAGAGCAACTGAGCCTGTGCTCCACAACTTTTGAGCCTGTGCTCTAGGGTCCGTGAGTCACACCTACTGAACCCTCGCACCCTAGAGCCCACGGTCAGCAAGAAGAGAGGCCACCACGAAGAGAGCCTATGCACAGCAACGAGACACAGCCCCTACTCACTGCAGCTGCTCGCACAGGAAAGCAAGCCCAGTTCAGCCAAAAATAAATGAAAAAATACTTAAAAACACACTGACACAGTATCTTAGAGCTGAAAAGGAAACCAAAGACTAATCTGAGCCACCTAACAACAGCCTGGCTATCAGTAACTAAAAGTAACTAATTATTTTATTTTTCATCTCTAAAAGGAAGGTACAGATTCAAGATAATATATGTTTTTAACTTTTTAACAAGTACTATATACATACAGAAAAATGTAGCACAGCAAATATAGCTAAAATTTTAGAATAAACTTATATGTAGTGTAATCTATAAAAATATTGAATCACTATGTTGTACAACTGAAACTATATAATATTGTAAGTCAAGTATATGTCAGTAAAGTTTTCTTTAATGGCTAGAATGGTAAATTTAATGTCATGTATATTTTACCAGTGTTCCTTCTTGTCATGACCTCAACAACATTCTAATAATCAGACTGTAATTATTATTCAAAGCATCTAAACTTGTATCACAGTTAAGCCACACCTTCTGTCACATAGATTAGATAGAGTAGTTATTACTGCCCTCAGCAGGCCTACCCCTGTTTTAGATCTTTTTAAAAAATAGTATGAGATAATATGACTGGCACCAAATTGCCCTTGATGTTTTTAGTTTGAAAGCGGATCATCACACTGCAAGCGGATCATCACACTGAATGAATAGCTAAGCAAACAATAAACTAGGAATGGAACCCACTGTTTCAATTAAAACTCACAATACAGTTACTCTGACATATATATTGATGGACTTAATGTTGTTGTTTAGTTGCTAAGTTGTGTCTGACTCTTTTGTGACCCTGGGGACTGTAGCCTGCCAGGCTCCTCTGTCCATGGGATATTCCAGGTAAGAATACTGGAGTGGGTTGCCAGTTCCTCCTCTAGGAGATTTTGCTGACCCAGGAATCAAACCCATGTCTCCTGCATTAGCAGGCGGATTCCTTACCACTGAGTCACCTGGGAAGTCCAACTTCCTGTATTATGTACAAATGGCAAACAATCTCATATATAGACTATAAAGTATACCATGCTTATAAAGGAAAGTTTAATTTTCAATAATTTCTTCATCATTTGTGTTCTCTGGAGTCACAGTTCCTAGGTTTCAGCCTTTTTTCTGTCACTTTTTGGGTCTGAGATCTTAGACTAGTTCCCTCATTTATTAAGTGGGGGAAATTATGCTACCTATATTTTAGGGTTATCGTGCAGATTAATATTCTTGGTGAAGTGAAGTGAAAGTGAAAGTTGCTCAGTTGTGGAAGTATACTAATGCAAGATTTTTTACTATATGAGAGGTACCAGTATTTTTGGTACCATGCCTCAAAGATGGAAATTTTGCTGTAAGTAATAGCTTTTATACTATTAACTGTTTTCAGGCAGCAGACCCTTGACTATTTACTGAGGGCAAGCCCAATGTATTAACAGCATGGGGTTTATAACACATGCATAAGTGTATAACATATGTGTATTATTATTGTGCATGCTCAGTTGCCCCAGTCATGTCTGACTCTTTGTGACCCCATGGACTGTAGCCCGCCAGGCTCCTGTGTCCTTGGAATTTTCCTGGCAACAATACTGGAGAAGATTGCTATTTCCTACACCAGGGGATCTTCCCAACCCACGTCTCTTGCATCTCTTGCTAGAAAATAATAATAATAATAGCTTGAAGGCCAGCAAGGGAGGAATGGAAGTAAGCTTTTTACCATACGTGAGGTGATGTAATGTCATTTGAGGGTAGATGGTGATAAGTTAAAGGTATATACTCTAAACCCTAAACCTATCACTGAAATAAAAAAGAGAGCTAATATAGTTATAAAAGAGATAAAATGGAATCATAAATAGTATTCAGTTAATCCATGTAAAGGGAGAACATGAGGAAAATAGAAACAAGAGTAGAAAAAACAGCAAAGATTATTTAAATTGGGTGGTTTAGTCGTTAAGTCATTTCCAACTCTTGTGACCCCATGGACTGTATCCTGCCAGGCTCCTCTGTTCACGGTGTTTTCCAGGCAAGAATCCTGGAGTGGTTTGCCATTTCCTTCTCTAAGGGATCTAATAATCACAGTAAATGTAAATAGTCTAAATGCCCCAAAGATTGTCAGACTGAGTATACCACCAAGACCCAACTGTATGCCAACCACAAGGAACACATTTCTAAAATCAAGACACAAATAAGCCTACAGTAAAGGGTGGAAAAAGACACACCTGCTAACGTTGAGTCAAAGAAAGCTGGAGCGGACTGTGTTATCAGTATCAGACAAAGAAAACTAAGGAGCAAAGCATATAGCCAGATATATAAAGGAGTATATTCCATAATGATAGAGGGATCAATTAATCAAGAAGACCGAGCAATCCTGAATGTTTATGTACATCACAACAGTGTTCCAAAATATGTGACACCAAAATGGACGCAACTGAAAGGACAAGTCCAATTCACAATGAAAGATGGATAATTCAGTAACTCTTCCTCAATAATTTATAAAGCGAGTACACAGACTTTCTGTAAGGATAAAGAAGACTTGAATAACACTATCAACCACTTTCCTATAATCAGTATTCATAGAACATTTGATCAACAACAGCAAATGCACATTATTTCCAAGTTTACACAGAATATTTACCAAGATAGACCATATTCTGTGTCATAAAACATCTTAATAAATTGAAAATATTCATCATACAAAGTATGTTCTCTGACCACAATAGTATTAAATTAAAATTTAATACAGAAAGATCTCTGGAAACTCCCTAAATACTTGGAAACCAAATATTTCTCAAGTAAATGACCTCAGAGTCAACCTAAGAAAACAAAAAGGGAAGAGAAAGTTAAACACAAAGTAAGCAGAAGAAAGGAAATAATTAAGATTCAAGCAGAAACAATTAAATATAAAAGGAGGAAAATAAGCCAAAAAGAGAGACATCAGTATAAGAGAGACCAAAGATACACCCATACATATATGGAAAAACTGATTTTCTACAAAGATGCAAAGGTAATTCAGTGCAGAAATAAACAGTCTTTTCAACAAATATTGCTGGAACAGTTGAAAGTTCATGTGCAAAGAAAATAAAACAAACAAAAATAAAACAAACTTCAAACCATACATGCCACTGTGTACAGAAATTAACTCAAAATTGATCATAAACCTAAATATAAAAACTAAAACTATAATATTTCTTGAAGAAAAAGTATGGAAATAATATTTTCGATCTTGAATTTGGCTAAAAATTTCTTAAGTAGAACACTAAAAGCTTGATTTATAAAGGGAAAAAGTTTATCAACTAAACTTCTTCAAAATCAAAGGCTTCTGTTCTTTGGAAGATACTAAGAGGATGAAAAGACAAGTCTCAGACTAAAGAAATATTTTCCAGTTATCTGATAAAGTCCTTATAATCAGAATGTAAAGAATATATAAAGAACTCTCAAAACAAGACAAGAAATCAAATGACCAATCAAAAAATGGTATGCAGTCACTCAGTCGTGTCCAACTCTTTATGACCCCATGAATCGTAGCACACCAGGCCTCCCTGTCCACCACCAACTCCCGGAGCTTACTCAAACTCATGCCCATCGAGTCGGTGATGCCATCCAGCCATCTCATCCTCTGTTCTCCCCTTCTCCTCCTGCCCCCAATCCCTCCCAGCATCAGGGACTTTTCCAATGAGTCAACTCTTTGCATGAGGTGCCCAAAGTATTAGAGTTTCAGCTTCAGCATCAGTCCTTCCAATGAACAACCAGGACTCATAGTCATCAGTAAAATTCAAATAAAAATAAAAATAAAGAACCACTAAACAGTTGTAAAATTAATATGCCTGGATATTAAAGTGTTGGCAAATATGTGGAGTAGCAGGAATTCTCATATAGCTGATAAATATCTTTTACTATTGTGATTATGTAAATATTATTTAATTCCATTGTATCATGATTGTTCGACAGAAAATAATAGAATTCTATACCACTAAAACTAACATTTAATAGAAAAACTTATAACAATTTTTAAAAATCCAGATGCACACTATAATTATCTTGGAATTTTTTGAAAAATGCAAATGCCTGGGTATTATTTCTTTTTTCCAAAGCTCCAGGTATGATTTTAATGAGTAGCCATGTTTGAAAATTGGATTATATGAAAATCTTTTATTTTTATCTAGTTTGTTTCACTTTTACTATTTCATATTCAGTGCTCATATTGCATTTAGTTTATGTTTTCCAATTTCTCCATCTTTTCTTTGTTGTTCTTTCTCAAGTCTTTATCAAGTGTAGTAGAAAAGCTTTCATATCCCCACACATGTATATAAATACTATGTATAACATATATTTTAGAAAACATGAATTTTTGCTTAGCTAAAGAATTTGACATTTTATACTTGTTATACTAAGTATAAACAGAATGTTAGATTTCTAATTTATATTCACTCAAAACTTTGATATAGTTCCATTTATTCTGGCATCTAGTATACTGCTAAAAGTCTAGAAAGTTTATTATTTTAGTGTTTAAAAAAATCTGAATGAGGCTAGAAACTTCTAATCTGATTCCAAGAATATAAAGAAATACCATGTTGTAAAAAAAAAAAAACCCAGAAATTAACATGTGATACAGTAATACTAACTAAAGTATAGATTTTGTTCAAATTTCACTGAGCAACTTCACCTGCATTCGACTAATTCTAAGTTCTCTCTTCATTTTTATTGTTACAAATATTTTCTAATTTTCCTTGTTATGGCTCCTTAGATATTTAATTTGAAAGTGGATATTTAATTTCCAAATACACAGGGTTTTAAAGTATACTTGATATTAATTTCTCATTTAAATGCTTTCTTCTCTGCAATTGCCCTCTTGGTTTTTTCAGTCTTTTAACTTTATCGAACTAAAGAGCCTCTTGATCAAAGTGAAAGAGGAGAGTAAAAAAGTTGGCTTAAAACTCAACATTCAGAAACTAAGATCATGGCATCTGGTTCCATCACTTCATGGCAAATAGATGGGGAAACATTGGAAACAGTGGTTGACTTTATTTTTCTGGGCTCCAAAATCACTGCAGATGGTGACTGCAGCCATGAAATTAAAAGATGCTTACTCCTTGGAAGGAAAGTTATGACCAACCTAGATAGCATATTAAAAAGAAGAGACTTACTTTGCCAACCAAGGTCTGTCTAGTCAAGGCTATGATTTTTCCAGTAGTCATGCATGGATGTGAGAGTTGGACTATAAAGAAAGCTGAATGCCGAAGAACTGATGCTTTTGAACTGTGGTGTTGGAGAAGACTTTTGAGAGTCCCTTGGGCTGCAACGAGATCCAACCAGTCCATCCTAAAGGAGATCAGTCCTGAAGGTTCACTGGAAGGACTGATGTTGAAACTGAAACGCCAATACTTTGACCACCTGATGCAAAGAACTGACTCTTTGGAAAAGACCCTGATGCTTGGAAAGACTGAAGGTGGAAGGAGAAGGGGATGACAGAGGATGAGATGGTTGGATGGCATCACTGACTCAATGGACATGAGTTTGGGTAAACTCCGGGAGTTGGTGATGGACAGGGAGGCCTGGCATGCTGCAGTCCATGGGGTCGCAAACAGTCAGACATGACTGAGTGACTGAACTGAACTGAATTTGATTGAGTCTTTCAATGGCTAAGTCAAGGATCTGTCTTGGTAAATGTCATATTGTAGTTGAAAATATGTGGGTTATTTTTGAATATTTTTTGATATTGCTTTCTAACATAATTCCACAGTGATAAGAGAATAGACTATCATTTCAATATCTTTTAGGTCATACATTTTTTGCATCTTGTTTATATTCCTGGATATGTTCCAGGGTCTCCTGGTTTATAGTTTATGGGAAGTTGAATAGAATTTGTATCCTGCTGTTGTGTGAAAATTGTGTAAATCTTAATTATGTTGAGTTGGTTCACAGTGCTTTTCAGGTCTACTATATCCTTCTACTTCTCTGTCTATTGATTCTATTAATTTTTGGGAGTTTGATATTGAAACACCAATAAAAATCTTAATTTATCTACTTAAAAATAATTGTAATATATAGTGGAACTATATGTAACTTTGTTCTGCTGCTTCCAAGTCTCTTGTAAATGCATTATCGTATTTTCCTAACAAAAGAAAAACAAAAAAGAAAGAAGAAAAAAAGGTATCTATGAAAAGAAAAGAATATAAAAGGAAAATAGTTTGGCACTTAATGAAAAACTTAAACATACTCCTACTATAAGATTCACCCATTCAAATTTTAGGTATTTACCTAAGAGAAACAAAAGTGTATGCCCACAGAAAAAAATGACATATGGATGTTCAGAGCTGCCTTATCTGTTAATAGTCAAAACCTGCAAACAAACCAAATAACTCAAATGGGCATCAATACCAATAACTCAACTGTGTTATATCTATATAATGGAACACCATCCACCAATGAAAAGGAACTAATATATCCCACCACATGGATGAGTCTCAAAACAATCAACTGAGTGAA
This sequence comes from Muntiacus reevesi, assembly GCF_963930625.1. Classification (NCBI taxonomy): domain Eukaryota; kingdom Metazoa; phylum Chordata; class Mammalia; order Artiodactyla; family Cervidae; genus Muntiacus; species Muntiacus reevesi. The sequence goes on along the minus strand of NC_089254.1, from coordinate 27,822,243 downwards.
AGAAGCCAGATAAGAACACACACTATAGAGCTCTAGAAAATGCAAACCACTCTACAGTTCAGTTCAGTCGCTCAGTCGTGTCTGACTCTTTGTGACCCCATGAACTGCCGCACGCCAGGCCTCCCTGTCCATCACCAACTTCCAGAGTCCACCTAAACCCATGTCCATCAAGTCAGTGATGCCATCCAACCATCTCATCCTCTGTCGTCTCCTTCTCCTCCTGCTCTCAATCTTTCCCAGCATCAGGGTCTTTTCAAATGAGTCAGCTCTTCGCATGAGGTGGCCAAAGTATTGGAGTTTCAGCTTCAGCATCAGTCCTTCCAACAAACACCCAAGACCTTTAGGATTGACTGGTTGGATCTCCTTGCAGTCCAAGGGACTCTCAAGAGTCTTCTCCAACACCACAGTTCAAAAGCATCAATTCTTTGGTGCTCAACATTTTTTATAGTCCAAGTCTCACATCCATACACAACCACTGGAAAAACCATAGCCTTGATTGGATGGATCTTTGTTGGCAAAGTAATGTCTCTGCCTTTTAATATGCTGTCTAGATTGGTCATAACTTTTCTTCCAAGCAGTAAGCATCTTTTAATTTCATGGCTGCAATCACTATCTGCAGTGATTTTGGATACCCCAAAAATAAAGTCAGCCACTGTTGCCACTGTTTCCCCATTTATTTACCATGAAGTGATGGAACCAGATGCCATGATCTTAGTTTTCTGAATGTTGAGCTTTAAGTCAACTTTTTCACTCTCCGCTTTCACTTTCATCAAGAGGCTCTATTAGTTCCTCTTCACTTTCTGCCATAAGGGTGGTGTCATCTGCATATCTGAGGTTATTTATATTTCTCCCGGCAATCTTGATTCCAGCTTGTGCTTCCTCCAGCCCAGCATTTCTCATGATGTACTCTGCATATAAGTTAAATAAGCAGGGTGACAATATACAGCCTTGATGTACTCCTTTTCCTATTTGGAACCAGTCTGTTGTTCCCTGTCCAGTTCTAACTGTTGCTTCCTGACCTGCATACAGAGTTCTCAAGAGGCAGGTCAGGTGGTCTGGTATTCCCATCTCTTTCAGAATTTTCCACAGTTTATTGTGATCCACACAGTCAAAGGCTTTGGCATAGTCAATAAAGCAGAAATAGGTGTTTTCCTGGAACTCTCTTGCTTTTTGAATGATCCAGCGGATGTTGGCAATTTGATCTCTGGTTCCTCTGCCTTTTCTAAAACCAGCTTGAACATCTGGAAGTTCACGGTTCACGTATTGCTGAAGCCTGGCTTGGAGAATTTTAAGATTTATTTTACTAGTGTGTGAGATGAGTGCAATTGTGTGGTAGTTTGAGCATTCTTTGGCATTGCCTTTCTTTGGGATTGGAATGAAAACTGACTTTTTCCAGTCCTGTGGCCACTGCTGAGTTTTCCAGATATGCTGGCATATTGAGTGTAGCACTTTCACAGCATCATCTTTCAGGATTTGAAATAGCTCAACTAGAATTCCATCACCTCCACTAGCTTTGTTCATAGTGATGCTTCCTAAGGCCCACTTGACTTCACATTCCAGGATGTCTGGCTCAAGGTGAGTGATCACACCATTGTGATCATCTGGGTCGTGAAGATCTTTTTTGTACAGTTCTTCTGTGTATTCTTGCCACCTTTTCTTAATATCTTCTGCTTCTGTTAGGTCCATACCATTTCTGTCCTTGATTGTGCCCATCTTTGCATGAAATGTTCCTTTGGTATCTCTAATTTTCTTGAAGAGATTTCTAGTCTTTCCCATTCTTTTGTTTTCCTCTATTTCTTTGCATTGATCGCTGAGGAAGGCTTTCTTTTCTCTCCTTGCTATTCTTTGGAACTCTGCATTCAAATGGGAATATCTTTCCTTTTCTCCTTTGCTTTTTGCTTCTCTTCTTTTCACAGCTATTTGTAAGGCTTCCTCAGACAGCCATTTTGCTTTTTTGCATTTCTTTTTCTTGGGGATGGTCTTGATTCCTGTCTCCTGTACAATGTCACAAACCTCTGTCCATAGTTCATCAGGCACTCTGTCTATCAGATCTAGTCCCTTAAATCTATTTCTCACTTCCACTGTATAATCATAAGGGATTTGATTTAGGTCATACCTGAATGGTCTAGTGGTTTCCCCTACTTTCTTCAATTTAAGTCTGAATTTGACAATAAGGAGTTCATGATCTGAGCCACAGTCAGCTCTCGGTCTTGTTTTTGCTCTATAGTTTTTGCTGTATAGTGGCAGCAAACAAATCAGTGGCTGTCAAGAGTCAAAGAAGGTTAGAGGGGTTGGGATGGATGGATTACAAAAAGCATGTGAAAATATTGTGACTGATTGACAAGTTTGATTGTGGTGATGGTTTCATAGGTATACATATATGCCCAAACTTTTCCAATTGTATACTTTAGTATGTGCAGTTATTGTAAGTCAAAAAACTGTTAATAAAGAAAGTTGCATGATATTATGCCAATAAAATGAAAAAGTGAACTGAGTAGCGACTGCATCGTAGGTAGGAAGCTTTCTTTTTCTTAACTTCAGCAAAGTCTGATAATGGGCACTGTGAGTTTCTATGGATGATATTTATGTAACATACTCTGTAGTAGGAGAGAGGTCTAAGTACTACAGTGCCTAATGCTTCCTCCATTTTTCATATTGCCAAATACACAGACTTTTTATTCAACTATTGAGTGGATAATATTTAGACAATGAATTTTTATTGTTTGCTTGGTTTTCCTCAGCTTCTTATTTACTTTTATGTTGTAATTCTAAACCTTTCTTATATGGAAGCATCCTTATGAATGGTATAAAAGATTAGTAAAAAATGTAATGAGACTTTTTAGCTTCTTTAAATAAACTTTTAATTTTAGAATAGTTTTAGACTTACAGAAAATTTGCAAAGGTATTACAGTATCCACATATCTGCACATAGGATACTCCAGTATCATCATCTGATAATTCTATAGTGCATGTGTCACAACTAATAAACTAATATAAACTACATTATTTTTAACTAGACTCCAAATTTTATTCAGATTTCCTTAATTTTTACTCATTATCCTTTTTTTCTGTTCCAGGATATCACATTGCATTTAATCATCAGGACTCCTTAAGATCCTCTTGACTGTGACAACTTTTCAGATTGTTCTTATTTTTTATGAACTTGACAGTTTTGAGGAATATCTAGGAATATCTATCACATACTTGGTAGAAGGGCCCTCAGTTTGGGTATGTCTGATGTGTCTAGTTTTTAGGGGCAAGGTATTCAGCTTATACTGATCCCACTTCTCTCATTCAAACTTGGAGACCCTAGGAATTAACAACAGTATCTTAAAAGAGAATGTTAATAATGTTGTTAAGTGGATATGATTTAGAACTATCACCACAAAGGCGAAAACACCCAGACACCCAGGTTTCTGGTCTATATTGCTCCCATTTATTCAGTTACTTTTCCATGAGGTTATAAATGTTATTTCCTAAAAGCAACAGAGTTCAAACCTTATTGATAAAGCTATGTTATGAATTAGTTCAATGATTTTCACAGTACTATTAAATATTTCTTAAACAAATTAATGTATATGAAATTTAATTAAAAATATGAAAGGGCACATATAACACCTCATGTTCAAAGGAGAATGTGGGGAGAGAGAATGTTGTAAAATCAAAGTTTGAAGATTGCAGCTAGAAGAGGTCTGAGAATGGTGTGCAGCCTCTTGAGACAGAGTCAGAATCACAAGGTTTCCTTATCAGGTTTGTCTAGTCCTTCTTTTCTTCAAAGAGGGACTCAGGCATTTTTACACACATATATTCTTGTATTTCTTCATATATTAGGCATTACATATGGTGTGGGTGTACTTATTCTGAGAAAGTTCATACTGTTGTCTGACACCTGAAAACTGACACTAAGAGATAACCATTTCTGCACTGATGTTCCCCCAACAGGAATGGCCTGTTGATACACATGTGTATCATCTTTACTCTGTCAGAATCCTGACGTAAACTACAAACATTTGATTAATGTATATATTATGTTGGGACTTGCCAGGTGACACAGTGGTAAAGAATGTGCTTGCCAATGCAGGAGACTTGAGTTCCATCCCTGGAAGATTCCCTGGAGGAGGAAATGGCAACCTGCTCTAGTACTCTTGCCTGGGAAATCTCATGAACAGGGGACCCTGGCAGGCTACAGTTCATGGGGTTGCAAAGAGTAGGACACAACTGAGCACAAGTACGTATATTATGTTACAATTAATTTATGATATCATGAATCAGAATCTGAGTATTTCAAACAAATTACAGAAATACATAATACTTTAAAAGGGAAAAACTGCTCCAAAGGCCTATAAAATGGAGCCTGCAAGCATCATGGTATGCACTTAAGGTACCCTAAAGTACACTGTGTGTGTATGTGCAGGTGCTCAGTGGTATCTGACTGTTTGTGACCCCACGGACTGCAGCCTGCAGACTCCTCTGTCCAAGGGATTTTCTAGGCAAGAATACTGGAGTAGGATGCCATTTCCTACTCTAGAGGGTCTTCCTGACCCAGGGATCAAACCTGAGTCTCTTGAGTCTTCTGTATTGGCAGGCAATTCTTTACCACTGTGCCACCTGGGAAGCCCATAAAGCACAATTTCACTACAAGAATACAATTTCACTCTATCATAAGTGTGACCTAAAACTCATATATGAACCATAAGGAACAAAAAAAAAATTTGGCACTAATCATTTCAGACTTAAAACAGAGAAGAGATTTTGGAAGCCAAGGCCTCTTAGAAAACTGATTGAAGAAGTTTGAGCTGATGCTTTGTCTTTTAGCAGTAATTACTGTATAGATGGGCCTTCCCTTGTGGCTCAGCTGGTAAAGAATCCGCCTGCAATGTGGGAGACCTGGGTTTGATCCCTGGGTTGGGAAGATCCTCTAGAGAAGGGAAAGGCTACCCACTCCAGTATTCTAGCCTGGAGAATTCCATGAACTTGTATAGTCCATGGGGTTGCAAAGAGTCAGACACAACAGAGCGACTTTCACTTCACTGTAAAGATAAGGAAGGTAGTGCAATTCATTCCACACTTTTTTCAGATGCTTAGGTGTAGTTGATTTTCAATATGTCATTGTTGCTATTATTCCTTCTAGAAAGTAATGAATTTCCTAGCATTTCCTCTGTTCCTTCACAGTATGTACAAAGCAGAAAGACAAACCATTAGGTATTTGACCAAAGAAAGGTCAACAGAATGATTTCTACTTGATACTTTGCTGGCATTTTCAGATTACTTCACAATTTCATGCACAACCATAAATCATCAGGTAATTAGCTTGGATTTTGAAAGACAGTGTGCTTTAAAACATCTCTCCCAGAATTGCTAGGGTAGAGATAAGGGCCTGAGGAGGTCAGCTAGCTTCTCACCATTGGCAACCACAGGGCTTGAACAAGAGTGAGCAGCAGGAAAAGAAGGGAGAAAAATAAAAAGTTGTGAGCATTTGAGAGGGCCTGCATTTGACTGCTGGGTCAATTAACAGGGGTAATAGACTCTCTGGAGAAGCCTGTAAACAGAGTTCTAGTGTCTAACAGTAAGCGTGATGTAAGAAACCTACGGAACCACAAGTTTTCACTGACTGCCTCCTAGAAGATTGCCTCAGGTGGACTTGGGGCCCACTGATGACAGGTGCTCCATGACCCAGGCCTGTGGTCTTCAGACTCTTTTTCTTTAAGATGAAAAATACTTTCATCAAATGAAAGCACACAGAGAAATTTTATATGTTTAAATAAACAATACAGATTTAAATAAACAAAACAGATTAATGAGTAACTCCTCTGTATGAACTGTTGACCATAGCTCTACCCACTCATCCTACCCCACCTCCCCACCTTCTTCCACACCTCAAGAGGTTTCTGTAAAACTCAAGTACTTCAAAAACAAAGTCTGACAAACCTCTCACTACTCTTTTGCAAATTTCCATCTTTTTTAGCTACCAAATTTTAACTCATCTGCTATAAGAGGTTCTATATATGGGCTTCCCTCATAGCTCATAGTGAGTAAAAGAGGTAAAGAATTTGCCTGCAATGCGGGAGTCCTGGGTTCGATCCCTTCGTTGGGAAGATCCCCTAGAGGAGGAAATGACAACTCACTCCAGTATTCTTGCCCAGAGAATCCCATGGACAGAGGAGCCTGGCAGGCTACAGTCCATGGGGTCACAAGAGTCACACACAACTTAGTGACTATATGTATGTATATATGTATTGTAGTTATACGGGAAACACAGGATTTTGGAAGTCTTAACTACCTCATTATGATGTTGAGAGTCCATTGGCTTGGTGTTCTTCTGGGTCAATATCAGTTCCACAGCTAAACAATAAGAATTTACTGTCCCGTCTCATCACCTGTCCAAGAATGCTTTCTCTTTTGTAAAATGTGGTGATGAAAAGAAAAATATTAAGCACTTAGAAGCTATATATAATAAGGGACTCACCTCCTGCCCAATCTCTTTCTTTCAACTTGCATGTGAATATGTATGTATGCTTAGGTTAAGACCCTTTAGAAAGGAAAACACATTCAAAATCTAAATTCTGCTGAGTTGAAGCCATATGGACTACCTAGTTAGTAACTTGGAATAGGACTCTATAGTACAAAATTTTCTTTTTATATCCTAGAATCTCTTCATTATGACTTCTAAATAACTTAACAACTTGGCAATTGAAGATAATAAAATTCTTTATAATCACTTAATACTTTTTTCCTTCTTTTAACTTTCTTTTTTTTCTTTTAACTTTATTAACAAGCTAACATTTGTGGATAAACTTACAACAAAAAGTAAATGAAAAAGTAAACAGTGAATAAGAAGAGAAAATGTTACAATAGTTAGCTCATCTTTTTTCTAAGAGGAAATAAAGTCTAACCTAGCTCAGAGCACTGACCAAAAAACAATACATTAAAGAAGTCTTATTTGCTAACAGTTGGAACCAGAGAACAGTTACCAACATCCATTGGATCACAGAAAAAGCAGAAAAACTCCAGAAAAACATTTGCTTCATTGACTACCCTAAAACCTTTGACTGTGTGGATCACAACAAGCTGTGGAAATTTGACAAGAGATGGGAATAACAGACCACCTTACCTGCCTCCTGAGAAACCTGTATGCAGGTAAAGAAGTAACAGGTAGAACCAGACATGGAACAACAAACTGGTTCCAAATTGGGAAAGGAGTATGTCAGACTGTATACTGTCACCCTGCTTATTTAACTTATATGCAGAGTACATCATTCCGAATGCCAAGCTGGATGAAGCACAAACTGGAATCAAGACTGCCGGGAGAAATATTAATAATCTCAGATATGCAGATAACACTGCCCTTATGGCAAAAAGTGAAGAGGAACTAAAGAGCCTCTTGATGAAGCTGAAAGAGGGGAGTGAAAAAGCTGGCTTAAAATTTGACATTCAAAAAACTAAGATCATGGCATCTAGTCCCATCACTTCATGGCAAATAGACAGGAAACAATGGAAACAGTGACAGACTTAATTTTCTTGGGCTCCAAAATCACTGCAGACAGTGACTGCAGCCACAAAATTAAAAGACGCTTGCTCCTTGGAAAAAAAGCTATGACAAATCTAGGCAGTGTATTAAAGAGCAGAGATATTACTTTGCCGACAAAGGTTCATATAGTCAAAGCTGTGGTTTTTCCAGTAGTCATGTACAGATATGAGAGTTGGACCATAAGTAAAGCTGAGCACTGAAGAATTGATGCTTTTGAACTGTGGTGTTGGAGAAGACTCTTGAGAGTCCCTTGGACTGCAAGGAGATCAAACCAGTCAGTCTGAAAAGAAATCAACCCTGAATATTTATTGGAAGGACTGAAGCTGAGGCTGAAACTCCAGTATTTTGGCCGCCTGATGCGAAGAGCTGACTCATTGGAAAAGACTCCGATGCTGGGAAAGATTGAAGGCAGAGGGAGAAGGGGACAACAGAGGATGAGATGGTTGGATGGCATCACCAACTAAATGGAGATGAGTTTGAGCAAACTCTGGGAGCTGGTGAAGGACAGGGAGGCCTGGCGTGCTGCAGTCCATGGAGTCACAAAGAGTCAGACACCACTAGGCAGTTGGACAACAAGAAAAACAAGGAAAATCAATATCTTATATGGAAGTTTTCCTTATTTGTGGGGGAAGACAAAGCTTAGGAATAATTAAATTCACAGAAATCACTAAGATAACTATCCATATCATGAGAAATATTTTCATATATTTTAAAGGTTTCTTACTATGTTTTTTAAAGACTTTGAAGTATCCTGATAAGTAAAAATGATTTAAATTCATTTGTGGAAAAAAATTTACTAGCCATATATACAATAGGATCAAAATAAGCAACTTAAAAAGAAAAAACAAGTTTATTATAATCTCAGATGGGAGTCTCAATTTGGGGTACAGTCTGAGTTTCTTTTCGAAGAAGGCAGTATGGTTTGGAAAGAAGATAGTTTCTTTTTAAATGCTGGCAAAATATACATAACATGAAATTTACCATTCTAACCATTAAAAATTTTTTTATTGACATATTCTTGACCTACAAATTATATTAGTTTCAGTTATATAACATAGAGATATAATATTTTTATAGATTGTATTCCATATAAACTTATAAATTAAAAAATATTAGCTATATTTGCTGCGTTGTCACTGTGTGTTGTGCATTTTTAAGGTTAAAGTCCTCCTGGATTTGAGTGGTCAATTTTGTCTGTGTCACTATTCTTCTATGCTCAGACTTAGATCATTCCTCTTCTGTGTAGTAAAATAACACAAAAATTTAAACTAATTTTAACATTTTTAAGTGGACTTTAGTGGTTTCAGGTATATTCACATTGTTGTGCAACCATCACTGCTGTCTACTTCTAGAACTTTTTCTTCATCCCGTACTGAAACTCCATACCTTTAAACTATAACTCCCGAGTCCCCCTTTCCCTTTAGCCCCTGGTAACCTCTACTCTACTTGCTATGGATTTTACTATTCTAGGTGTCTAAGATAAGTGTTAATCAGACAATGCTGTCTTTTTGTGTCTGTCTTGTTTCTGTGAGCATGTGTCTTCCAAGGTCATCCATGTTACAGAACACATCAGAACACTCTTCAGTCTTAAGACAGAGAACTATTCCACTGTGTATACTTTCCATGTTTTGATCCTTCATTCATTTGTCAATGGATATTTGTGTTGTTTCCACCTTTTGTGAATGATGGTACTGTGAATGCTGGCATGCACATATCTGTTTGAGTTCCCACTTTTAATTCTTTTTGGTTATATCCAGAGGTGGCTTCCCTGGTGGCTCAGAGGGTAAAGAATCTGCCTGCAATGTAGGAGACCCAGGTTTGATCCCTGGGTTAGAAAGATCCCCTGGAGAAGGAAAGGAAACCCACTCTAGTATTCTTGCCTAAAGAATCCCATGGACAGAGGAGCCTGGTGGGCTAAAGTCCATGGGGTTACAAAGAGTTGGACATGAACATGACTGAGCAACTTTCACTTACTCACTTCACCCAGAAGTGAAATTGCTGGATCATTTAAGTAAGTTCATAAGAGGCTAGATTTGAAGAGCAATCTGGTTTCAAATTTAGCCTCAAGTTCTAGCAGATCAATGAGGCAATATACCATGACGGCAATATACCATGGTGGTGCACTCAATATGCCAGCAAATTTGGAAAGCTCAGCAGTGGCCACAGGACTGAAAACCAATTTTTCATACCAATCCCAAAGAAAGGCAATGCCAAAGAATGTTCACTACCACACAATTGCCTTCATCTCACACGTTAGCAAAGTAATGCTCAAAATTCTCCAAGCCAGGCTTCAACAGTATGCGAACCGTGAACTTCCAGATGTTCAAGCTGGATTTAGAAAAGGCAGAGGAACCAGAGATCAAATTGCCATCATCTGTTGGGTCATCAAAAAAGCACGAGAGTTCCAGAAAAACATCTACTTTTGCTTTATTGATTATGCCACAGCATTTGATTGGGTGGATCATAATAAACCATGGAAAATTCTTAAAGAAGTGGGAATATCAGACCACCTTACCTGCCTCCTGAGAAATCTGTATGCAGGTAAAGAAGTAACAGGTAGAACCAGATATGGAACAACAAACTGGTTCTAAATTGGGAAAGGAGTATGTCAGACTGTATACTGTCACCCTGCTTATTTAACTTATATGCAGAGTACATCATTCTGAATGCCAAGCTGGATGAAGCACAAACTGGAATCAAGACTGCCGGGAGAAATATTAACAATCTCAGATGTGCAGATAACACTGCCCTTATGGCCAAAAGTGAAGAGGAACTAAAGAGCCTCTTGATGAAGCTGAAAGAAGGGAGTGAAAAAGCTGGCTTAAAACTTGACATTCAAAAAACTAAGACCATGGCATCTAGTCCCATCACTTCATGGCAAATAGACAGGAAACAATGGAAACAGTGACAGACTTAATTTTCTTGGGCTCCAAAATCACTGCAGACAGTGACTGCAGCCATGAAATTAAAAGACATTTGCTCCTTGGAAGAAAAGCTATGACCAACCTAAAAAGCAGACATATTACCTTGCTAACAAAGGTCTGTCTAATCAAAGCTATGGTTTTTCCAGTAGTCATGTATGAATGTGAGATTTGGATTATAAAGAAAGCTGAGCACCGAAGAATTGATGCTTTTGAACTGTGGTGTTGGAGAAGGTTCTTGAGAGTCCCTTGGACTGCAAGGAGATCCAACCAGTCCATTCTAAAGGAAATCAGTCCTGAATATTCATTGGAAGGACTGATGCTGAAGCTGAAACTCCAATACTTTAGCCACCTGATACAAAGAACTGACACATTTGAAAAGACTCTGATGCTGGGAAAGATTGAAGGCAGGAGGAGAAGGGGACAACTGAGGATTAAATGGTTGGACATGAGTTTGAGTAAGCTCTGGGAGTTGGTGATGGATAGGGAAGCCTGGCGTGCTGCTGTCCATGGGGTCGCAGAGTTGGACACGACTGAGCAACCGAACTGAACCATGGGGGTTACATGGATGAGCTAGAGGGCTGACTGGGTCCATGTTCTGGCCTCACTGCTTCCTAGCTATTACTCAACCTCCCTGTGCTGCAGTTTACACATCTGTGAAACAGGAGAATAAATGTACAACTTTCACTGGGTTCTTGTAAGATTAGTTTTTCTTATTCATCTGTTCCATTATTACACTTAAAATAATGACTTATGAATGGCTTCAGGGGGTCTATGAACCCCTCAATATTATACATAAATCTTAGTGTACAAGTGCATTTGCAGATTTTTGGGAAAATTTACAGTAGTTTATTTTTCCCTTTCTTAGTCAGATTCTCAATGGGCCCTTGATCTATCAAATGGGGAAAAACACTATTCTAAAAGGAGTTAGTGGCCTATAACTTAACACCAAGGCTTATGCATGTGAGCTTGATTAAGCAAGTTTGTAAAATGTCTCATGATGCTTTGGGATGAGGTATTATCTATGTTACCTTTGTTTTCCCAATTAAATTGAGCCAAGGAATTTCCCTTGTAGAAATTCCCTTTCTGTTCCCAACTATTAACAAATAGTTTTAAAAACAGGGAGGGCAGAAAGAAAAAGATCAAAAGTATTTCCAATTCCACATATAAAGAGAAAGATATTTAACACAGACACACCAAAACGTATGTGTGTGTGTATGTATTGGTGTGCATCTGTGTGTGTAATATAATTAACCTCACTTCTTGGGGTTTAATTTAATAAAGTAGTCCACAGCTTAATATAATATACCAACTTACTTATTAATTCTCCAAGTAGTATAAATATAATGCAAGGGACTTCAGAGGAAGACCAACAGAATGCATCATATTAGAAACAGAAATGATGATAAAGAAAAGCCCATGGTTGTTGCAACAAAATAGCTCAGACTCTTCAAAGAATAAAGCTGTGATGAAAACCCATCTTTCATAATCAGCAAAGGGCCTTTTTAAAGGTTCTCCACTGAGGTGGTATAGCTGAACCTCCCTTAATAATTATTCCTTAGATTTGCATACAGCTTTTAACATTTCAAAGAGCTTTCACAGGCTTAATTCTAAAATCAACATGGGCTTTCTCTGCTTCCCCAGGGGCTTGCAGGTGTTCATGCCTCCTCATAGTAGGACAGCTTGGAAGCCTGCTGCATTGGCATACCAGGCCCAAACCAGCAGCAGAGTAAAGCTCCATCGCTGTTGTACAGATCTTTATCCACTGATCCTAAATCCTCCTCTTGAACAAGATTAGTGAAGCAAAACTAGATGGTAGCAAGCCTAAACTACAAAAGTCCAGAAAAGAGCACTTCAGGCCTTGAAACTCTTCTCTATCACAGTCATCCAAACACTATTCAACAAATATTTATTGACTGTCTAATGAGGGCCAGGCATTGTTCTATTGCTGAGTATGCTGCAGTTAACTAATCAATGCCTTTGATAATAGAGAGCAGATGTTTTAGTAGAGGAGAGTAGATATTCTAGTAGGGGAAGAGAGAAAATAAACAAATATGTGTATCATATACTAGCTGACATAAAGGGCTATGGTATGTTTAAGGGGTACCCAATGTGGGACAGAGTGGTAGGATGTGAGGTTCCAGAAAGAGCCTGGTGCCCAACTCCATAGAACCTAATAGCTTCTGTAAGGAGCTTGGTTTTTACTTAGAGTGAGAAGAAAAGGAGCCATTGAAGGGTTTGAAGCAGAAGGGCAACATGATCAAATTTACATTTTAGTAATATTGTCTGCGTGCTGTGCTGAGAACAGACTGAAGTGTGTAGTATGCGAGATGCCATGTTACGTGTTAGTCGCTCAGTAGTGTCCAACTCTTTGTGACCCCATGGACTGTAGCCTGCCGGGCTCCTCTGCTCACGAGATTCTCCAGGCAAGAGTACTTGAGTGAGTTGCCATTTCCTTCTCCAGGGGGTCTTCCCAACCCAGGGATTGAACCTGGATTCTTTACCATCTGAGCCACCAAGGAAGCCCGTGGGAGATAGCTATTGCAATAATCCAAGTAAGGACAATAGTAATATTTCCCTCATGCCCATTTTCAGTCAAAACCCACCCTCTTCCTCCAGTAAACTACTGATTTGATTTTTTTTTATCACTATAGATTAGTTTTGCTGGTTCTAGAGCTTCATACAAAAGGAAGATGATGGGGTAATGGAGAGGAGGGGTTGGGAGGATATCTGAAGGCTGGGTATGGAAGGAGGTGGATGCTGCATTCACCAGTTAGAAATAATACATTTTATTGTTCCCTCTTTGTTGGCTAGTGGTTTACATGATATTTTGAGCTATAAAAATCTGTTAACTGCTGTGGATTAGGCTGTATCATGCCACAGGGTTCTAGAATTTATAGACAGATGTCTGAGCAGAAATGAGACCTGTTGGATGCCCTACCCTGTTTAGGTGGGACCTCTTTAAAGCTTGGTTCCACAATCACCATCTGTGTAGTGGGTATACAGAATTCTCATGGCACTGGACTGTTCATAGCATTTCCTGTATTTTAACTTTTCCTTTCGTGTGTGTGTGTGTGTGTGTGTTAAGTCGCTGCAGTTGTGTCCAACTCAGTGCGACCCTATGGACTGCAGCCTGCTAGGCTCCTCTGTCCAAGGAATTCTCCAGGCAAGAATACTAGAGTGGGTTGTCATGCCCTCCCCCAGGGGATCTTCCCAACCCAGGGATCGAACCCAGGTCTCCTGCGTCTTCCACATCAGAGGCAGATTCTTTACCACTGAGCCACTGGGGAAGCCCCAACTCTCCTCTGCACCACACGCCAATTAAATACCAAGGCATATATATTTAACGAGCTGTCACCCCATAATAACCATTTACCCTCACCTCACAAAAGATCAGCGAAGTCTCCTTATAGTTTCACACCTATACATCTCTATAACGCTGATTTAATTACACACTTTAAAAACTGGAAAAGAGTAACAGTAATTGAAATTTTGAAATATATACTTGGAATAATCAGTTACAAGCATTTTGTATTTTTATCTTTTACCTTATGATATAGATTTCATTTCAAGCAGTAGAAAAAAATATTGATTAGTTTATCATGACTCTAAGCAACTATTTACAGTAAGTCCCTCCTGCAAGTTGTGAACTTTCAAAGATGTTTCTTATGTCCAATCATGTAAGTTAGTTCACATGTCTGGTATATATCATCACTTGTGTGCATTCTCTACAAGTGGTTGTGCTTTACTATACGATACTATATAGAGTACAGTATCTTTATTTCAAGCCAATGATGTCTGGAAGCAAGGGTAAAAGCAGAGGTGATATAGCTGGTACTGTACCATACTTTTCAAGATACTGTACTGTAAGATTAAAAATGTTTTATTTTTTGTGTTTGTTTGTTTTTAATGAATTTGTTGTGTGAAAAGTATTATAAACCTATTACAGTGTAGCACTATATAGCCAATTGTATTAGTTGGGTACCCAGGCTATCTTCGTTGGATTTACTAACAAACTGGACTTAAAAATGCACTCTCAGCATGGAACCTGTTCATATGTAGGGGACTTACTGTATTTTTAAAAGTCTGAATGAGTTTTGATTGCCTGAAGTGATTAATATATCGAATCAAAAGGCAATGGGCACAACATTTAACCTGAAAACAACTTCAGAGCCTAGTATAATATTAAAAAAAATCTTATATATGTATGTTGATTATATTTCAATAAAACTAGAAAAGTTATGTAATTTGAGACAGTTAAATCTAATGATTTTTTAGTACATTCAAGCCTTAAGTAACTGAACATCACCATTAGTATACACAATTTGAGTGTATTCTAGAAATAGAGCCCTGTCTTAGTTATTAAGTGTTAAGAAATGAATAGAGTATGAGTCATGCTTTTGAGGAAATTATCATTTCTTCACCAAAACGAACCAAATTGGCAAAGTGTCTACAATGAACGTGGATTTTCATATTATTTATTTTATGAAAATAAGAAATATGAGCAAATTGTGGTACTCTTATCATGTGAGGTGGAAACAAGGTAAAAATTTATAAACTCTGATTTGCAAGTTGATAATAGTAGGTACTAGATTTTTCAATAATCGGTTGAGACTCTGGTTGCCAGTGTCCATATCTAGTCATGCAAACTCAGTATTTAAAAAGAAAAGTCTGTAATTTTCTTAGAAAAACACAACCCATTTTTAGAGAAGGACAAAGTAAAAAGTGCCATTAAGCCTTCTAAAGGGTTTGAAGACCATGACTGCAAAGAGGGTTTGGCTATTGGAAAAAGTATTCTATAGTTTTTCATGACACCACCACTAACTACCTTTCCAGATGCAGTGCATTTTGGTAAAATGCCAATTCTGCATTGTGGCCACGAAGCATATTTAGCAGCTTATAGTGAGTAGGGGGCTTCGTTACTCAGCAGTAACGAATCTGCCAGCAATGCACGAGCCGTAGGAGATGTGGGTTCAATCCCTGGGTTGGGAAGGTCCTCTGGAGGAGGGTATGACAACTCACTCCAGTATTCTTGCCTGGAGAATCCCACGGACAGAGGAGCCTGGCAGGCTATAGTCCTTAGGGTCTGAAAGAGTCGGACACGACTGAAGCGACTTAGCATGCATCCACACAGTGAGTAGGAAGGCAGCATCAGGGCCTTAGGGATGTTGAAGGAGGATGGTCAAGGTCAAGGCAAACCACATGGTATACTTCTCCACTTGAAGTGAAATTAAGTTAAAATGAGTACTCTGGGATTACCCTAGAGAGGAAAAAATGGTCAGAGAAGAGAACCCCATAGCTGTATATGGAAGAGACAAAGGGTGGATGTGATTATAATTGTGGTAGGGGTATGGAGTTACCCTGGGGAGGTGGAAAGTGTAGACCTGTTGGAATGGGATGCAGACCTATATATATGGGATGATTGCTTGGTTATGAGCCTCATATATATTTTTAACACCAAGCATAGCATCTTCTTTTCTCCTCCAAATCACTTCCTATAAACATTACCGAAGTTTTTACAAGGATGAACACTCTGCATTCATAACTTAAGGAGGGCTCTGAAATGAATAAATAACCCACTGTGGAGTCATACTTTCTTGTATTTAAAAAAAATGCTGAACCAGGAATATTAAAATAATGAGTCTGCTTACTTACCTTCACCAGTGCAGCTTGAACTACTGATTCGCTTTCTGTATCTAAGGCAGACGTAGCCTCATCTAAGATCAGAATCTTCGGGTTTCGAACTAAAGCTCGAGCAATTGCGATTCTCTGTTTCTGTCCTCCACTCATTTGAGCTCCTTTTTCCCCTACCAAGGTATTAAATTTCTAATGAAAATTAGGAAAGAAAACAGAAACAGAAGGCAGCATGGTCAGATGATTAGAACAGGAAATGGCAGTCACAGTCGTGGATTTTTTTCTCATTTATTTACTGATTGAACTTTTTATTTTGTATTGGGGTATAGCCAATTAACAATGTTGTTAAGAGCTTCTGGCAAACAGCAAAGGGACTCAGCCATATATATGTGAATTCATTCTCCCCCAGATAGTTGTGTCTTAATGCCGGATTAATCACTGCTGCAGCCTGGATAGTATTTGATCTGTGATTTGTTCTTTGTAAAAATAAACAACCATTTTATAAAGAATCTATTGAAGAGAAGACCAAAGAAAAATTTGGCTAGGACTAAAAAAAATGAGGACATAGCATAATCTAGGATTTTAAGGAAGATTAACAATAATTTGAACCAATTTTCAAAGTTTTAAAGACACTTTTAAAATGCACTGGTATCTTTAATAGAAACACTGTAGTACAAATAATTTATTTAAAATGTTTATTAGTAATTTAATGTATTACCCATAATTTGCTTTACATTCTGAAAAATAGTATGAAAAAGATTATTGCAAAAACAAACTTCTTCCTCAAAATGTTTTTTCAATCTTGGGAGACTTTTTGGGCCTTCTTTTACTTTTTCTTGATATATATGTCTTTAACAAGGTAGATATTGTTAGATATTTGAAGTTGGAGGTAATTTCTAGAACTAATGAAGCATAATTAGTAATATTCTATTGTGCTAGGTCCCTGATTCAAACTTCATTTCTTCAAGGACTTACTTTCAAATAATATTTCTAAACTAATAACTTCTAGAGTTTGACCTTTACATTAAAAATGTGCATGCTAAGTCGCTTCATTTATGTCTGACTTTTTGCGACCCTATGGGCAATAGCCTGCCAGGCTCCTCTGTCCATGGGATTCTCCAGGCAAGAGTACTGGAGTGGGTTTTAATGCCCTCCTCCAGGAGATCTTCCTGCCCTAGGGATCAAACCTGTGCCTCTCATGTCTAACCTGCATTGGCAAGGGAGTTCTTTACTACTAGCACCATCTGTAAAGCCCCACATTAAAAAATAAAGTATATATAAATACACACACACCTTATTGATGAATAATTTTTCATAATAAAATGCATCCATTTTAAAAGAATAGTCCTATGAGTTTTGAAAAATGCACGTATCCATGTTATTACCACCCAAATAAAAACAGAAAATTTCTGTCATCCTAGAAAGGTTCCAAATGACCCTTTCCAGTCAAAACCCACACCTTGCCTCAGATACCATTGATTTGATATTTATCACTATAAATTAATTTTTCTAGTTCTACAATTCCATATAAATAGAATCACAGAGTGTGCACTTATTTTTGAAGTTTGATGGCTTAAGTTTCCCTTGGTCTAAGATTCATGGTAAATCATATGTGTATATAGTATGAGGTAAGGGCCACGTTTCTTTTTTTTAACACATGGATATCCAATTTGTCCAGCACCATTTGTTGAAAAGACTTTCCTCTCTCCCACTGAATTACACTGGCCTTGTCAAAAGTCAATTCACTAGGTATATGTGGGTCTATTTCTAGACTCTATGTTGTGTTCCACTGACTTACACCTCCATTGTTATGTCAACCTGTGTGTATGCTCAGTTGTGTCTGACCCTTTGCGACCGCATGGACTGTACCCTGCCAGGCTCCTCTGTCCTTGGAAATTTCCAGGCAAGAATACTGGAGTGGGTTGTCATTTTCTACTCCAGGGGTCTTTCCAACCCAGGGATCGAACCTGCATCTCCAATGTGTCTTGCATTACCATCGTGCCACCTGGGAAACCCGCTGTTAGGTAATTATCACTGTCTTAATTGCTGTCTTAAAATTAACTATTGTAGGTCTTCCAGTTTTGCTGCTCTTTTTCCAAAATTGTTTGACTATTATTGGTCCTTTAGATTCCTAAATAAATATTTAGTCAGCTTGTTGACTTCTGCACATTGAAAAAGACAGCTGAGATTTTGATTGAAATAGCATTAAATTTATAGATTGATTTGGGGAGAATGCATATCTGTAAAAATATTCAATTTCTAAATCAATGAATAAGATACATCTTATTTATTATATTTAGATATTCTTTAATTTCTCTAAGCAGTGTTCTATAGTTTTCACATAGATTTACAGATCTTTCATTATATTTATTCTATTTTATATTTTTAATGCTATTGTGAATGCCACTTTTAATTTCATTTGTAGTTGTTGCTACTATTCTGAGAACCAGTTTATTTTTTTCATAGTTATACGTCTTATTCAGGTTACCTATCCACTTCTATTTGAGTGAGTTTTTGTGGTCTGTGTCTTTCAGGGAATAGAACCTCTTCTATATTGTCAACATTATAGGCATATCTTTGTTCATAGTATTCCTATATCAACCTTTTAATGTCTTTGGGATTAATAATGATGTACCTTCTTTGATCCCTGATATTTGTAATTTCTCTTCTCTTTTTTGTTTCTTCGTCAGGCTTGCTATAGTTTTACTGATTTTATTGATCTTTTTAAGGAACCAGCTTTTAGTTTCACAGTGACTGTTTCTAATGCTTTCTGTTTTTAATTTCACTGTTTTCTGCTCTAGCCTATATTATTTCTCTTCTACTTGTTTTGTGTTTTATTTGCTCTTCTTACTCTAGTTTCTCAAGATGCAAACTCGGTTAATGAATTTTAGATCTTTTCCTTTTCTAAAGTAAGCACTTGATGCTGTAAGTTTCTCTTCAAGCAGTTGATCCTTGAACAACGTAGGTACTAGGGACACCAACCTCCATCCAGTCAAAAATCCAAGTATAGCTTTACAATCAGTCCTCTGTGTCCACATCCTTGAATTTCACCAGCTGGGGGTCATGTAGTACTACAGTATGTACTATTTGGAAAAGATTCCTGTATAAGTGAATATGTACAGTTCAAACCCATGTTGTTGAAAGATCAAGTTTATTCCACAAATACAGATACCTTGCATTTTCATTTTTATTTACTTCAAAAGTTTTAAATTTTTCTTGAAACTTCCTATTAGCACCATATATTATTTAGAAGTAGGTTCTTTAATTTTCAAATATTTGTGGATTTTCCAGGTATATTTCTGTTATTGATGTCTACATTTTAATTTTATTATGGTGGCCCAAGGACACACTTTGTATGTTTCCTTTGAAATTATAAACATTTTTTCTTTCAATGTCGAGAATATTGTTTTTCTCAGTGAACATTCCACATGCACTTAAGAAAAATGTTTTATGCTGTTATTGAGTGAAACTGTCTATAAATATCAGTTATATCTAGTTGGATGATAGTATTGTTGAGGTTATCTATATCCTTAGATCTTTTGCCTACTTGGTCTATCAAGTGTTAGAGCCTTCAGCTAAAATTGTGGATTTGCCTGTTTCTCCTTTCAGATGTATTGTTTTTGCTTCATGCATTTTGAAATTTTTTTTGAATCTTTTAAAAAAAGACTTATTTTTTATAGATTAAAAAAAATAGTGTTATTTATTTATTTGGCCATGCTGGGTCTTCTTTGCTGTGTGGGCTTTTCTTTGGTTGCAGTGTGCAGGCTTCTAATAGTGGTGGCTTCTCCTGTTGCTGATCGTGGGCTCTAGGGCACATGGGCTTCAGTATTTCCGGCGGGAGGGCTCAGTAGTTCTATAGTACAGGCTCAGTAGTTGTGGTGAATGGGTTTAGTTGCTTCGAGTCATGTGGGATCCTCATGGACCAGGGATTAAACCTGGGTCTCCTGCATTGGCAGGTGGATTCTTTACCACTGAGCCACTAGGGAAGCCCTAAAGATTTTTTTGATGTGGACCATTTTTAACATCTTTATTGAATTTGTTGTAATATTGCTTCTTCTTCTTTTTTTATTAATGTTTTTGGTTTTGGGGCCCTGAGGCATGTGGGATCTTAACTTCCTGACCAGGGATCGAACTTGCATCCCCTGCACTGGAAGGGGAAGTCTTAACCACTGGACTGCCACAGAAGTCCCTTGAAATTTTGCTTAAGTGGACAAATATCGAGATTATGGGTTTTTTCTTTTCGCCTGTGGATCATTGTTTCCTGTTTCTTTGCACATCTAGATATTGTAGAATACACATTGAAATCTGTGCCTAATATGTTGAAGAGACTCAGTTCTGTTTTATTCTGAGGAAAATGTTGATTTTACTCTCATGTGCATGCGTGTTTGCTAAGTCGCCTCAGTCATGTGCAACTCTTTCCCACCATATGGACTGTAGCCCACCAGAATCCTCTGTCCTTGGGATTCTTAAGGTAAGAATACTGGAGTGGGTTGCTGTGCCCTCTTCTAGGAGATCTTCTCAACCCAGGGTTCGAGCTTGCGTCTCTTAACGTCTCCTGCACTGGTAGGTGCGTTCTTTACCACTAGCACTACTTGGAAAGCCCTTTCACCCTCCTAGGCAATTCAAATATTGACTGATCATCCTGGTTTTATGCTTTGTTGTGGTGAATCTGTTGTTGTTCAGTCACTCACTCTTTGCAACCCCAGGGACTGAAGCACGCCAGGCTTTCCTGTCCTTCACCATCACCCGGAGCTTGCTCATCTAAAGAAAGCCTCAAAACTTGGCAGGACCCAATATCCAAGTTCTGTCTCCTTTAGGGTCTTGTCATCACTTGGTTTTAGGATTTTGTTAGAGCAAATGATTTAGAGTCAGCCTTACTCTAAGGTGTGGTCTTTACTTCTAAGGTGTGACTTTTTTTGGTGTCTCAGCTATATGCCTGAGGTATAATGAGGTGTTAATGTGACCTCTCCACGCTGGCTGGGTTGTGTTTTCAACGGCTCCACCACACTGCCTAACTTTGAGTATCTCTGCTCTACTATAGCTTTGTAGCAGCTGCTCTTCTGTAAGCCAGGGGTAATCTTATATCTGAGAAGGATTCCCAAAGGATGCTTACATGGACATCTGCCCCCCATCTCATGTCCAAAACTCTTTTATTTTGGCTCTTCAATTTCTTAAGCTGCCCTGAAATTCTGTCTCTATCTTTTATCTCAGTGGGACTGACATGTTCTCTTTGAATTCCATTTTACAGAGATGTGATGGGGTCATAATTTGTTCCCAGGAAGCATGCTGGACATTCATGGACTTTCTTCGAGTTTCCTTCCTCTCAGGAATCATAGTTCTGTGCTACTGCTTATCTAATGCTTGGAAGCAATTGTCCTATGCCTCATATATTCTAGTCTGTTTTATGGCTGTTCATGGGGAAAAGCTAGCAAGTATCAGTTAATCCTAACATACTAATTAAAAAATATGTGTGTATCATAGTTGGGTTCCCCTGGTGGCTCAGATGGTAAAGAATCTGCCTGTAATGAGGGAGACCTGGGTTAAATCCCTGGGTTGGGAAGATCCCCTGGAAGACGGCATAGCAACCCATTCCAATATTCTTGCCTGGAGAATCCCCATGGACAGAGGAGCCTGGTGGGTTATAGTCCGTGGGTCACAAAGAGTTGGACACAACTGAGTGACTAAGCACATCATAGAAGGATTAATGATATTTATTTATTTTTCTTTTTAATTAATTTTTTTATTAAAGGATAATTGCTTTACAGAATTTTGTTGCTTTCTGTCAAACCTCAACATGAATCAGCCATAGATATACATATATCTCCTTCCTTTTGAACCTCCCTCCCATCTCCCTCCCCATCCCACCCCCTCAAGGTTGATACAGAGCCCCTGTTTGAGTTTCCTGAGCCACACAGCAAATTCCCATTGGCTATCTATTTTACATATGGTAATGTAAGTTTCCATGTTACTCTTTCCTTATATCTCACCCTCTCCTCCCCTATCCCCATGTCTGTAATTCTATTCTCTATGTCTATTTCTCCATCGCTGTCCTGTAAATAAATTCTTCAGTACCGTTTTTCTAGATTC
The DNA here is from genome assembly GCF_963930625.1 of Muntiacus reevesi. NCBI lineage: Eukaryota > Metazoa > Chordata > Mammalia > Artiodactyla > Cervidae > Muntiacus > Muntiacus reevesi. The sequence goes on along the minus strand of NC_089254.1, from coordinate 27,800,073 downwards.
TGTATATATGTGTTAGAATATGGTATTTATCTTTCTCTTTCTGACTCACTTCACTCTGTATAATAGGTTCTAGGTTCATCCACCTCATCAGAACTGACTCAAATGCATTGGTTTTTATGGCTGAGTAATATCCCATTGTATATATATGGACCACAACTTCTTTATTCATTCATCTATCGATGGACATCTAGGTGGCTTCCATATTCTAGCTATTGTAAACAGTGCTGCAGTGAACAATGGGATACATGTGTCTTTTTCAGTTTTGGTTTCCTCAGGGTATATGCCTAGGAGTGGGATTGCTGGATCATATGGTGGTTTTATTCCTAGCTTTTGAGGAATCCCCATACTGTCTTCTATAGTGGCTATATCAATTTACATTCCCACCAACAGTGCAAGAGCATTCCCTTTTCTCCACACCCTCTCCAGCATTTATTGTTTGTAGACTTTTTTATGATGGCCATTCTGACTGGTGTGTGGTGATGTCTCATTGTGGTTTTGATTTGCATTTCTAATAATGAGTGATGTTGAGCATCTTTTCATGTGTTTGTTAGCCATCTGTATGTCTTCTTTGAAGAAATGTCTGTTTAGGTCTTTTTCCACTTTTCGATTGGGTTGTTCGTTTTTCTGGCATTGAGTTGTATGAGCTGCTTGTATATTTTGGAAATTAATCCTTTGTCAGTTGTTTCATTTGCTATTATTTTTTCCCATTCTGAGGGTTGTCTTTTCACCTTGCTTATAGCTTCCTTTGCTGTGCAAAACCTTTTAAGTTTAATCAGTCCTACTTGTTTACTTTTGTTTTTATTTCCATTACTCTAGGAGGTGGGTCATAGAGGATCTTGCTTTGATTTATGTCATCAAGTGTTCTGCCTATGTTTTTCTCTAAGAGTTTTATAGTTTCTGGTCTTACATTTAGGTCTTTAATCCATTTTATCTTTGTGTATGGTGTTAGGAAGTGTTCTAATTTCATTTTTTTACATGTAGCTGTCCAGTCTCAATGGTGAAAAACTGAAAGCATTCCCCCTCAGATCAGGAATAAGACAAGGGTGTCAACTTTTGCCACTATTATTCATAATAGTTCTGGAAGTCCTAGCTTCAGCAATCGGAGAAGAAAAAGAAATAAATGGAATCCAGATTGGAAAAGAAGAAATAAAGCCCTCACTGTTTGCAGATGACATGATTCCCTAAAGATAGTATCAGAAAATTAGTAGAGCTAAGCAGTGGATTTAGCAAAGTTGCAGGATACAAAATCAATACACAGAAATCACTTGCATTTCTATATACCAACAATGAAAAATCAGAAAGAGCATTTAAGGAATCAATCCCATTTACCATTGCAACAAAAAGAATTAAATATCCAGGAATAAACTTACCTAAGGAGACAAAAAAACTGTACACAGAAAATTATAAGACACTGATGAAAGAAATCAAAGATGACATAAACAGATGGAGAGATATTCCATATTCCTGGCTAGGAAGAATCAATATTGTGAAAATCACTACACTACCAAATTCAATCTACAGATTCAATGTGATCCCTATCAAATTACCAATGGCATTTTTCACAGAACTCGAACAAAAAATTTCACAGTTCATATGGAAATGCAAAAGACCCCGAATAGCCAAAGCTGTCTTGAGAAAGAAGAATGGAGCTGGAGGAATCAACTTTCCTGACTTCAGATTATACTACAAAGCTACAGTCGTCAAGACAATTTGGTACTGGCACAAAAACAGGAATATAGACCAATGGAACAAGATAAAAACCCCAGAAATGGATTTATTTTTGAGTATAGCTTTCCCTAAATTTTTACCTATATGAAACCACTTCTGTAACTTTTATTTATTATTATGTTTATTCTTATGTCCCAGTTTAGCCATCATGGTTGTGGAATTTAGCTTCTATCATAATAAACCAGCAATTTTAATTTGTTCTTTGGATTATATCTTTAGCATTTACTATTAGATTTATAGTAAGGAAGACCTTTCTCTAAATATTGGACTTTTAGTAAAAATAAGTCATAACTTACAGGGAATGACTTCAGTTCAGTTCAGTTCAGTCACTCAGTCGTGTCTGACTCTTTGAGACCCCATGAACTGCAGCATGCCAGGCTTCCCTGTCCATCACCAACTCCCAGCGCTAACTTAAACTCATGTCCATCGATTAGGTGATGCCAATCAACCATCTCATCCTCTATCATTCCCTTCTCCTCCCACCTTCAATCTTTCCTAGCATCAGGGTCTTTCCAATGTGTCAGTTCTTCACATCAAGTGGCCAAAGTATTGAAGTTTCAGCTTCAGCATCAGTCCTTCCAATGAAAATTCAGGACTGAGCTCTTTTAGGATTGACTGGATGGATCTCCTTACAGTCCAAAGGACTCTTCAAGAGTCTTCTCCAACACCACAGTTCCAAAAATGACTTAAGAGGCACCAGAAAACTCCTTAATTCCAAGTGGAAAACTGAGGATCATTTTTTTTTTTTTTTTTGAGGAAAAAAAGTCAGTGAAAGTGTTGAATGAAGGTCAAAGAAAGGAAGTTTGTGTTTTCCCAAACCATAAGGCAAAGAATGACCTCAAAGAATAACTTTTCTGTCCTAAGTATGACCCTAAATAATGGGGGAAGGAGGTAATAAATAGCATAACAAAAATTTTATGGAAAAAAAAAGAACAAAATTATTATGACCTATGGAATGTGATTTGTAAAATATATTCATTAAAATAACTTTTTTGTTATTATTGCCTTCTGGGATGTTAGAATTTTATTTGTATTTTAAATTCACATATCATCCTTTCTTGCTTCACAAGGTGCTCCCCATAACAATTTCAGGTGATAGTGGGATGAAATTGAAAATGAAATGAAAAACTGAAAATGAAATGCTACTAATGAACAAATACTTTAAGAAATATAAATGTTTTTATAGTTCTCTATCAATTTTAAATATCCATTAGGATCTTATATGTCCTAATACCGCAAATTATAGTTTACTGTATCTCTTTCCAACTATAATTTCACATTTCTTATCCAATAGTAGTTCCATATACTTCAAAAACAAATTTTTTTCCTTTGCCTTAACACAGAACCAATCTGAACTTTGCGTGTGACATTCCCACTCTTAGCCACAAGATGGCCTTGCAAATCAACATTTTGCAGATACACATTTCTCAGGATGGATCGATGATTTTGTTTCATGTTTCTTTGTTATGTTTTAATATATCCTTTATTTTTCTTTTCCATTAGCAGTGAGAACTAGTAAGAACAAAACATATTTAAAAAATTGACCTTTCAACAATGTTTTCCTTGGGTTTTATCATGCTCTCTCATTTATAGATGTTTCACCTAGGACAATGCAAATATTAATCACACTTCCCTTACTCTGTAGATGTTATCATTATTTAAGTTATTTTGGAATATCTCAGTGCTTTAGGTTTAAGCTAAGAATATTCGTTACTTAGTGTACTTACCTTGGGAAATTCCATTATAAAATCATAAGCATTTGCTTCCTTTGCTGCTTTCTCAATGTCTTCATTAGTCACACCATCTTGTCCATATCTAATATTGTTATTAATGGTGGTTCCAAACAAAACAGGCTCTTGGCTGACCACTCCAAAATGTTTTCGATAATGCTGCACATTTAAAGTTCTGATGTCGTTACCATCCACTGTGATCTACAAATCCAAAGGAATGAATCATCGTGGTGCTTTTCACTGCATCGGGTTAAAACCTTTTTTACTACTCCAAAACATAAGCTGAGAAGCAGGTTGTTTCAGGAAACAAAGACTGACTATATTTTGATAAAGTATGTATAGCAAGTACATTGCCAATAGACTTTTTCTGGTAGTTGGGAACTAATAAAACCTAAAAAATGGACTTAAAATTTGGTCAAACTGTATGAATATCTTTACTCTACCCCACAGACTATAACCTGCCAGGCTCCTCTATCCATGGAATTCTCTAGGCAAGAATATTGGAGTGAGTAGTCATTCCCTTCTCCAGGAGATCTTCCTGACCCAGGGATTGAACCAGGGTGTCTTGCATTGCAGGCAGATTCTTTACTGTCTGAGCCACTAGAGAAGCCCTGACACTAAGGCTAACATGATCCACAGGCCCTGACATGATCCACAAATTAGGTATGATGATGATATATACTCTAGGAGTCACAAATGTTATTATGCAGACACATGTAAAAATCTTCAGTTTTGTTATTTTAAGACTTATGTGACCTCTGCATTGTTTTCTAGGAAATGTCCTTCCTTCCCTTCAACACCACAATCCTCTGCAAAAGATAAAAGCGCATTTTACTCCCTGCTATAAATAATCTTAAATGAACATTGTATTCTCCATAGATAATACCATTATCCATTATCCCTACATATTTCAATGACAGAAGCCAAGGTATGATAATCATAACTCTGGTATTTCACACCAACTGGTATTCTGTCAGGTAATGGGTATTCCATGCAACTGCTTTATACAGGGATACTTAGCCAATAGTTTATTCAATATTAGCATGAATACATAGGTCTAGTATATTCCACATAAAGACTTAAGAAAACGTCAAATTTATGTTTCAGAAGAGTAGGTTTTCTTTTAAAAGTAACAGTTGAAAAACTGAATAGAAGCATTACAAATTATGCTTCTGTGACTATCATAGTCTTGTTTTCTATGCTATTCACAGGTTAAAAAATTAAGTGCAACATATGGATGATGCAAAAAAATGAGAGTGCATATTTTCTACAGATGTTATTCTATTGGGATGTTTTGAGAGACTGAAATTCTTGTTAAGTTCTGGGTATTACAAATTACTAGTTATTTTCCTCTACAGCATTTATTATCTTCTAACATTATATAATTTACTGATTTTATTTATGGTCTGTCTCTGCTTATTAGAATGTAAACTTGATGAGGGCAGAGAGGTTTTTTTGCTTTGTTCAGCAGTGTATTCCCAGCACATAGAACAATGTCTAGCTCTTGGTAGGTGCTCAATAAATACTTGCTGAATGAATTAATATGCAATAGAGAAAACAATATGGATCCTCTCCCAGCCCCACTGTTAAAAATTAAAAGTTGACATAGCTGTAAGTTCTCTGTAACAGGTGGGTGTTTCCACATCTCGTTGTGTGGACTGTACGTGATCTTGCTAGGTGCACTTACAAAGCCGTCATCAGGATCATATAACCTCTGCAGAAGCTGGACGGCTGTACTCTTCCCACTGCCATTGGGGCCGACCAAGGCTACTGTCTCTCCAGGCTTAATTTTGAGATTCAGACCTTTCAGAATCTATTGAAATGTATGGGAGGGAAATTTATAAAAGTAGGATAAGTTAGAATATGATTTTCCTGTCTTCAGAAATTTAATGTATAATTACAAACAGAAAAATTTTGGCACTTAAAAACAAATTTAGATCTTGCTATATTTGTTTCATGTATGTGTATAATTACCTACACAATTTTGGAAAGTAACAGTAAAAAACTAATCATCTCTCTCTATAAAAAGAAGATCTAAGTTGAGTACTCATAGACTAGTAAGGAGCCACAGCAAACTTTTCAACTTTTCAGTCAAAATACTTCATGTGAATTTCATGACTACCAAGTTAGAGGAAGTTATATCTTCTAACTTGCAACAACGGGAATGAAACCTTGCCAGATATCTCTGTGAGCCCTTTAAGGAAGTTCTTTCTTAGAATATATTTAACACTGTTGCAAAATATATTCTAAAGTAAAACAACTGGCAGACTTCTTAGGGATTTGCTGGAATAGGATTTCACCACTAGAAAGCCTCCTTTTCTAGTGGTAGATCTCACAGGAACATTTTAATTTAGGGGGAGTAAGTACTTCTATACTTTTCTCAATAACTGGGACTTGCTACCAGCAGTCAATGTCCTGGAAGCTGCATTATGAGAGAAACTCCAAAAAGCTACCCTCTCAAAATGACAACAGTAATTCTGTTGAGAAACTGTCACCTATCTTTGCTTACATTTTCCCCAAACATAGGAATATTCTCTTGAATTCTTTCACTTTGATCTCCACATTTGTAAAGAAAGAGACTCTTTAAACAGACCAAAAGTAAAACCTTCAAACGGCCAAGCAGAGAAAAATTCTCTAAAAGAGATGAGAAATAAAGGAACCCAGTTGGGAGTACCTCCTCTCCCATCTGCAATTTTACTCTAGAATTCACTTCTGTTCTCTCTTTCGAAGAATCTGTGTTTTGTTTATTTAAAGTGGGTAGATTTTTTTTCGCGGTGGGGGGGGAGTTATTCATTTTTAAATTTAACAAAATAGGCTATGTTTCAAAGGTTCATTTAAAAAATAGTTGTTTAAAGCCCAGAGAGCTCTTTACCAAGCAACGTACCGGCAAAACTGCTGCTTAAGTCTCCAGGAAGCCAACCCAAATGTAGTTGCAAAATGGAATTAAAATGCTCTATTTATATTAAGAAAAATGATGGAAGACAACACTATTCCAATAACGGTTATTGAGTAACAAATTTTTTTTTAAATAGTGATCTTTGAAAAAAATAATTTCAATCAAAGACCTAGAAAAAAATAAGGTAGTAGGAGTAGGTAAATATCTTTTTTCAGTGCAAATTATGCAGGGGATATTTGGACACTTTAAAAGACAGTAAAGGTTGATGGCATTAGTAATTTTACCTATTTCACTTAAAATCATCCTTTTTCTATAAGACAAGATATTTTATTAGGAGTTATTCCTTGCAATCTTTAACAGTAACTACTTTTTAAAATAAATACACTAATAAGATGAAAGGATGAAAACAACAGAACAGACATATTTTTACTAGAACTTGTCCAAGACTGATAAAAGGAGAAGGATGCACTTTATGCTGAGTGGTGTGTGTGTGTGAGTGAGTGTGCGCTTGTGTAAAAGAGACAGAAACTGAGGCACAAAAGCTGGTGTAGTAAAGGCCTTAGGGAAGGGAAAAGGGAAAGACACGACATATACACAATTGTCTATGCTGAGTAGGAAAATATCCAGGGACCACCAATAGGTGGCACCATCAATTCAAGACATTTTTTCTGTGCTCCCAAATTCAGAGTGAAGGAATTCCAGGGAGGTGAAAATACTTTAGTCAGTTGAATATGGAGAAGAGGCTGCAAAATGCAAGTAGTTTTTCCAAAGTTATTTGTGCATTTGTGATCTATCCTTCCTTCTTTCCTTCTCCTCTTTCTCTATGTGTCTCTATCTCCATCTCTCACCTCAAATCTCTAAACAAAGCAGCCAAATCTTGGTCAGACTAATCCTAAACAATTTCATAAGAAGTGATCAAGGCAGTGGAAAGTAATATTAGAAAATGGTACATTTTTGTAATTAAATTTTACTTACCTTGATAGATGGTCTTGATGGATAACTGAAAGAAACATTTTTAAATTCCACAGTTCCTTCTATGCATTCCAATTTATAGCCTGTTGTTGAAAAGTTATCTATAGTGGGTTTCTTGAAAAAACAAAGAGGGCATTATAAATCTTAGAGAAACTAAGCTGACACTCTCTATATTCTAAAAGTAGTTTAAAGATGTGTTTTCTTTTACAATATTTTCCTTTCTGCTTTAGAAGTGCATTGAGTTGGATATGAAGGTTTTGATAAAACACAATCTCCTTACAGAAGAGTTAAAACAATTCCTCTTTCCATACCCAATTAGTCAACATGGATTTTGTCCATCTTTTCATTTCAGTGAAATGAGTGTGCCTGTTCTTTGGTTTCCTTCTTGCAATAATGATAGTTATCTTTCAAAGCAATTGGGAGTCTTACCTTATCAATAATGTGGAAAATATTAAAGGCGGCTCCTCTGGCTATAGTGAACGTTTCAAAGTTAGGGGCTGCTGCTCCAATACAATAACTACTATGGATTACACTAAAAAAAACCTACAGAAACAAAAAATAATATTTATCCTTCACAGTTACATCAGAGGGACAACAGAATGAAGCGTATACTTGGTTGAGATTCAGAGGGATTTTAGAGAAATTAGATAGGAAAGATCGGAAGATGTTGTCAAACAGAAAGGAAATATTAGTTAATCCAAGTGCAGTCGGCCTTTTCTTAATGTTGAACAATTTCTAACTGTCCCATAATCATCTTGTTATTACTTGTGGGGAAGTTGAGCAGAAAAATCTGCTTACTGAGGACTGCTAGCCACACGTGAACCTGGATAGGTGAGGAGGTGAGCTGTACTCTCCTGCATGCTGGTTAACTTCTTAACTTTAAAGAGTAGGATTTCATAGATTTCACTGTCTTAGAGATTCTGTACTGTTCTTCCCCAACTTTTCTGATTACTTGTATTAGTGGACAGTTGTCCATTTTCAGACAGACACATCTCTGTCAAAAGACAAATAAGCAAAGAATCTCACGAGCTAAGTGCTAGTTTCCCTGTCTTATAGATGAGGAAGCTAAAGCTTAGCAAGTTAGTTATACACCTAGAGTCACACATAAATTGAGGAGGAAAAATGTGCTAAAAATTTCTCAAACTCAAGTTTTGTTTACCAGAAATTAATGAATAGCTTAAAGGCTTAAAAGTAAAAGTCAAACTTTAAAAGATGACTTTAGTTGACAGAAAAGAAATCTATATAGAATGGGAAGGCCAAATGAGAACTAAAGTATATCGGCCGGATCCATTTAGTTCATCAAGACAAATGACTCAACCCTGAACTGATATGTTTATTATTGAAACTTAGGAGTGTAAGTGAAAAAATTATAATTTAATGTATAACCATTAAGAGTTTAAAAAACTCTAAGTTGTGATGTTGAACATAGTTCTATATAGTTTGTTTTAAACATTACTATGAACTGAAAGGACAGAGGAAGAGTCCAATCTACAGAATATTTCCAGAAGAAGACATTTAGCAAGATGAATGCAGGGCGCCCTCTTATCTCAGCAAGATGGAAAGAAAACAGTCTCACAAGAGACTGGTCTTTTTGACTCCTGGATTAAGATGGCTCTAACTCCCAGTGGAGAATTCAATGATGATTCTTCCAAAAGCATCATGCTTTAGAAGACACTAAATCACACTGGATGAGTAAATCCTGACGACGGACAACTATAAAGGTGCATACAAATCATTTAAAGGAAACAAATATTTGTTTATAAAAACACTCATCTTTAAATATTCACTATCATTCAAAGAGAAATTTTTAATAACCACTAGGTAAGGAAAGATTATCTAAGCCAGTTACCTTTGTTCTCAAATAAGACTTACAGCAAGAACAGTTCCGATGGTATAATCAGGTTCTCCACTAAGAATCAAGGAGGTTCCATACCAAAAAGCAAGTCCATAGGTTCCATTCATAAAGAAGTACACAGCTCCAAGAGAGAGTTTCGAGGCAATAGCTTTTTTTATACCAACATCCTTTGCATCTTTTAGATTCTGTGTATACCTTTAAAAGACACAACAAAATATAATAGTCTTGAGTGACAGTCGCTCAGTCGTGTCTGACTCTTTGCAACCCCATGGACTATAGCCCATCAGGCTCTTCTGTCATGGAATTCTCCAGCCAAGAATACTACAGTGGATTGCCATTTCCTGCTCCAGCCTTGATAAAGTGAAACAAGTTGCTGAAAAACAAAGATTCTAGCTGTGAGATGAGTCTGTAATTTTCTTCTTCACTTTAGAGGAATAACTTGGGGATGAGGATTATTTCTGGGAAGAGATTTGCTGTCTAAATTTTGACAATTTCTTCAAATTCCATTTCCATTTAATTTTCTTCAGGTAAAAGTTAAAGTAATTATTTTTGTTATGAATAAGATGAAGAGCAGCCTTGCACTTAGAATAATTTCCATTGATCTCTGCACTGACCTCCCTCTTCAGATGTCTGTGTATATATGTGAAAAGATGCCTGGAATGATAGTCACTAAATACTAATTATGTTTTTCTGAAGAGGGTGAAACAAGGTAAGTTATTTTTCTTTTGTATATTTCTCCAATGGCTTGAATTTTTATAATATGGGTGCAACAGTTTTACACAAATAATAAAGTTATTGATCTTATTTAACAAAACAAAATAACAACCACCAAAAAAAAAAAAGTTGCAGTTGTGACATCAGAGAGAGATGTGTTCCCATCACAGCTGGACCACTGACTCCTGGTGGAAATAGCCTCGGAGGAAAATCATAGCAAGTGTATATTATCATAATTAAAGAAACAGACCTTTGAATTTCTTTCTCCTGGGCCCCAAAGGCTATGACTGTTCGGATTGATGACAAGACTTCTTCTGCTACAGCGCCAGCTTTGGAATAGGCATTTAATTCCTTACTGGATAATGAAATAACTATCTACAATAAACAAAGACCACAATTAACCTAAGAATAACTTAGGGTAGACAAATACCATATGATATCACTCACATGTGATACAAGAAGGCTACAAATGAACTTATCTACAAAACAGAAATAGAGTGACAGATGTAAAAGATACATTTCTGGCTACCCTGGGTAAGGGTAAGGGGACAAATTAGAAGATTGAGTTTGACACATACAAACTTATATATATATATAATAGATAAGTAATAAGGATCTACTGTATAGCACAGGGAACTCTACTCAACACTCTGTAATGGCCTATATAGGAAGAGACACTAAAAAAGAATGGATATATGTATATGAATAACAGATTCACTTTGTTGTACACCTTCAACTAACACAATATTGTAAATTATACCCCAATAAAACATAAAGTGTGATTGATCATCAGGAAAAAAAGAATAACCTGAGATACTAACAATGTGCAGAGAATTTAATTCAGGTAGAATCTAGAATGACAAAATTTTACTATTGAAAAGATACTTATAACATTCTAACCCAGTCAGTTTGCAAATGAGGAAATCAATGATGACAGATACTGACTTTTTAGAATCTCACAGCAGTGAATAAGCTTAGCTTAATATAACCTAGAGTCTAAATCTCTGTTTTTCCTTCTAATGGAGTTTCACTGTTTTTTCTCTATATTTTTAAAAGCTTAGAAAATGAGTATCTATCTCAATACAGTTTGGAAAAATTTGATTTGGAGAAGGATATTAGGGACATGGTTCTTCTTAAGTGTGTTTTGAAAATTAGTTTGCCCAATTTGACTTGATTTGATTTCTTACTATGTAAAAAGAAAAAAAGAAAAAGACTTCCCAAGTGTGAGTTGGAGAGTTGTAGCAAGCAGTGGAATGAGAGAGAGAGAGAGAGACTATTTCTTGGTGATATTAGTCAAGTTTACTTGATTTCTCAAAATATTTAATCAGCTTGTGCCTTTTTCTCTATTATTCATCTCACTTACTATTCCTTTAATAAGTGAAGGATTTAATTTAGTAATTAGCATAAGAGTTCAATGAAAGGAAGCAGGGAAATTGTCCTTAGGGTTATAAGTCTGTAACTGTGGTTTACTCACATAACAAATCAATCCACTTTCAAAATACACTCCACATAATTGAAACTAATTTTATGTAAGACATGTTCAGATGTTTGCTAAAGCAGAAGGTATTATAAACTGAGTAATCCTCATTATTTACCAAATTCACTAATAAAGATAGCTATTTCTATAATGTATCACTGAAGGGGAAACTGAACATAGCAAAAAACCTTGTAATGGGTTGGCCAAAAAATTCATTTGGGCTTTTCTGTAACATCTTATTGAAAAACCCAAACAAATTTTTTGGCCAACCCAATACATATCCAGTATTCAATAAACACTTGTTGAATTAAATTGAATTAAAAGATGCTAGAAACCATCCAGCCTGGCTTCTTCAGTCATTTAGATAATTTTGACTTTGCTTCCTATTGCAACCAGTTAACAACAAGAGCAGACTTTAGTGCTGTTCTTTTTAAACTCATTGTCCACTTCACTTCTTGGGAAGTTAAAGCTCTGATTTTAGTAACATGGGTAATTTTCCTACTGAGGGGTCCTCATTTCTAGTAAGCTGGGGATGAAGATTTTGACAAGGGTTACAAGGTCAACACTAGAACTCACTGAATAAAGATCTGTGGTCTAAACACCCAAATCTATTGTGAAGGGATTTTTAATCACAGAATATTTTTTTATTGCTGAAAGTTCTTGTTTGGTTGAATTTGTATATAGCTAACAAAGAAACTCAGTGAATTTTATGGTTTTGACTTCCATAAAGAACAATTAGCTTTGAAAACTTTTAAACTCAAAAAACCCCAAAACAAGACAAAACTCCATCTTTCAAGAAAACACTGTGCCTCCAATCTAGGAAATGGTGCGCACATTGGTAGTACTGCCGAAGACTTGACATGGAGAGAAGTAATAAGGACATATTGGTGCAGGGGTATATATATATTGCGCTTCACAAAGGGCACTGATTCAAAACCAGGCTGTAAAAAGATTAATATCTTGTAAAGAGATTAATATTCACACTATAACAATGATAAAATATAACTTGTATAGATACATAATTTGTTTTAAAAAATTGAAACAGATTGACATATGAACATATACATTAGCAGACATTTTAAATGGTAATTCAGAGCCTTATAAAATATAAATTTGAAATGGTTGACATAAAATAGTCATATAACAGCTTAAATGTTTACTGTTTTAGGATTTCTCCATTCTGTTCTGGTGAAATTAATAGAAACACATTTATCTGGGAATGTAGAATACACAAGATTTTCCCAGCATTCAATGTATAGTGGCATAAAACTTTATCCATGCTAGTATTTGAAACTGCATTAGGTTCTAAATGAAAGGAATATTTTTAGATGTTAGTAAGATATTAAAACCAGACTTCATTGTAGTCAAATTACTTGAAGATAGAAAGGTGGTTAATGATGAATGAAATCAAAAGTATTTGTGGCATATAATATTCTTTCTTATTTGGGGTCACATAAATAAATAGAACTGCCTTCTTTTTATACAATCTCAGTAAAATATCTTCACATTCTTGCTCTCAGTCAACACTGCATTAGCCATCTTACCTACCCTAGAGAATATGGCTGCTGAAGCAATTATAAGAGGGGATGTGGACAGAGTCACCAGTGTGAGTTTCCAGCCCTTCACCAAACCAATTGCCAGGCCAACAGAAAAAGTAGACATGTTTTGAAACAACAGAGCAATCTTGTCTCCAATACCATCATTGATTTTGTTGATGTCACTGAAACAAGAAAATACATGAAACTAAGTCATTTATACATCACGTATAAGAACAAAGTGGATAAACTGCACATCCATTCTCTTACTCAGTCATGCGAGTATTAAGTTCACCGATGTCACAACTGTCAAACCAGCTGATGTCCTGAGCCAAAACTGAATGAAAAAACTGTTTTCGAATTCTCTTGGTCTGTCGTGCTGCAGTCATGACCCAAAATGAAATCTGTATGTAGCCAAAAATCAAGGCAGTAACTCCTATTCCAACATAATACAAGGTTAACCTGAAAAAAAGATTATTGGAAATTTTAGTGAGACTGAAGCACATCTTTTTTTCCTTTGTTACCAAAAAATGAAATTTGTCATATTTGATTAAGAGAGTTTATGCTAAAGCACATAATTAAAAATAAACCACCATCAGAAAGACTGAGTATGCTGATAGAGGAATCTAAGTTACCCTTGTATGACATTCAGAATATATCTCTCATATTATTAGCATAGATTAGTATTTCAAAATATGTTTGTTAGTTATAGCTTCTTTCCATATTTTTAATACTTTCATTTGAAAGTGCTACATTGATGTAATTATTATAGTTGTATGTGGAAAAGGGAGAGTAAAGAAAGGATAGTAGTCAAAAGCATTTTATAAAATTCTTTACCTATATATTTAAAATGCTTTAAATATATATATATATACCATTAAATTCAAAATTATCCAACTTAAATAATTTACCCTGAGGAAATATGTACAAAGATTAATCTAGATGAATGCTTATTGTAGCATTAATACATAAAATTGTAAGCATTCTAAATATCTAACAGTGGGAGACCAGATAAGAAATGTTTTCATTTCATGCCAAAATCTAAGGGACACAGCAAGTTCAGTACTAAGGGGAAGTTCACAGCAGGCCTATAAAAAAGAAAAATCTCAAATAAATAATCTAACTTAACACCTCATGGAACTAGAAAAAAAGAAATCAAGTGAGCAGAAATAAATGAAATAGAGACTAAAAACAACAGAAAATATCAATGAAACTAAAAGCTGGTTCTTTGAAAAGATGAAATTGACAGACCTTTAGCTGAACTTACTAAGAAAAAAGAAAAGGCTTAGATAAAATCAGAAACAAAAGAGGAGAAATTATAATAGATACCAAAGAAATACAAAGGATTATAAGAGAATATAATGAACAGTTATTTGCCAACAAGTTGGACAATCTAGAAGAAATAGATCAGTTCTTAGAATCAGACAAGCTTTCAAATAAACAAATGGGATGACATCAAACCAAAAAGTTTTGCACAACAAAGGAAATTATCAACAAAATAGAAAGACAACCTACTGAATGGAAGAAGATATTTACAAGTCATATATCTAATATTATATATATATATATATATATATATATATATATATATCAGGAGATGCAGGTTCAGTCCCTGGGTTGGGAAGATCCCTGGAGAAGGAGACAGCAACCCACTCCAATATTCTTGCCTGGGACATCCCAAGGACAGAGGAGCCTGGCAGACTACAGTCCAGGGAATCCCAAAAGAGTTGGACGAGACTTAGCAACTAATAAAAAGGTGAGTCGGGAGAGTTAGTGAAGATAAAAAGAGTGATTAAGAAAATTTCCTTTGAGGAAATGATATAATAGCTGGGATCCAAGATATATAAAAATTAATGAAAATCAACAAGGAAAAAACAGACAATCCAAATAAAAAATGGGCTGAGGATCGGGAGAGACATTTTTCCAAAGAAAGCATACAGCGGCCAAGAGACACATGAAAATATGCTTAGTATCACTTATCATCAGGGAGATGCAAATCAAAACCACAGTGAGATATCACTTCACATCTGTTAAAATGACTATTATCACAAAGACAGGAAATAACAAGTGTTGGCGAGGATGTGGAGTAAAGAGAATCCTTGTGCACTGTTGCTGGGAATTTAAATTGGTGAAGCCACTACAGAAAACAGTGTGGAGATTCCTCAAAAAATTAAGAATAGAACTATCATATTATCCAAATATTCCACTCTGGGTATTTGTCTGAAGAATATAAAACCAATAATTTGAAAAGACATATGCTCATCTACATTCACACAGTATTATTTACAATAGCCAAGATATGAAAAGAACCTAAATGCCACTGATGGATCGATGGCTATATATATATTTATATATATATCAGGAGATGCAGGTTCAGTCCCTGGGTTGGGAAGATCCCTGGAGAAGGAGACAGCAACCCACTCCAATATTCTTGCCTGGGACATCCCAAGGACAGAGGGGCCTGGCAGACTACAGTCCATGGAGTCCCAAAGGAGTTGGACAGGACTTAGCGACCAACAAAAACGTAAGTCAGGAGAGTTAGTGAAGATAAAAAGAATGATTAAGAAAATTTTCTTTGAGGAAATGATATAATGGCTGGGATTCAAAAGAAGAAATGGAACTAGCCATAAAAAAGCAAGAAGATAATTGCAGGAACAGAGAAGAGCAAGTAATACATTCAGAGGCAGGAAAGAGCTTACCATATTCCGAGAACAAAAGAAATCCAAAGTGGTATGGAATTATGAGGCTGGAGAATTTGGCATGTCATAGGGCTCTTAGCTATGGTGCACTGCACAAGTTTTATTCCAAGAGAACAGAAGACCATTTAAACATACAATGTCTTTATCTATTCACCTTTTAAAGATTACTCTGGAGCCTCTTTGGAGAATGGATGAAGGCAACAACAAAAGAAAAAGATAGTTTAGATAGAAGGCAATTGCAATGTAAGTAAGTAAGATGGAGTAAGAAAGATGGAGGCTTGGATGTAGATGGTGGTAGCTGATTGCAAAGAGGTAGACAGATTCTAGTTATATTTTGGAAATCCAACAACAAACAAGAATTGCTAATGTACTGGATGTGAGGGAAGCAGGAAGGGAAGAAAGCAAGCATAACTGCTTAGATTTTGTCTTGAGCAACTGGTGAATGGGGTGCCATTCACAGATGTGGGCAGCTGACAGAGGAACAGATTTGCAGGAGATACCAAGTGTTTTGATTTAGACATAAGTCTGACATGCCTATTAAACATCAAAGTGGATATCAAGTAACAAGTTGAAAATGAGAAGGTGAAGTGCTGGAGAGGGGTATCGACTGGAGATGAAAATTTGTGTCAACAGCTGATAGGTGGCAATTAAACTACTGTCTGAGATCATTCACAGAGACAGAGAATAAAGTGTAGATATCAATAAAAAAAAAGAGAATAAGACCAAGGACTGAGCTCAAGTACTCTCCAAGCATAGTAGAGTTTAAGAAGAAGACAAAGAACCAGTAAAGAAAGCTTGAGAAGTGGCCAGTGAGGTAAGTGGAAAGCCAGGATAGTAAAGTACCAAGAAAAGCACAAAGAAATGTACACCAGATTCTCTGTTGGCAAATGTGCCTGTTCAATAAAATTTACTTGTAACCAAAAATCAGTTATTTCTGTTTTCATTGTTATTTATGGACATATGCAGAGTGGCCAAAATTTTGAGTCACCCAACATAGATAGATGTTCCCGGCTGAGGCTGAACAAGGTAACATTCTGCTTTTCTGTTTTAGCTCTCATTGTTTTTTTTGTTGCTGTTCAGTCACTAAATTGTGCCTGACTCTTTGGGACTCCATGCACTGCCGCACACCAGGCTTCCCTGTCCTTTAATGTCATGTTTGTGATCTAGGTAGTGGCAAATTGTTCTCATTTTTGTGTTTTTTGTTGATGATTTCACTGTTTAAAATAACTCTCAAGAAGCAAGTTGAAGTCCTATCTAGTGTTCCTAAGTGCAGGAAGCTGTGAAGTGCCCTATGGCACATGAAAATACATGTGAAAGGCAGGTGTCATTCTGACATGAGTTACAGTGCTGTTGACCATGAGTTCAATATTAATTGATTAATGCAAATGTTGTGACTGGAGTTCACAGAAACCCAGAAGTAATGGTTTAGTATTGGTATTTCAGTGTTCAGGATGACTTCAATAGAAGATAATTATTACAACAGTGAGAACTGACTGTTTTCTAATAGAAGGGACTGCTCAAGGACACCACAAAATGCTATAGGTTTAATAGAAATCTTACTGAACTTTTTATAATGTTGTGGGGAAAATGTTTGCAATATCGTAAGAGGAAATGGGTTAAGAAAACCAAATGCAAAGAAGGAATGGAAGACTTGTACACTGAAAACTATAAAACACTGTTGGGAAAAATTAAAGATCTGAATAAATGGATTGGAGGACTCAGTGTTGATAAGATGATGAGCTCTCCAGACTGATCTATAGATTCAATCAACCCCTGTCAAAAACCTCAGCAGGCTATTTTGCAGATTTTGAAAGGTAATCCCCAAATAGATGTATAAATATATGTAGAGATGAGATGTCTAAAGAGAAGAACAAAGTTGGAGGATTTTCATTACCTGATTTTTAAAAATTTATTTATTTAAACTCTAAATGTACAGTATTCAAAGCAGTGTGATACCAACATGTGCTGTGCTTAGTCGTTCGGTCGTGTCCAGCTCTTTGCGACCCCATGGACTGTAGCCGGCTAGGCTCCTCTGTCCATGGGATTCTCCAGGCAAGAATACTGGAGTGGGCTGCCATGACTTCCTCCAGGGGATCTCCCCAACCCAGGGATCGAACCCAGGTCTTCTGCACTGCAGGCGGATTCCTTACTGTCTGAGCCACAAGGGAAGCCCAACAGTAGTATAGGGATAACCATATCAATAAATGCAACAAAAATGAGAGAACAGAAGCCCTTACATTTGTGGGCATTTGATTTTCAGCAAAAGTGCCAAGGCAATTCAATGTGGAAAAATGGTTTTTTTAAGAAACAGTCTTGGGACAAGTGAATAGCCACATGCAAAAAAGAAGTTAGACCCTTACCTCACAATAGTCACAAAAATAAACTCAACATGGATCAAAAACCTAAGGATGAGCTAAATTGTTGAAATTTCTAGAAGAAAATATAGAAGAGAATTTTCATGATCCTATGTAAAGAATTCCTAAATCCAAAAGGGAAATTCATAAACAAAAAACTTGATAAACTGTACCTAATCAAAATTTAAAATTTTGCTGCCTCAAAAGGAATCTTTAAGAAAATGAGAAGATGAGCCACACACTAGGAGAAAATTTATGCCAGTCATATATCTGACAAATAATTCATATCTAGAATTTATAAAGAACTCTTACAATTCAATATTTAAGACAAACACAACAACATAGGCAAAAAATTTGAATATATATTTTACCAAAGAAATACATGAATGCTTAAGAAGTAAATGAAAAAAAAATGCTCATTATTAGTCACTAGGGAAATGCAAATTAAAGTCACAATACCATACCACTTCATACCTACAAAATAGCTATAATAAAAAAGGCAATAACAAGTGTTGGTGAAGATGTGGAGAAACTGAAACACACATTGTTGGTGGGAAAGTAAAATGGTGTATACACTTGGGAAAACAGTTTGGCAGTTTCTTAAAAAGTTAAACGTAAACTTACCATATGACCAGCAATTCCACTCCTAGGTATCTACCCAAGAGAAATAAAAACATATGTCCACACAGAAACTTACATATCAATGTTCATAGAAACATTATTTTTAAATTGCAAAAAAAAAAAAAGAAAAAGAAAACAGAAACAATCCTAAAGTCCATCTTCTGGTGAACAGACAAACAAAATGTGATATATCTTTGCAGTGGATTACTACTAGGCAATGAAAAGAAATAAACTACTAATACACATTATAATATGGATGAACCTCAAAAACATTACATTTAATAAAAGAAGCTAGGTGGGAAATCCTATATACTCTAAGTCTCTAAGCACATGCAATGTCTAAATTATGCAAATCTTTAAAGATAGCAGAGAAGTATTTGCTTGGGGCTAAGGGTGGAAATGGGAGCTGATTGCAAAGGAGGAATCTTATTTTCAGAATAATTGTCTAATTAGTAAGACAAAGGCACAGACAACATCAAAACATTAAAATTACATAAAGTTATGAGTGATTGTCTTTGTAAAATGACTGAGGTAGAATAAAATTCTTCAGTTCCTGATTATTATTGAGGTAAGAGGCACAACCTTATCCCTACCAAAAGAGTTCTATAAAAAACTGTTTCCCAGATAGCTGTTCATCAAAACATTAGCTCAGCAGGATGTTTAGTTTCCATAGTTAAAGAGGTTTGAAAAACTTGGGTTAAACTGAGCCTTAATTATGCTTATCTGTCCGAAGTGTCCAACAAGGGTGTCATATATAGTGTTTTCTAAACCAGTTTGACTGTGGAACCATTATTCATTACATACCTCAAATATTTCCAAAACAATACACTAGTTTGAGAAACAATAGCATAACAAATACTACATTATAAATGTTAGGAATATTTCCTCATAAATTTTGTAATCTCTTAATAACTGTGCATACTACATAAACATATTTTACTCTAGCCCTTTTATTATCTGTTTTTTAAATAGATGTCCCTAATTTTAAAGGTTCCAAACTTTTTTTGTAAGAAACTCATACTTCATGATTATAACATCAGAGCCCTGTTCTAATACTGTAAGACTAGTATTCAGTAGAAGGAAGTTCCTGGATCCTAATTAGGAATTTTCAAAAGATCCAATACAAATAAATTTTATGAAAAAATTGCTTAAAAAAATCAGAAACTTTCCCTCAAAGAAAGCTGAGACTGCAGCAAAGCAAAACTTGAGGCAGTACTATTCATATTTAGTTGCAGAACAGCACAGCCCAACTGAATGTTCTGTGATGAAGAAAATGTCCCATACTGACGCTGTACAATAGGGCAGCCAGCCTTACATGACTTGTGAGCACTTGGCATGTGACTGAGGATGAGGAACTGATTTTTAAATTTTATTTAATTTTAATTAATTGAAGATCATGAAGCCACAGTCACATGAGGCTGTGGCTAACAGTGTGGAAAATCAAGAATTATGGCCTAGACAGTGCCATTGCAATGTCTTAGGGTTGTGTAACATGGAGGCTTCACTTCTGGGGGAAAAGAATAAGAGATCCCCTAGGTCTGACAAGGGCTTCCCTGGTAGCTCAGATGGTAAAGAATCTGCCTGCAATGTAGGAGACCCAGGCTCATCTCTGGGTCAGGAAGATCCCCTGAAGAAGGGAATGGCAACACACTCCAGTATTCTTGTGTGGAGAATCCTGTGGACAGAGGAGCCTGGTAAACCACAGTCAGGGGTTGCAAAGAGTACAACACGACTGAGCAATTAACACTTTCACTTTCACTTTAGGTCTGATAAGACATAGTTTGAGTGAGACAGTACAGAAATCCAGTGACTATCCCCAGTAAGGTTGCATTTCTCTAACAAACTCAACACATGCAATAGAGGAAAGCATATTGCTTAAGACACATGCCTACAAAAGCAAAATGTCCTTATAAATTATCTATTTCAGAATTTACAATTTTTAGTCTGAATACAATTTTACTATGAATAGTCTGGGACTAAAGATCTCTTCAAGAAAATTAGAGATACCAAGGGAATATTTCATGCAAAGATGGGCACAATAAAGAACAGAATTGGTATGAACCTAACAGAAGCAGAAGATATTAAGAAGAGGTGGCAAGAATACACAGAAGAACTGTACAAAAAAGATCTTCACAACCCAGACAATCACGATGGTATGATCACTCACCTAGAGCCAGACATCCTGGAATGTGAAGTCAAGTGGGCCTTAGAAAGGATCACTATGAACAAAGCAAGTGGAGGTGATGGAATTCCAGTTGAGCTATTTCAAATCCTAAAAGATGATGCTGTGAAAGTGCTGCACTCAATATGCCAGCATATCTGGAAAACTCAGCAGTGGCCACAGGACTGGAAAAGGTAGTTTTCATTCCAATCCCAAAGAAAGGCAATCCCAAAGAAAACTCAAACTACCACACAATTGCACTCATCTCACACACTAGTAAAGTAATCCTCAAAATTCTCCAAGCCAGGCTTCAGCAATATGTGAACCTTGAACTTCCAGATAGTCAAGCTGGTTTTAGAAAAGGCAGAGGAACCAGAGATCAAATTGCCAACATCCACTGAATCATCAAAAAAGCAAGAAAGTTCCAGAAAAACATCTATTTCTGCTTTATTGACTATGCCAAAGCCTTTGACTGTGTGGATCACAATAAACTGTGGAAAATTCTTAAAGAAATGGGAATACCAGACCACCTGACCTGCCTCCTGAGAAGTCTGAATTCAGGTCAGGAAGCAACAGTTAGAACTGGACAGGGAACAACAGACTGGTTCCAAATTGAGAAAGGAGTACCTCAAGGCTGTATATTGTCACCTTGCTTATTTAATTTATATGCACAGTACATCATGAGAAATGCTGGGCTGGATGAAGCACAAGGTGGAATCAAGATTGCTGGGAGAAATGTCAATAACCTCAGATATGCAGATGACACCACCCTTATGGCAGAAAGTGAAGAAGAACTAAAGAGCCTCTTGATGAAAGTGAAAGAGGAGAGTGAAAAAATTGGCTTAAAGCTCAACATTCAGAAAACTAAGATCAAGGCATCTGGTCCCATCACTTCATGGCAAATAAATGGGGAAACAGTTGCAACAGTGGCTGACTTTATTTTGGGGGGCTCCAAAATCACTGCAGATGGTGACTGCAGCCATGAAATTAAAAGATGCTTACTCCTTGGAAGGAAAGTTATGACCAACCTAGAGAACATATTAAAAGGCAGAGACATTACTTTGCCAACAAAGGTCCATCTAGTCAAGGCTATTTGTTTTTCCAGTGGTCATGTATGAATGTGAGAGTTGGACTATAAAGAAAGCTGAGTGCCGAAGAATTGATGCTTTTGAACTGTGGTGTTGGAGAAGACTCTTGAGAGTCCATCGGACTGCAAGGACATCCAACCAGTCCATCCTAAAGGAAATCAGTCCTGGGTGTTTGTTGGAAGGACTGATGTTGAAGCTGAAACTCCAATACTTTGGCCACTTGATGCGAAGAGCTGACTCATTTGAAAAGATCCTGATTCTAGGAAAGACTGAGGGCAGGAGAAGGGGACAACAGAGGATGAGATGGTTGGATGGCATCACCGACTCAATGGACATGAGTTTGAGTAAACTCCAGGAGTTGGTGATGGACAAGGAGGCCTGGCGTGCTGCGGTTCTTTGGGTCGCAAAGAGTCAGACATGATTGAGCGACAGAACTGAACTAAACTGATGATAGTCTGAATAGTTCATTTCCAAAATTCATCTCAATAAAACTTTACTATTCTTTATTTTTTTTTATTTAACTATTTGTTGCACACATATTTTTGTCTTTTAAAGTTTACTGAGGTGGCACTTTTTCCATAAGTCTTGTAAGAAAAATAACTTGAAAAAAAGGAAAAATTAGTCACTAAACCTCTGGGATATATACCTTCAGTTCCAGGAAACAAAGCTGATATAAAAATGCAAATCCCAAAACAACATTTCTATTATGACACTTTTGTCAAAACTGAAAGCATATGAAGCTGTACACCTTTCAAGTAGGAGAAAAATTAATGTGTAACTATGTTTGTATATCTAATGAAAGAAGAGGACATGTTTACTTTACTTATTTATATGTAATATTAATAATCAGATAGACATTTCTGTTTTTTCCATATAAAGCAGCATGCAATGAATATGATATTAACATTTCATTAGTACTCACATAATCATATCTTCATTCATCTTCTCTTGAGACTGAGTACAGTTCCGATAAATTGCTGTAAAAAAGTTTTTTAAATTATAAAGGATATTAATCAATTTATAATTGGCCATGATGTGTTTATATACAGTCCTCCAAACAAAACATAATGCCTTCTCAAGAAAATGGACTTAACACAATAGCTAATGATCATCTTTATTTTCTATTCTTCCACCTAAAATTTGAAATTATTATCTCTGGTCACAAGAAGTACACATGCAACATGAAAAATTACAAGGACACATTAACCAGGTAGCTCATACCTGGAAAGAATTCTTTAGGATATCTCTGATTCTGGGTAACAGGCATGTAAGTAATAGTAACAGAATTTCCTTTCCTGTTGAGATTATGCATTTAGAATTCAGTTTGAAATACCCCAGCAAATAAAGAATATCAATGAAAGTTGTAGTAGACATGGAAAAAATTTAAAAGAAGCTCATTGAAATTTGTTGGGTACAAGAATGGCAGCATCATAAAATAGTATTTAAATAATCCTTGGTTCACCTGTTTCCATGTAAGATTTCTATATATATTCTAAAAAAATCTACATCATACCCTAATTAGTATACCAAGGTTGTAATTTCACCAACAGGACAAAACAGAAGTCGATATCAACTATCATAACTTTCTTTCTTAAATGGCCATAATATGTGTGTGTGTGTTAGCCACTCAGTTGTATCTTTGCAACCCCATGGACTGTAGCCCACCAGACTCCTCTGTCCATGGGATTCTCCTGGCAGGAATACTGGAGTGGGTTGCCATTTCCTTCTCTGATCATAATAAACATTTGTAATAAATTGACAGACATCATCCTCTTCATTTCTTACATAAACACAATAACATCCTGTATGATGATGTATATGATCTTTATGTGCATTTTTCCTTTATTCCATTTTTGGAACTGATAGGAAACATTTTTAAAGCAGCTTATCACAAATATCAAAGTTGACATGAAATATTAAACCTCAGTAGAAACTTCTAAGGAAATTTAACAGAATTAACAAAGAGAATACATATTGTTTCTAAAAATCGTACCTAGAATCACATAAAAATGGCATAATTTCATTTTGGAGATTATATTAATAGGGGTAAAATGTGCAAAAGTTTAGTGCTGGCATAAAAATGGGCCTCTGATGAATGATAGTTATTATTTATATCTTCAATTGTAGGAGCAAAAAATCCTCCTCTGTTATCTTTCAGAAAACCAGTGTTATAAGGCTGAAGGTATACTCCTTAATATTTCCACTTCTTTTTAATAATATGTTATACCAATAATAGGATGTGTGCTTAGTCACTCAGTCATGTCCAACTCTTTGTGACCCCACTGACTGTAGCCCACGAGGCTCCTCTGTCCATGGGATTTTCCAGGCTAGAATACTGGAGTGGTTGCCGTTTCCTCCTCCAAGGGATCTTTCTGACCCGGGAATTGAACCTGCATCTCCTGTATCTCCTAAACTGGCAGGCGGATTCTTTGCTGCTGAGCCACCTGGGAATCCCTATACAAACAAAACCCATTATTTATCTAAATATTTCTCAACCTCTTTGTATGTTCATTACATTTGAAAGAACACACAATGAAAACCTGAGTAACATGGAGAAAGCTCAAACAAAAACAAAATTAAAATTCAGCAGTGTCAGTCAGATACTCATGACTACGGGTTTGATCCCTGAGTTGGGAAGATCCCCTGGAGAAGGGAACAGCTATCCACTCCAGTATTCTGGCCTGGAGAACTCCATGGACTGTACACTCCATTCCCAAGGAGTCAGACAGGACTGAGTGACTTTCACTTTCACGCATGACCACCCTATCTAAAGTTAACAAAGTAATCATTTACAGAGCAGATCTAAGACTGAAGCGACTTAGCACATACACATGCAAGGGAAGGAGTACTCGCAAAGAGATTGCCTTAAGTTGCTAAGTTTGTCCTTACTCCTTCCCATTTTTTCCCCTCCTTCCTTCCCTTTCTTCACTCACTCACTCAGAGAAAGAGACGGACAGACATAACTGGCAGTCAACAAACATGTGTTCAATGAACTGGCAGCTCCATTTGTCTACCAAGTGAAATGACATCTTTAGACTCTATCATTAAAATATCAAAAAAAATTAATAACTGTGTAGACAGGATATAATCACATGGAAGGAAATAGAGATGGAAACTATGAATTTATTCCACTTGAACAAAACTGGGGCATTTAAAAAATTAAACTTTGGGTGGAAAATAAGATGGTATAAATTAGTATTTAAAGTCAAATAGGGAATATAAAGAAAATAGGTCTGCAGTCTGCAAATTTACGTTACAGATTTTGGACTTATGATCTCCGCTAATCATGTGAGCTTGTTTTTTTTTTTTTTTTAAATAAATGTCTCTCTTTCTCTCTACATAAACACACACACACACACATTCTATTGGTTCTGTTTCTTTGAAGAAAGCTGACAAATATGGATTTTGGTTCTTCAGTCCCTGGCAACACAGAAGAATAAATATTACATAGTTTGATAAGAGAATAATCTGTATTATGAATTTAATGTCTGCTTTCCTTAATACTTTTGAGTCCCTAGCAACATAGAAAAGTAAATATTGTACTCACTTGTGTTGGTTTTGACTAGACATCCACTTATAAGGTTATCACTCATTTCTCCTAATATCAATGACATTACAGGAAGACAGGCCCCATTTACTAGTGATGCTAGCAATCCAAGGATCATGAGTGTGATATCCAGTCCATCAGCAAAGCGAAACTGAGGAAAATAAATAAAACATGGTAGCATGATACTGGTAAAAAAACAAACACCAAAAACCAACCTTTAGCTTTTGCCATTATTTTTGGCAAAATTGAATCTTTGTACAGGTACTGTGGTTTTTTTTTTTAAATCTCTTCTTATAGCATTTATGGGTTACTTACATACATTTTTCCTGTTGGAAATAATAGTTTGGTAAATTATTTTTTTAAATCCCCCCAAACACAAAAATAAATTATGTTTGCATGAGAAAAACACAATTATCCTATATTCTCCTGACAATTCCCTAAAATTTTCTGATACATAGACACACTTTCTAACTAATTTTACTTACTATTTCAATAGGTCCAACAACTTGCTTTCTTACTTTAGGCAGTTCTTGCAGTTTTCTGGAAAATAAATGTTTAAAATGGAAAGATTACAATGTGAATATAATTTGTAGAATTTTCTAATTAAAACTGTGTTGAAGTATCAAATTTTACCCTTGGTAACAAGTTTATATCAACACTGAAATTTTAAAATCTAATGATGATATACAGCATGAAGATTTTTAGTATAATCACTGGGAAAGTAATTTATTACTGGCTGTCTCTACATTATTAGTTAGGTAACAACTGAAAGACACACATCTGAAGCAGAATTTTTTCTTATAGTGATAAAATACACATAACATAGGACTTACCATCTCAACTATTTTTAAAAATATAATGGTATTAAGTACAATCATACTGCTGTGCTCCCATCACCATCAACCACTCATAGAACTCTCGTCTTGGCCAAAAGAAACTCAGTATCCAATAAATAAATTCTCCCCCATAGCCATTGCCAATCACCATTGTACTTTCTTTTTCTAGGAATCTGACTACTTTAAGAACTTCATTTTGGTGGAATAGTACAGTATTTTATTGTTTTCTGAAAGGTTTATCTCACTTAACAAAATGTCTTCAAGGCTAACCCATGTTGTAGTACTTGTCAGAATTTTCCTCTTTTTTAAGTCTGAATACTATTCCATTGCAAGTATTATCTCACATTCTGTTCATCCACTTACCGGCAGTGAACACTTGGGTTGCTTCTACTTTTTGGCTATTGTGAGCAGTACTGCTATGAATATAGGTATAAAAATATCTCTCCAAGTCCTTGCTTTCAATTCTTTTGGGTATCCAACCAAGAGTAGAATTTCTGGATCATGTGATAATTCTTTTAATTTCTTGAGGAATCACCATACTGTTTCCTACATCATTTCACATTCCCATCATCCATGCACAAGTATTCCAATTTCTCTATATCCTCAACAACACTTCTTATTTTGTGTTTTGTATTATTATTACTATTTTTAGATAGGAGCATTCCTAATGGGTATGAGGTGGTGAATTAGAATTTTTAACCCTTTGAAACAAATTGCTCAAGAGAAACTGTATGCTTTAAATGAAAGCAGTTCTATTAAGTACACATTAAACAAGTGTACTGAGAAATTTGTACCCAGTGAAAATTTCATTTCTTAGCTCACTTTCAAGGAATTCCAGACGAAGAATGTAAATTTTTGCCCACTGATTTCAGGGAATCTGTAATCTGTCATTAAATACACACACACACACACACACACACACACACACACACACACACACACACACACACAAGACTCTGAAACATTAAAAAAAAGGGTGGAGGGGATCAGATTAAGTTTCCTAAAAAAGATGTCACAGAAGGATGAACTCCTGACTCCTCTCTTCAGCTTCATAACATACTGTTCTGGCAGCTTTGATAAATAAGTCACTTAATTTTATTCCACCTGAAGTTAATAATTTACTAACATATTGGGCCAGTTTGCTCTGAGTAATTCATAGATGACAAAAATTATTGCTTCAAGATTATAAAGCCCTACAACTCCTTCTCCCAGCTCAAATGTGGACTTTTAAAGCTCTAGATCTAGTAAGCCCTATCTTCTTTTGATAAATTTTGTTTCAGGAATATATAACTCGTGATCTAAAGCAGGCCTCTACAGTTCTATAGTTTATACATTGAAATGTAACTCAATTATTGTGTCAAAAATAGAAATAAAATATTTAAAATAATTTCCATTTTACATCTCTAAGTTAATGAATTACAGATGTAGGAAAATTTTATAACACACATACAAATATACATGTAGGCACCAACTTATTGAAAAAATAATTAGAATCCAATATTTTCTTTTATTAACTGTACCACATAGAATGAAGGATTCACAAAGAATTAAAAATATTTAAGTATTTTCCCTCTACATGTTGGTAAGAGATAAGAAATTTGGAAGGATAAATATCTGAAGTAAATATGAAATCAAATCCTGTAGCAATTACGCTTCCTAAATTTACTATTAATCCAGTTAACACTGACTATGTTAAAGTCCAGCAAAATGCAAACAGCACTGTCATTTTTGGAAAATATTATTGACATTTTGCTACAGTTGAGAAAAGGATAAGATATAATTGAAGTTGCAGAACATGTTTTGTAGAATTTAGGCAAAACTTACCCATTTCTCTGATAATTTTTTTGCATTTCTTCAGCTTTTTCAGAATTTGCCATCTTATTTACAACTTAATTCTTCTGAAATAAAATATTAACAAGTATATCATGACAATATAAACTTTTATCACTTAATTGATATGAAGCATTCTTTACATCCCTAAGGGTTTCTGGAAAAGCATGCTGCTGAGTTTCACCATGCCCCCACAACCCTGACACACCAAATGAAGTTTCTGGTTACCTAGCTCACCTATTCAGAATTTAATATGAATTTATAACTTCTTTGCTTCATTCTGGGCTTAGATTTGGAGCTAATAAAATTCTAGAGATAGAAGGAAAAGGAGAAAAGCCAGATTTCATGAACAATGCATGTTTTCCCAGGATATTGGATTTTATTCCTCCTCTGACACTGATTTTTTGTTACTGATGAAAACCTTTAAATTATCTAGTGCTTAGTTTTCTCTGTTAAAAAAACAAAAAACAAACAAACAAAAAACCTGATGCAAAATGTTAGCCAGTAGTTTGAGGGAGCAGAGTTCTCTAGTTTACTAAATATGAGGAAGTTAGAGCTTCTACTATATATGAATTAATAGCTTTTAAAAATTAGAATATTAAAAAAACCTCATTATATTAAATATAGTGCATTCTTCCTTTAGATGATATTTTAGGATCTTAGGTGGTTATTTAGTCACTAAGTTGTGTCCGACTCTTTGCGACCCTATGGGCGGTAGCCCCGCCAGGCTTCTCTGTCCATGGGATTCTCCAGGCAAGAATACTGGAGTGGGTTGCCACGCCCTCCTCCAGGGGATCTTTCCAACCCAGGGATAGAACCCAGGTCTCCCGCATTGTAGGCAGATTCTTTACTATTTGGGCCGCCAGGGGAGACCTTGGAGAAGGAAGGCATGATACAAATACACTGGCGCATTCTTCCTGTTTTGGAAACCAATGTTCATAACTTCATACAAGAAATCTTCATAATTGCTATACTGATTTATACCATCTCCAGTTATTTAACATATGTGTAAGTAATTAAATAGACTCTATCAGTCATTGCATTTCATAGAAATTAGCAATTATATAATAAAACTCATAAATTCATTAAAAGAAACCAAAACAATTTAGGCTCACCTTGGTAAGTGCATGATCTGCTGATTTATACCAAACTCATGGGTGGTTTCTCCTCTTCAACAACAACAACAAAAAACAACTGCACTTTCAGAACTGCTTTGCTAAAGCCTGTTTTCTGCCCACACCTTAATATCTGATTACAGCAAGGGTGAATTTCCAAGCAAAGCACACTATGTTCTTGTCATAGTGTACTTGGGAAACAAAGTGAGCAAAGAAAATTCACTGAGCCAAATAAACACTTTTAAAAAAAGATGTGTAGTGCCTATATACCCAGTTTTCTACTGTTTAGTCCCATATAATTTTATTAGCTGAATTAGTAATTTGCAATAAGTAAAATAAATGTCTCTAATGTCAATGGCACATTTGCACAAGAAATTTTCATCGACTGATATTATACTATATATTTATCTGCTGGTGGCTGAACACTTAAGTTGTTTGCACATCTTGGCTAATGTGAATAGTAAGAAGCAATTGATTTTTGCATGTTGATGAACACATGTATTAGCTATGACAATTGTGTGTGTGTGTGTGTGAGTGACAAGAAAGAGATATTCAGATTCACTATATAAAAGATCTTGTCTGAGAACAGAGTTCTTTTTCTAATTTTGATGTTTTATGTTTCCTTTATTTGCCCAAGTGTGCTGGCTAGAACTGTGTTGAGCAGAAGTGGTGAGAGTAGGCATCCTAGAATTGCTCCTGATCTTAATGGGAAAGCTATCATCTTTTTCCATTGAGTGTGATGTTAGCTGTAGGTTTTTTAATAGATGGTCTTTATCATGTTGAAGAAGTTTCCTTTTATTCTTAGTTTGTAGAGTGTTATTATCATTAAATGGTATTGAATTTTGTCATATGCTTTTCCTGTATCAACTGAGATAGACACAGATTTTTCTTCATTCTGTTAATGAGGTGTATTAAATTGGCTGGGGCTTTCCAAGGGGAGCTAGTGGTAAAGAACCTGCCTTCCAGTGCAGAAAAGATATGAGATGCAGGTTCCATCCCTGGGTTGGGAAGATCCCCTGGAGGATGGCATGGCAACCCACTCCAGTATTCTTGCCTGGAAAAACCATGGACAGAGGAGCCTGGCAGGCTACAGTCTATAGGGTGGCAAAGAGTTGGACGTAACTGAAGTGACTTAGCAAGCACGCACGCATTAAATTGATTGCTTTTTGAAAGTTCACATATCCTTGCAATTTGGCAATAAATCTCACTTGTTCAAGATGTAAAATCACTTTAATAAGCTGTTGAGCTTGGTTGCTATATGGCAAATCCCCTACATATGGACGAGTTCCATTTCAAGAGCGTGTTAAAGTCCAATTTGTTGTTAAGTCCAACAAAATTAGCCTAGATACTGAAACTAACACAATCGGCTATATAGTACTATACTGTAATAGGTTTATAATACTTTTCACACAAATAATACACAAAAAACCAAGCACAAAAAGTAAAGAAAACATTTTTAGTCTTATAGTATAGTACTCTGAAAAGTATAGTAGTACAGTGAAACAGACAGGGTTTCTTAGCAGTATCAGCCACATCACCACTGCTTTTACGCTTGTTTCTGGACATCCTGGGCTTGAAATAAAGATTCTATACTACTATACTCTACACAGTACTGTAGAGTAAATTACACCAAAGCACAAACACTTGTAGAGGATACATGAACATCACAATGTACATCAGACATGTGAACTAACTTATGTGATTCAACATGTGAATGCATCTTCCCATCTTTGAAAGTTCAGAACTTTAGGTTCATATATAGGGAAATTACTGTATTTTGTTGAGGAATTTTACATAAATATTCATAAGGGATATTTGTTTGTCATTTTCTCTTTTTCTCTAAAAAGGAAATAATTCTGCTTCTAGACTGTCTTCAGGCTCAAGATATCAAATTATTGCTAGAGTTTCTGACTTTTATCCTTTCCTGAAGATTTTGGGCTTGCCAGCCACCACACTCATGTGAACCAAGTTTTAAGACTTGAAGCTCCCCCTGTCTAACCTCTTTCTCTCTAGATATATAGATGCAGATAGACATAGACAAAACCAATAGGCTTTCTTCTGGAGAATCCTGACTATTATGCCCAGCAAGACAGGAAGTTATATGATGAATAGAACATAGAGTGACTTTTCTAGCATCTAAGAAGAACATTATGACCTAAACTGTTTCACCACACAGACGAGAAGGGCCCCGAGGTTAATCTTTGGAGGACAGTTAATATGTCAATAAGTAGAGATGTGTGGAGGAGGAATGAGAACATAATTTCAGGAATGCAAAGATGAATTATCTCACAATAGAGGAACGAGACCGGTCTGGTTAGAATGAACAGCTCATACAAAAATCGAAAAAGAGATAAAGTAGATAAGATTGTAGAATACACTGAACCAAATTTTAGGGCAACTGTTATAATTTTCTGAGAATGACAGTGACAGAGTCATTGATATTTGATACAATTAACCAGATAAATGTTGATTGTAAGGACACTGGAAAAGAGAAAATTCAGGTTGACCCATTATGATCTAGTTTAACAGCAATAAGAAAGTCATATCTGAGAAATATTTTTAAGGAAAGACTGACAAGATATAGATTCAGGGAACAAGAAACAAGGAGTCAGAACAAGTTCAATAACTAAACTTCAGAAACTGGAATAAAAGAGTAAGAAAGATGATAAAAGGGAAGTCAGGAGAGAAAGTTGGTTAGGGGAGAAAGTTACATTCAGATTAAAAATGAAAGTTTGGTTAATATTAGTGTGTCCAAGTGAACATATCTTTCATATAGATGGAAATGTGGCATTGATAATTATGAAAACTGTTAAGCTAGATATATACTTGTGACAGTCATCTGCACAGAATAAATAATTAAACATTTGAGGATGCATGCATGCGTGTGAAATAGCTTCAGTTGCATCCGACTCTATCTGATCCCATGGACTATAGCCCACCAGGCTCCTCTGTCCATGGGATTCTCCAGGCAAGAATACTAGAGTGGGGTGCCATTTCAATTTGAGGATAAAATTGCTTTAATAATCTGACAATGCTATATACAAGTACAGGTGAAGTGGTGTAGTAGAGAAGTCAAGAGTTTTGCTTCTAGTGCAGTGTTATCCAATGGAAGTTTCTGCAAAAATGGAGATATTCTCTATATCATCCAAGATATACTCACTAGGCATGTGTAGCTATTTGAGCACTTGTAATGTGGCTATTAGGGGTATCCCTCATAGCTCAGTTGGTAAATAATCTACCTGAAATGCAGGAGACCCAGGTTCAATATCTGGGTTGGGAAGATCCCCTGGAGAAGGAAATGGCAACCCACTCCAGCATTCTTGCCTGGAGAATCCCATGGACAGAGGAGCCTGGCAGTCTATAGTCCCTGGGGTCCCAAGAGGTGGACACGACTTAGCGACCAAATCACCATCACAACAATGTGGCTACTGAGGAAACTAAATTTCTAGTTTTACATAATTTAACTAATTTAAATTTTAAAAACTACACATGGCTAGTGGCTATCATATTAGAAAGTACACTTCTATATGTGTTAGTATGCTGTACTAACACATATATATGGAATTTAGAAAGATGGTAACGATAACCCTATATGCAAAACAGAA
This sequence comes from Muntiacus reevesi, assembly GCF_963930625.1. Taxonomy (NCBI): domain Eukaryota; kingdom Metazoa; phylum Chordata; class Mammalia; order Artiodactyla; family Cervidae; genus Muntiacus; species Muntiacus reevesi. The sequence goes on along the minus strand of NC_089254.1, from coordinate 27,767,310 downwards.
AAAGAGACACAGAAGTACAGAACAGACTTTTGAACTCTGTGGGAGAAGGCAAGGGTGGGATGTTTCAAAAGAACAGCATGTATATTATCTATGGTGAAACAGATCACTAGCCCGGGTGAGATGCATGAGACAAGTGCTCGGGCCTGGTGGGCTGGGAAGACCCAGAGGAATCGGGTGGAGAGGGAGGTGGGAGGGGGGATCGGGACGGGGAATATGTATAACTCTATGGCTGATTCGTGTTAATGTATGACAAAACCCACTGAAATGTTGTGAAGTAATTGGCCTCCAACTAATAAAATAAAATTAAAAAAAAAAAAAAAAAAGAAAGTACACTTCTAGAGTCAAACTGCCTAGACTCAAATTCTGCATTCCCCATGAATATAACTTTGGGCAAGCCATTTAATCCTTACTATAACACTAAGTGTCTACAATTCAATATCTCTCTTCCTTTTCTGAAGTGTGTAACTACTTGCTTCATTTTGTCAGCTTAGGACAAACAAGACATATCAATTACCATAAGACGTCAGTGTAACATCAGGATTAAAAAAAAAAGAAGTGAAGGCAGAGGTCAAAATGGTGAAATAGGAGCTTTCTACCATCTCCCACCCCCACAGCACTGATTTAGACAATCACTCACAGACAAAAGTGCCTTTGGAGATGTCTGGGATGGAACGGCAGAGAAGTTTCAGCTCACTATTGCAGTAAAAATGTGAGACTAGATGGACTAAAGAGAGGAAGAGAAATAGTCTAACTTTCTCAGCTATACAGGAAGCCACTAAAGATACCCATTTCTTTCTGGCCCTATCTAGACTACTGAGGTGTGCTGCATGACTAGGGGGCTGGGAGTAGCTGGGATAATAGCAGCCAGGGCACAGAATGGAACATATCAAAGGGATGCAGATCCTACTAGTGATATGGCAGATCCTACTAGTCTTGATATGATCCTACTAGTCATATCAAGAAGCCAGTTCGAAAGTTTCTTAGGATGCCTTGCCTATGGATTTCCTCAATTGGCCCAATGAGTACCCCCTACATTCTGCATGCCTCACCCACTCTCTACTACCCCCTTCCAACCTGTGACTGGCTCCCTGTGTGCACCCTTGAGGATGGTGTTAGCAAGGCTCTACGAACAGCTAGTGAACATGCATGCACATACGCAGAAAACTGAGAGAAGTCTACAGGATTGTGGAAAACCAGACAAAACTGAGCACTGCCCTAGGAAGATAAAGAAAATGAGAAGCTGTCAATATGTGGTCTGGATGTGCAGGATCAAGAGAAGGCACACAATCTTAAGAATCTCCCTCCATGAAGAAGCAAGAAGTATAAAGTAGACATATCCATAGAAAAGGTCTAAGAACACCTAAAATTCCCTAACAGGGCTGAAGAAATATATTTCTTTCCTGAAGTCAGTCAGGAAAGACTAGAAGAGATGGTTGCTTCTTCAAATGCAAAGACAGCAATGTAAAACCTCAAGACATACAAAAAATCAAGGAAACTGGATATCATCAAAGGAACACAATAATTTTCTAGTAACTGATCCCAAAGAAATGGAGAAGTGAGACTTTCTTCATAAAGAATTCAAAATAATTGTTTTAAGGAAGCTCTCTGAGCTACTAGGAAACAGAAAGACAATTCAACAAAATCAAGAATAAAATACATGGACAAAATGAGAAGTGTAAAAGAAATAAAAATCATAAAAGAGAAACAAATTCTCGAGCTGAAGAAAACAATGAATGGAGATATATGAAATAGAAAGAATCAACAGCCTATCAGTCAAGCAGAAGGAGAAATCTATGAAGTAGAAGACAGGTCATTTGAAATTACAGGTAAGAGAATAACAAAGAAAAAATGAAAATAAAATGATAAATGAATGAGAAAGAGTGAAGAAGGTGAAGAAGGTTTACATGAACTGTAAGACACTATGAAGAGAAACAACCCAGCATTATGAGTTATAGAAGGAGACGAGATAGAGAAAGGGGTAGAAAGTTTATTTAAAGAAATAACAACAACAACAAAAAAGAATGAGAACTTTCAATTTCCAAGGAGAGATTAGACATTCTAGTTCAAGAGGCTCATAGGTCTCCAGTTTCAACCCCAAATGATCTTCTCTAAGATACATTTATATAATAAATTGTTCAAAATTAAAGACAGAGAATTTTAAATGCAATAAGACAAAAGAAATTTCTCACATATGAGGGAACTCTCATAAAGGTAACAGCAGATTTTTCAGCAGAAATCTTGCAGACCAGGAGTAAGTGGGATAATATATTTAAATCACTAAAAGGAAAAACAAAAACAAAAACAACTTTCAACCAAGAATACCTTGGCAAAGCTGTCATTCAGAAATGAAGGTGAGATAAAGATTTCCCAAACAAAAGCTGAGGGAGTCCATCACCACAAGACCTGCCTAAGCTGATAGGAATTCTTAAAGCTGAAATGAAAGGACACTAATTAGTCCCTTTTCCAGGGAATCTTCCTGACCCAAGGATTGAACCCTGGTCTCCCGCATTGCAGGTAGATTTTTTACAGTCTGAGACACCAGGGAAACCCTAAGTGAAAGCTGCTCAGTCGTGTCCGACACTTTGTGATCCTATGGACTGTAGTCTGCCAGGCTCCTCTATTGATGGAATTCTCCAGGCAAGAATACTGGAGTGGGTAGCTGTTCCCTTCTCCAGGGGATCTTCCCAACCCAGGGATAGAACCCATGTCTCCTACATTGTAGGCAGATTCTTTATGGCCTGAGCCACCCTAATAACGTAAATATATAAAAACAAAGAACACTGGTAAGGTTAAGTATATTGTTAAATGTAGAATACTCTAATATGGTCGTACTACTTATAGTGTAAAGGACAAAAATATTAAAATAACAGTTGCTGCAATATTAGTTAATGGATACACAATATAAAGTGAGTTAAATTATTATATTAAAACATAAAAGGTGGGGGAGGAGGAGTAGAAGGTTAGAGTTTCTGGATGTGATCAAAGTTAGCTTGCTATTAGCTTAAAACAGACTGACAAAAGATGTTTTAAATAATCCTCATGGTAACCGCGAGGTAAAAACCTACAGTAGATACACAATAGATAAAAAAGGGAAGTAAAGCACATCCTTATGGATAATCATGAAAATACAAAGGAAGATACCAAGAAAGGAAGAGAGAAGCAATGGAACTACAAAATAGCCAGAAAATAATAATACAGTGTTAGTAAGTCCTCATCTATCAATAATTACTAAAATATAAATGGATTAAATTCTTCAGTTGAAAGGTATGAAGTGGCTGACAGAGTAACAAAAAACCCCCAAGACCCAACTACATGCTGCCTACAAGAGATTCACTTCATCCTTAAGGACACACAAAGGTGCAAAGTGAAGGGATGAAAAAAGATATTCCATGCAAATGGAAATCAAAAGACCACAGGAGTAGCCACACTTATATCAGACAAAATGGACTTTAAATCAGAATTGTCATGAAAGAAAGAAGGTAATCATTATATAATGATAAAGAGATAAATTCATCAAGAGGATATAACAATTGCAAATATTTATGTACCTAGCACTGGAGCACTAAACATGAAAAGAGATACTAACAGATTTAAAGGGATAAACAGATAGCAATATAATAACAGTATGAAACTTCAATATTTCACTTTTAACAGTGGATAGCTAAACTAGTTAGAAAATTAATAGAGATACTGAACCAGAACTATACTTTAGACCAAATGAAACTACCAGACTCAAATATAACTTTCCATCCAATGGCAGCAGAATACACATTTCTTTCAAGCATGCATGGAACATTCTCCAGAATATATCATATGTTAGATCACAAAACAAGTCTTAGCAAATTTAAGCAGATTGAAATGCCAAGTATCTTTTTGGACCATAAGAGTATGGAACTAGAAGTCAATAATGGAAGAAAACTGGAAAATTCATAATGTGTGAAAATTAAACAACATATACTGAACAACCACTGAATCAAAGAAAAAGTCAAAAGAGAAACTTAAAAAATCTTGAAACAAACAAAAATGGAAACACAGTATGTCAAAATTTATAGTATGTAGCAAAAGTAGTTCTAAGAGAGAGTATAATGATAAATGCCTATATTAAGAAAAAGAAAAATCTCACATAAATAGCCTAACTGTACACATCAAGGAACTAGAAAAAGGAGAACAAATTAAACCTAAAGTTACTTGGAGGAAGGAAGTAAGAAAGATCACAATGGAAATAGTTGACACTGCGACTAAGAGACAACAGAAAAGAAACTACGGGCTAATTTTTTAAAAAGATAAATGAAATTGACAAATCATTAGGTACACTAAGAAAAGGACTCAAGTAAAATCAGAAATTAAAAGTGTTAAAAAAAGATTAAAAATTTATTAAAGGGACTTACTTCCCTGGCGGTCCGGTAGTTCTGTGCTTCCGCTGCACCAGGTTCAGGTTTGATCTCTGGTCGGGGAACTAAGATAGTGCATGCTGTGAGGTGTGGCCAAAAAAGAAAAAGAAATTAAAGGAGATATCACAGCCGATAATATGGAAGATCATACTATGAAAAATTACATACCAACAAACTAGATCATCTATAAAGAACAAACGGATAAATTCCTAGAAAAAGATACAACCTATCAAGACTCAAGACAACCAATCAAGAAACATGAAGAAATAGAAGAGCTAAACAGATCAGCAATAAGTAAGAATATTCAACCAGTAATCCAAAACCTCCTAAGAAAGAAAAGACTAGAACCACATGGTTTCCCCATAAATTCTACCAAACAGAGAATTAATGTCAATACTTCTCAAATTCTTCCAAAATTTGAAGAGGAAGGAACACACCAAACTCATTTTGCAAAATCAGCATTACCCTGATACTAAAGTCGGTATAGAAGTTCTTAAAAATATTAAGTGTAAAATAGCCATAATGATGTTATTTCTAATACCACTTTGTGTAGATACACAAAGAAAATAAAAACAGTATTAAAAAGAAATCTGCTCTTCATGCAGATTCTTCTTTATTGCATATTTGGATGTGAGAATTGGACTATAAAGAAAGCTGAGCGCCAAGGAATTGATGCTTTTGAACTGTAGTGTTGGAGAAGACTCTTGAGAGCCCCTTGGAGTGTAAGGATCTCCAACCAGTCCATCCTAAAGGAAGTCAGTCCTGAATATTCATTGGAAAGACTGATGCTGAAGCTGAAACTCCAATACTTTGGCCACCTGATGCGAAGAGCTGACTCATTGGAAAAGACCCTGATGCTAGGAATGATCGAAGGCGGGAGTAGAAGGGGATGACAGAGGATGAGATGGTTGGATGGCATCACCAACTCAATGGACATGAGTTTTGAGAAAACTCCGGCATACCTTATTTTACTGCACTTAGCTTTATTGTACTTTGCAGATATTCAGCTTTTTACAAATTGAAGTTTTGTTGCAAGGCCTGTGTTGAGCAAGTCTATCAGTGTAATTTTTTTCCAACAGCATTTGCTCATTTCATGTATCTTCTGTGTCACATTTTGGTAATTTATGCAACATTACAAACTGTTTTATTATTATTATATTTTGTTACAGTGATCGATGATCAGTTCTATCAGAGGCTATTACTGTAAAAAGATGAAAACTTGCTGGAGGCTCATATGATGGTTAGCATTTTCACTGATAAAGTATTATTTAATTAAGATATGGGCATGTTTTTAAAGACATAAAATAGACTATAGTACAGTGTAAATATAACTTTTATAATTTTTTGAAGACCAAAACTTTTATGTGCCTTGCTTTATTGTGATCTTTGCTTTATTGAAGTTGTCTGGAACCAAATCTTCAATATTTCTGATGTATGCCTGTATATAAAATCTAAAAAAAGGTTAATTCAGAGAAACAGAGTAGAATGGCTGTTTCCAGGGACTGGGGAGTGAAAAAAATGCAGAAACAGTAGTCAAAGGGTACAAATTTATAGTTAGAAGTTAAATAAGTTTTGAAGATCTAATGCACAGCAGTGTGATTATAGTCTGCAATCATGTACTATATGCTTCACAGTTGTTAAGATATTAGATATTAAGTCTTCTCACACAAAATGAAATTATAATTATGTGATGTGCTAGAAATGTTAGCTAATGCTACAGTGTAATCATATTGCAATATATAAAGGTATCAATTCAACATGTTGTACACTTTAAACTTACACAATATTGTATGTCAATTATATCTCAATTAAAAAAAATAAGAGTTAACAAAGTAAGAAATTTGATTGAGTATTAAAAGAAGAGAATGTACTTCAGCTAGACAGATTTAGGAAAACTATTAAAAATAATCACTATATGACTTTAAAGATAGAGTATAAAAGAAATAAAATGGTTTATACTTTTAATCTTTATAGAATTATTGGATACTAACATTCATGGGGTCGCAAAGAGTCGGACACGACTGAGCTACTGGACTGAACTCAACTGAACATTCATCCAATACTAAACAATGTCATCATTAGAACACATATTGCATAACTTTTAGAATATATTTGAGCCTTTAGTTCTTTCAGGAAAAAAGTCCCAATTAAGATTCTTCACAACTTATGAGAAGGAATTAAGAGCAGAATACCAGTTTTCCACCTCAAATATTCCTGAGGGTGAAAAAACCCCGAAACCATATACAATTTTCAGATCTAAAAATGAATACAAAACCTATGGGGGCGAGAAAGCAAGTAAAGTATTGTGGGAAAATATCTTTGTCTTTCACTTAAAAAAATGGCTACTTAGTAAGACAGATGTGCTATATAATGACCGTGGGAGCATTTAACAGCTGACAGTCTTTAGAAAATTATAGGTCTTCACTGTCATCTTAGACCTTTAAGTTTTCACTACTATTATCAATAAAAAAAATTTAGAGTTTTTTTTTGTACTAGAAGTTTATTTTATGATTTTATGTTCAGCAAAATATCACTTTTATGACAATCTTTGGCATTGATACAAGGTATATAAATTATGTGTGTGTATACATATATGTACATATTCAAAACACCTCTAATATTATGGGAGCATAATATAGTAGGAAATTTGTGAGAAAGTTTTTTTGTGAGAAAGTTGCTTTTAGTGACACCATGCTCACTTAATGGCCCCCAGTATCAACCAAATTCTCAGTAGGCTTTGCTTACCACATTTCCTCTGAATTCTAACCCTTGTTTCTCTAAAATCCATGGGAACAGATTGGTCAGTTTACTTTGGTCTGAGCCTAAATGAATGTTTTAAAGTGACTCTTTAAAGAAACCCATTAAAAATCCTCCCACTCTGGAAGTCTTCTGCCAAGACTAACTCAAAGCCACAAAAGATTTAGGGCTGGTTCCAAATTGGAACCTGTAAGAACTATGTAGGCCTTTAACTCTGCAAAAACTCCACCTTCAACATAAACACAGAACATTAAACACAAGGTAATCTAACATATTAAACAAAGTAATCTTCAAGACCTCAGAGCATTTGGTATGAAACCATGGAACTCTTATGAGGGAATTCTCCAAGTGTACTTCTTCTGAGTAAAATGAAAGGATCACAGTGATCCCTGGAGAAGAGACAGGATCTTGGACAGGGCAGAAACCTGACCCTGCCATGGAATCATTTTGTGATCTGGGTCTATCTACATAGTTTCTTCATGTTTACACTGCTTCCTAATAAAGTTTGTGGTTATAATAGTAACTAATAATTTGTCCATTAGCTATCTCTTCACATTAAAAAATTTATTGCTTTATTCTTTGTTAGCAATAGTAATAACTGGTTGCATACATCGGTAGTACTTGTACCATGTGTGAGTGGATGGTTTCTTACGTACTAGCTCTATTATGAGCATTACTCTGCTAAACACTCTACAAAATATTTTATGGAGGCTTTGATAAATATTAGATATCATTATTACAATTATGAAAATTATTTAACCATCGCTTTATAAGTCTTATTTTCCTAAAAAGCTATTGAGGCTTAGAAGACTTAAATAACATTGTCAAGTTAATACAGTTGTTAAAGTGACAGAGCCAAATTTGTCTCCTTGAAAACTCATGCTCTTAACCACTACTACTCTGCCATTCAACAAATTTGAAACTCACCTTGAACTCTGAAGTGTGAAGTATTCTGGGGCACACTAATTCCTTGGCTTCAAAAGGTAAAAGAAACTCCTATACTCTCAGACACTTTGATGCTCTTTTTTTTTTCCCCCACTGAGGATGTCTCATACAGTAAAGAATCTACTTGCAATATGGGAAACCCGGGTTCAATCCCTGTGTTGGGAAGATCCCCTGGAGAAGGAAATGGCAACCCATTTCAGTATTCTTGTCTGGAAAATTCCATGGACAGAGGGTTCTGGCGGACTACAAATGGGGTTGCAAAGAGTTGGACATGACTGAAAGACTAACAGTTTCCTTTCTTTCCTATGATCATGGTGGCAGACTGAGATTAAAACTTTTATAATTGGAACAATAATCTGCACCCTCTACCTCACATGCACATTTTGAGGATATAATTAAATGATGCGTGTGAAAGAGCTCTGGAAACTATATAACAATGTCTATACATGTAAAACACCAATCAGTAGTACTGTCTCCACTCCTATCCTCATTCTTTGTTGGGTACTGGTTTAAATGCATTATACACAAATGCTCCCTTAATCCTTATCACAAAGCTGTTAAGTGGCGTAATAATTCCATTTTAAAAATGAGGAAATAGATTCAAAGCGTTTAACTTGCCCTGACTCAGACAGTTAGTGACTGAGATAGAAATTTTACTCATTTATGTCTGGTTCAGATGAAGTGATATCAAAACCATATCTATAGCTAGATAGCTGGATCTGTCTATAAATGTATACATAATGTATGCATGACATTAATATTATCAATCCAATGTTTAGAGAGAAGCTGTTACTAGGAGATACTTTAGGACCTAAAAGCTGACTGCATATATGACTCAACAATAAATCTTCAGAATCAGGCAAAGTAGGCTGGTGGTTTCCTTGTGTTTATTAAATTGTGATTCTTGGAACATGTGTGTCAGGATATGGACTTCTTGATAAAATAAAGATTTTGACCTTCTATTTAGACTCTTGAATCAGAATCTCTGGAGAGTGTAATCTATAAATACACATTTTAAACACACTCCACAAAGAATTTGATTTAAATTAGAATTTGAGGTCCATTGTATAAAGTAATGGGCTGCTGGTTCTACCCCTGGTTGTTTTCATATGCAGAATTTCTTTTTTAAAGTTCCTCTTCTAAATAGAGGAAAAATAACTTCTCTGGGACAAAGAGGTTGCTTTTATTTCATAACATGAATTATGAAAGATTACATTAATGTAATTCTAGTGTGTAAAGTCTCCCTGTCAGGTAGCCAGGTAGGTCATCAACTCCACACTCATTTAAAGATTAGCTAAAAGAAAATGCATAATTTGGCACAAGATTAATTTCCTCCAGGGAAGGAAACACTAGCCAGTCACATGTAGGGGCCACTTGCTTCTCAATAGCCCCTTCCTAAATAAACTGCAAGATAATCCACCAGAATCGAATGAACAATTGGGTAAATTGTTAGAAAGAATGCCTTTCCCCTAGAGTTTTGTAAAAATTTATCACTTCTAATCAACAAAAGGAGAAATTATTTTCCCTTGGGTGACTCACAGTATTTTATTCATATCAAAAGAGGTTGTAGAGACTTCTTAGACCTTAGGAACATGAAGCATACCACTTCATGTAGTTGCACATAAATAAGTACCAGGGTTGGAAAGGAAGCAGGGGAAACAAAAGAAACCATGTGTAAGAGGCTTTGTTGTAGTTTCTGTGAAAAGGCCAAAGCAAAGCAGGATAAGCAGGCTTAGAATTGGCTAATCTGAATACTTTCTGTGGATGCTGGGGTATTGTAGGTTCTGTCTAGTTGTCTGGTACCTGACCTTCCTTGTGGTGATCAGGGCAGAAGGATAGTGGCATACTCAGCATGTTTATTACTCAGCCTAATAACGGAGATGGTTAAGGATATGGGCTCTGGATTTCATATGGTTTGCATATAAAAGGAACACTCCAGGATGAATCATCTATATCTCTAGGAATCAGTTAACCCGGGGAGGGGTATTCCCTCTAGGATCAGTAAAGCCCCAAGATGTAAAAGCATCAGAAAATAAAGAAAACAAAAAACATGAAAAATGCAGAAAATGTTCTTGGACTGTTGCTATAAAACAGGACAAATTTTTGAATTCATACATTAGATATACTTGTAGCATATGTGGGTGGATAGTTTTCTATATACTAACTCCATTCTGAGGTAATGTGTTAATGTTATATTACTTCTCAAAGACGTACAGAGTACTTTAAAAAATAAATTTAAATTCTTAATAGACTAAGCTCTATAGTGACATTTTAAATTTAGAGCAAGAAAAAAGTTAAACTTTACAGCAGCATTTGTCATTCAAGTCCATCTGTTCTGAAATTTGGTGTGTAGCCAAAGAGAAGTAATAACTGGAGCAGCAAAGGATTGAATGTTATGAGATAAGGTGGGAGGAGACCTGCTCCAGAAACCTGTAAATAAATCTAAGGAACAGCTACCTCTCAACAGTTGCCGCTACAGGCACTGGGGTAGGAGGTGAGCTAAGATTCCCTTGGTTTCTTGACGAAAGGGATACTTTATTACACAGAGCTAAGGCTATCTAAAGAATCTCTGAAAAAGGGGAACTGGGTAAAGGATTCAGGTATGGAGTAGAAGTGGTTAGAATGTAGCCAAAAGGGACTGGATGAGTCAGAGAAGCCTAGAAGGAAGGCTCTTTGAGTGCAGTATTCCTCCCTTTTCCAGCTGTCCTCATCTGGTTAGAGTGATGGTTTCTCTTTTACCTTCCTGGAACACCTAGGAGAGATTTTATGTTTCTTGGAAGTCTGGCTTCTAGTACCATAGAGATGTCTAATAAGTGACTAAAAGGCCTCAACATCAAGGGCAGCAGTGGTGTGGCATGAATTGTTTCAGCACTGGTGGTCTGAAGGACCAGGTTACCTGCCTGCTTTACTTTTCAAATTTTATGTGTTAAAAGTTGGATATTTCTGAGTAGAACATATTAGTTAGGACTCTTTAGGTTACAAGTGACAGAAAGTGAGTGCCAAACAGCTTAAGCATAAAACAAAGGCTTAAGGTTGGTGGGACTGGGGACTAGTGTTATTTTCTCCAAGTCTCACTCTACCAGCAGATGTGGAAGTCTGTGGGCCAAAGCACTCATGTTGGAAACCCCAAGGTGCTCACTGGATTAGGATGATCCCTCCTGTAGGTTTTCCTAGGTGAAGACAAAGAAGCAGAATTCTGAAAGCTGACTGGAGAAGAAAAATATTTCCAGGTGGATATTGGGATCATGAAAATCAATCAGGAAGCCCTAAATTTTCTTTTTACGTTGTCTAATAAATATTTATTGGCCACCTATTGAGAATGTAGCATAGATTAATCAGAGAAGGGAAATGACAATTCATTCCAGTATTCTTGAGATTTGAGTTAGATAGATTTGAGTATGAATCCTGCTTTATCCATTTCTGACTTAACTTTTTGGCACCCAGGTTAATATAGTATAATATTTCTTAATTTATAATTCTACCCTGAGGTTTCAGAGAAATATTACATGTCAAGCCAGAGCCTGAGATCACAGAATTAATGAGCACCGTTGTTATTTCTGCACTCAGTACTATGTAGTCACTTTAGATATCTCTCTCCTTTACTTTATTTACTCTTTGCTTATCTGCTACCTATTTTTTTTTTTTAGTATTAGATTGAGATATAAAAAATGAAGTTTCGAAAGAAAGCTATATAAACAGTCAATAAAAATACCCTGCTCTCTGGAAAAAAGGGGAAGCTATTGACTATATACAATACAGAATTTTGTTGTTAAAAACAATCTATAGCTCAGGGTTTCTTGCCCAGATTTAGATCAGAAACTTGGAGGAGCTTTTAAAAATACAATGTCTAGAACTCCATCCCAGACCTGGAGAATCAGAATTTTTGGCATATGGCCCAGAAGTATGTCTTGTCTTAAAGCTCTCTGGGTTCTGAAATGTATGGAGACATTTAAAAAATATAGACAGCAGCGTTCCCCATGAGACTTGCTGTACAGAATCTATGGGGAAGGATAAAAATAACAAATACTTGATCTTTACCACAATCCTGAGCTTAGGCTGAAGAGGATTGTTACCTCCAGTTTTGGGGTTGAGCCTTAAGACTAACAGATCATAGGTGATCTACTTACAGCCACAAAAAATGATACATTTCAGTATTTGTTCAAAATATTTGCTGACTTCCCTATCTTGCCCTTCTCTGGAGCTCTACCCTGTGAAAGGAGTATACTCACTATTCTGTTAACATTGGGCTTGGTCCTATAACTTGCTTTGATTGAGGAATGTGAGGGGAAGAGGCCATGCTGCTTCCCAGCATGCACTGTGAGGCATTTCACTGGTCAATTTATTTTTCCCTTTTGCCACCAGACTATCATGTTCCTGGTCAGTGGCTGCTGTCTTAGTCAAGGCGGCAGAATGAAAAAGACCTGGGAAGAGAGTAGCGGTCAACCCGTGGAGGCCCTTAATGTGAGCACAAAGAAGACCTTTGCTTAATCTTATGAAATTTTGGGATGATAATCCCAACTCTCTACTCTTTTCTTCTACAACAACAAAAAAAGTGAGAATCTGAACCCAGGCCTTCTGTCCATGACTTGCTTTTTCTATTATAATTCTCAATAGGATAACAGAGCTATGTCTTATCTAGGAGAAGAAGGAGAAGAGAATTCTAGGAGAATTATTTGCTTCCATTGATGGGACGGCAGTTGGGGGAAGGAGTATTTTGGTATATATGTGTGTGTGTGTGTGTGTGTGTGTTTGTGTGTGTGAGTCGCTCAGTCGTGTCTGACTCTCTGTGACCCCAATGGACTGTAGCTCTCCAGGCTCCTCTGTCCATGGAATTCTCCAGGTAAGAATACTGCAGTGGGTAGCCATTCCCTTCTCCAGGGGATATTCCCAACCTAGGGATCAAACCCAGGTCTCCTGCATTGCAGGCAGATTCTTTACCATCTGAGCCACCAGGAAAGCCCGTTTTTGGTATACTTAGCTGGAATTTAGAATAGAGATCTCAGATTTCTTCCAACCCAGAAATTCTACTGTTTTTTGATGTGCTTAAAGAAACATCATTGTCTATTTTTGTTACTTGGGCTAATACAATTTGTGGGGCTATATTGTTGAGGCTTAAATGTAGCATTAATCTGGGGCTGACAGAAAAATAAACCACAATATATAACATCCCTTATATGGAAAAAAGTTTTCCAAGTTCCAAATAATAGGCAAAAATGGTGAACTTTTAAAACCAATTCTTGGTTTACCTTAAGGTTCAGATAAAACTCAAACCATATTTTCAAAAACAAAAAAGTACATTTAAAAAGGGTAATTGTTATTCACATTTTGCCCATAAGGGGGCCACACAAGTCAGTACTTGATATTTTCTTATGTTAAACTTATTTACATATTTAGTCCTAGTGCTTTTTTCTCCCTCTAGAAATCTAGGTTGTCTTCGAAATTTATAACGAGTTAAAGAGGCTGTTTTTCAAGTTCTCTATGTAAAGATAATTTCAGTCTGCTTCATTTCTTCTAAACCCTTCACTACTATTCAAATTTTGATGTCTACAGAAGATTAGAATTCCTGTTTCATTTTCAGAGATTTAAAATATTTTCCCCAAATTCATTACTTTATAGCTTTATCATTTTAAACCAAGAATGATGAGGTAATTTAAATCAGAATCAAAATTAGTTACTGAGGTTTCCAAATTTTAAAACTAGGATTTTGTTTTTTAAAGATACAAAATTGGAAGCATGATGGCAATAACTCTTAGCAAAATGTAAATAATAATAATAATAGCTATCATTTATGACCGCCAACTCTGGACCAGAATTTTTTGGTACACGATTCTATTCAATCCTCCCCAAAGCAGCTTGGCAAGGTCATTTTCTTTGTTTGGGATGAGAAAACAGTTCCAGAGATGTTAGTTGTCACAACTACCACATGACTTTAACGGAAAGCCCTGGCATTTGATCCCAATTCCTTCAGAAGCCAAAGTACACAGGCTTTCCTCTACACCACACTGCCTCTCCCATTTGGTTTTGAAATGGGTTTCTACTCTGACTATCATATTTATCATCTCAAATTTCTTCCTCAAGTACATATTTTATTTCCAAAATAAATATTTATGCACATAAACCTCTATATCAACAGGAAGCACAGAATTAAAAATCGCAAAATCACCATAAAAGCGTCTAGTGATCTTCCTACAGGAAAGGGATGTTGTGGTTTGCAAGGAGCACATGCAGGGACCCCTTACCAGCAGTTTGTGGGCCACCGGGCCACAGGAGGATGGGGAAAGCAGTAGGAAGGGAGAGCACATAAATCTGCATTTTAAGTCCCTTCATGAGCCAGCGTAATTGATGGGAATCATTTGAGTTCATTACTTAATCTATATCCTTCTTATAAATGTTAACTATTAAAGTCAGTTAAAGCCATGCAAACTTCCAACCACTAGATGGCACTGTTGCTTAAGAAATAGAATTGCCAACGCAGGTTAATGTTCTTCAAGACATTAAAGGCAAGGTTTCTGACAAGGAACTTGTGTTTTTCTTGGAAGAGACAAGACAGACCTATGTGAACAGTTACAGAATAACACAGGAGTGTGCATTCATTTGTGACTAGTTGCAAATAGAAAGGCTATAGGTAACGGGAGCTATAAGTGAGCTATAAGCTCTCAGTGAAATAAATGTACAATGCAAGTTTCCACAGATGTGGGACTGGGGTGATATTCTAATCATTACTAAGAGCTGGCCAAGGCAGGAAGAAAGCAAGCTCATTCCTACTGACATGAGCACAAGCGAGGAGGTGGAGACAAATCCTGAGTTCGGGTGAAGCGAAAGATTAATTTGGGGAAGAGTGGGAGCTGGCTGTGGAGGAGACAGATTGTATAGAACAAGAAATGACAAATAAGAAGAGGAATATATTATTCTTTCTGAATGTGCCTCTAAAAGTTTTTGAGCAGAATGACGTGAGGAATACTTCACTGTAGGAAGACGAACTTTGGGTACTAGGGCAGATACTGAAGAAGGATCACGACTTCTTAAGCTCTGTTATCTGTTTTCTTCCCCGTGTAACTATATCCCTTATCCCGGTCCTTTCGCCATTTTTCAGGTTTCCTTCCCACCAAATCTCGATTTAGAAAGAGCAGAGATATCCTCCCTCCAACTTTCCCGTGCCCAACATAAAATTGGCACCTATCTGCCTTCCTACAGAGCAGGGGCTTCTGCTTCTCGCCTGGTCTTGTGCCCAGAGACTTGCCTCCCTCTAGTTCTCCATTCTGAACATAATCTGAATTTGTGTTCAGATATACTCAGCCAGTCAGCTCCTCTTTAGGAAAAAAGAAAGAAAGAAACCAAACCAAAGATGGCTTTCTTTTCAGTGAGAGAAACATCTCCAAGTCAAGGCGCCTCTACCCCACTTCCACAGTTTCAAGGGTTTTCATTTCTGCTCGAACTTCACCTAATAAAGTTCTGAAAGCACGGGGCGGGGGATGGAGTTCAGCCGTTCAGTTCCTTTGCTTAGGTGCTCTGAGGAGAAGGCAGAGGGCGGCCGGCGAGCGGAGAAGGTGGCACTTCTTGAACCTCCGTGGCAACTGGTACGTCCTCACCACGGTAGGGCAGGCAGTCCTCACCACGGTCCGGCAGGCGGTCCTCACTGGAGTCGAGGCAGATCCGGAGCCGTGGGCCTCCCGGACTTTCACAGGCCTCTCACTTTCCCGGGCGCCCACTCGGGCATCCTGTCCTCAGGCAGAGATGCCACGAAAGGTGTAGCCAAGGACCAAGAGGATGGAGAAGCCATAGAGGAAGACAGGCAACACGTTCCACAGGGCCACGGAAGCCCTCGGCCGTCCCTTTGCTCGCCTGGTTCCTCTCACTGAGAGGGCGTCCTCGTCATCCGGGTCCGACGCCGGCGTCCGGGCGTTGCTGGCGTCCAGGCGTCGCCGCCGCCATAGCGGCGCCCGGGCCGGTCCATCACCGTGCTGAGGTGGCTGGGCGCTTCCCCGCCGTGTGGACCACTGAAGGCGCTCTGAGAGGAGCTCAGGGTAAGAAGACAACGTCTGGTTAAACAAAGCGGACGGTAGCGTAGTGTCCAAGGGCCAGGCTGTGACAGAAGACGTGTACTTCAGTGCCGAAACTGCTCTGGCTTGGCTTCCTTTTAGTTGAAAATTATATGATACAAAATGCAGTGAATTTATAAACCGAGGGACTAGCATCTTGTTAATGGCTTCTCATTGACCTCAGTGTCCTAGTCCATGCGTGTGTTGGAAAAGAATTTCCAGACAGGAAGCAGAATGAAGGGAGAATAGAGTTTATTAGAGCGGGAGATGCTGTTAGAACCTCGGGTCACATCAAGGAACGTGGGTCATCTTGTTTTTATAGCTGGGGAACAAAGAAATCTTTCTGAGTCACTTGCTGACTGCGTGGGGTACATATACTTTCCTTTTACTGGAAAGGAGAGAACAGGATGAATACCTTTCCTTATATGAGACATGTTGCCCAAGAAGGCTTGAAAATTCTGCAACAGTTGCAACATGGCGCGCAGGGCTATAAGGGTCTGGTGATTTTTGTTTCTGCATTGTGAGGCTCTTCTGGCTTTTCTCTGTTTTTTTTTTGTTTTTTGTTTTTTTTTTTTGTCCCCTGGGCACAGCACCATGTTTAGGACAATGGCTCTGCAGGATCACCTAGTCCCACAACTTCTAAGCATCCTGTATGCTGTGCCTTCTTTCCTGGGTCTCACCAGGCTTCCGTCTGTGGGCCGCTGCTCATTTAGTTCTGTGTGGAACCAGCCTCTGTCCCTTTCCCCTTCTCAGGCCAGACTCCAGGTTAATTCATACTTGTTCAGCAGCTTCAGCCCAATTGTCACTTCTTCTGGGAAGCCTTCCCTAGGCATCTGTCAACTTTATGATAAGCTTTTGTAGCCTCGGGAGATTCCCTGGGCTCAGATGGTAAAGCCTCTGCCTGCAATGCGGGAGACCTGGGTTCAATCCATGGGTCGGGAAGATCCCCTGGAGAAGGAAATGGCAACCCACTCCAGTACTCAAGCCTGGAAATTCCATGGATGGAGAAGCCTGGTGGGTTACAGCCCATGGGGTCCCAAAGAGTTGGACACGACTGAGTGACTTCACCTTTTTTCTTTCTTAGTAGTCTCAGGTGCTTTTTATGTATAGCATTTATCTTCACAGTTACATCCCATATTTGTGTGACTTTGATAAACCTCTGTGCCTATTAGAATTAAATTGCTTGGTAATAGGGTTCCTATCTGCATTTGTTCATGGCTATTTATAAACTTATCTCTGAGATACCTGGAAAAAACTCCCCCAAAACCCTAGCTGTACTCTGTGTCTGTTTTGATCCCAGAGGAGTGGGAGATGAGGTGGTTAAAAAGCTGAAAATTCAGAGCTAAATTTTTCTAGATAAGAGAGTTATTATCTTTTTAGCTTTATTCCAAGTTGCCTGAGAAAAGCAAGTTTACATGTTCTTAACCTGACAAGAAATACTGACCCACTTGTTCTCTGAGCCCTATAGGGCTCAGCATCTTACAATCTTATGATTAAATGGCATGGGGCTGTGATTTTTGTACTCTGCAATGAGATGAAGCTAAAAGTGATTAAGCCATTTTGAATACATTTCCACAAACAATAAAACCTTCCCTGAATGACTGCAAAACTGTTAGGGATTCTTGGTGAAGACATACGGATTATTGCATGTCCCATGGCATTATGGGACAAAGGTTCAAATGGTCTTTTAATTGCAAAAGTCAAATTCAAGCTTTTGGACACAATTTTTAGCTGAGTCTTTGTTGTAGACAGTTCATGAATGTGTTCTTTGAATTTTGTGGAGTGATGACAGGATTTCCCTGTGTCCAGTTTATTGCATGGATAGTGAATGACTTAAATTCTTTTCTTGACTTTATGCTGTTAACCTCCTCCTAGTAAGATATGAGTCAATCAGTGATCTCATACAACTAATAGTGTGATTAGATCAGGAATGACAGGACTGCTATGGGAGAGGACTATCTGCATTGTATATTGTTCTTTCATGTTTATAGCTGCATCAGATTGTATGTTTTAAAAGTGATCACAAACCTATTTCCAGTTCCATATGCTCCTTCAAAACTTTGCCATATGCCCTCAAGGGTTGAGATTTTGCTCCTCTCTTTGAAACTGGGTGACATTTTGTGGCTCTCTTGACAAAGAGAAGGTGGTGGAAGTGATACTTGCTGAATAAAAGGTGAGATAAAAAAATGTGATATGGCTTCTACCTAGTTTATTCTCTCTCAGGGTGGTCACCCTTGCAACTCAGCAACCATGTTGTGAAGAAACTTAACCCACAGGGACATGCCAGGGCTAGATTTATCAGCCCACAGACTCATCTGAGGTCTCAGCTTATTGCCATTATCAGCTCGCATGAGTCACCCTTTGTTGATTCTAGCTCTAGCCTTTAAGTTCTCTCAGATGAAGCCAGGCAGTGCAGAGATAAGATAAGGAGTTCCCACAAAGCCCTGTCCAAATTGCAGGCTCTGTAAGCAAAATAACTGCTGTTATAAGACATTAAGTTTTCAGGTGGCTTGTTGCACAGAAGTGGAGAAATAAGCCTAAGTAGGGAGCAAATCATTCTATGTAATCTTGCCTCTGTGCTTTTGTTGATTTTATTTCTTAGGCCTGAAATACTCTTTATTTTCTTCCTCTCCCATTTCTTTCACTTACCTAACCTTCCTGCTTAGTCTTCTTGAATCAACTCAGGACTTAATCTCTTTAGGAAGTCATTCATAGTCCTTAGTCAAATGTCCTTCCTGTGTGTATAAACCTCATCAGCAGGTCTAGTCACATGGGCTGTCTGGTTCCATTTGAGTTTCTGATGTCTGTACCTATTGGCACATTCATCTTTGTACCGTTAATCTTTCAACACTCAGGGCCTAACATAGTGCCTGGCTCCACCATCTACTACCTTGTGTGAATTTAGCCAAATTAATAATCATGTCTGAGACTCCCTTTCTTTATCTGTGAAAGGAGATAAAAACTCCAACTCATAATGTTTTGTGAGGATTAGAGGGTAAAGTCATTTAAGATACTGACACATGGTATCATCAAATGCTACCTAAGTGTAGCTATTACAGTTCTTAAAATAACCTCAACATAGGAGAAACACCCATACTTATCCAACAAATAATGTTATATTTTGAGATACATTAGTCAAAGTTCTTGATCCCGCTTTCCTACTCCTCTGTAGGGGAGCTTGGAACCCATTTACCCTTTCCCCACAGTATAATTTTCTTTATACACCACCCACAGAGGGAGGGCATGTGTAGCTTTGAAAGGAAACAGTTGGAATGATAAATGGATTTTGAAACTTAGAGCAGAGGTGAAATTCTTAGGAACCAAGTGCTTGAGACACATAAGGCACTTTAAAGTTCAAGTTCTTGGCTTTGGATATTAGAATCCAAGGTCCTGAAGGTGATAAAGCATGGAGATTATGCCAAAATCAAAGAATGTATGATGATGTAAGAGCTAATGAGAGAGACCCAAATCCTGCTCTGTATTCCCTCACTCCCACACCCTAAGCAGAAAGAAATTGGTACTTCACTTCCCAGGGTTCCAAGGTGTAACCAGGGAGACTGGAATACTGTTAGAAGCCCCTTGGGGGCTTCCCTGGTTGTCCAGTGGTTAAGAATCCACTTTGCAATGCAAGGGACACTGGTTCAATCCCTGGTCCTGGAAGAGCCCATGTGCCACAGAGTAACCTAAGTCTGTGTGCCATAATTACTGAGCCCACACATTGCAACTACTGCAACTTGCACACCCTAGAGCCTGTACTGTACAAGAGAAGCTCGTGCACTGCAGTGAGGAGTAGCCCCTGCTAGCCACAACTAGAGACAGCCTTGTGCAGCAGTGAAGACCCAGCACAGCCTAAAAATAAAATAAAGAGCAACCCCTTGTTTATCATGGGGCTGAAGTAGCAGACCAGCCATGGCCTGATGAAGAGCCTTATTTAATATCACTGAGGATCTCCTCTGAGTCTTGTGTACCCCAAGAGTGATAGAAAGGATCCAGTGGAGATGCAGAGATCCAATGGACTTGAAAGAACTTGGACATGAAAGGAAGACATGGGGGTGTGTATGTGTTTGTATGTGTTTGCTAGAGGCCGTTTGACACTTGCACCTGCCAGCCCATGACAGTAAACAGCTGTTGAAGAGATTTACAGCTCAGCAGATACCAGACACTGAAGTAGTTACTTTTTTTCTTGGTAGGATTTGTGTAAATTCCCAGTTGTGGGTGAGTAATTTGAATACTTTATTTTGGCAGACACTCTTTTTTTTCTTTAATTACTCCTTTAGAACAGAAGGAGTCTTGCAGTCTTCAAGTAAATGGACAGCATGGTAATACTCAGCTGATTGCAGCAGTACCCCTCTGTAAGCTCAGTGGATTTAAGAGAATCTAGTGACCATTTCCTGTTGATGGCCCTTCCCACAGCATGAATCTATTCAATGTTGTTTCCCAACCAACTTAACCAGCTCCTCCCCAAGAAACCATTGCAGAGGCTTTTGTGGAGGCCAGCAGAAATATCCCTCTCCCGAAGATCTGCTGCTTCGTTAGGACTTGTAGCCCTCAGCAACATCGACCTTATCACTGTAATCTGGGAAAGCACATGTTGTTCTCAACAATCTTGGCAACAGGCTTTATGAGAAAATTTTGTGGAAGTTGTCTTTTCCGGTTATAGTTAAACCACCAGGGTCAGTTTCTACTTTGCACTCATGATCTAATGATGAATATAGTTGCAAAGTCTGTAATATCCAGAGGTAAAATGCTCTAAACACTGAATCATGTGCAAATCAGAAGAGAAGCACTATAGGGGAAGCTGTATAGCGGAGTAATTCTAAGAGGGAGTATTACCAGATTATCTAGTTTCTTGAACCTAGCTCCAAGTTAACGAGCTCAGAGGTCCAGAAAGATATTTTACTTCTTTGTTCTTCAGTTTTGTGTTCTAGAAGATAGACAAAAAAGCACTTTCTCTGTGGGATTTGGGTTTAAATGACAAGTGGCTACAATGCACAGTGACTGGCTTTTTGTGAGTTCTCAATGAATGTGATATGTAATAAATATCATATTTATTATTTCTAGCATTTCTGATGGTAGCAGAAAATGTTGATTGCTTGTCTATAGTCACATCCTGCTCCTCTATCTTCCTTTTAACCTGAGTACTGATTTTGTGTATTTATCTGGGAGCTATGTGCTGATAAATCTTGATTGAAAACCTTCTCACTAATATTTCCCCTCTATTTCTGATGGCACGTCCCTACCTGCTTGAAGTTAGGCACAGCCATATGACTTGCTGTGGTGAAAGAAATAAGAGATGATGCTTGTTACCTCAGTCACTGGCATTCCAGAAAGTCCCAGCTGTGAAAAATGGATACAGAAACCCCTGCCAAAAAGTAAGACATATAGCATGCATGAAAAATAAACTTTTCAGTTTCACACCACTGAAGTAACTGGAATGTATTTGTCATCTGTTACCATAGCTTTCCTTGGCCTACCCCAACTAGTATAGACAAGCAGATTCCATAAAACGTATTTCACTATTAGATAACTGTTTTGTATTGCATACTTATGTCACTTAAAAAGTTCATTTTTTTAAAGAAATCAATGGTTGATTTGTTTTCACAGTCAACTATTTTTTTTGTATAAATTCCCATAAATTATTAGTTCATAGTTGTTTTGTTCATATCATGTCACACTGATTTTAGCTTTTGCTTTGAGAGTTTTGTGGCCATTATTTCTAACAAGCTCAGTCTGTGTGTGTCAAAATTTGCAGATATGAGTTCCAGTAGGAAGATGTGAATATTCTTTAATATTTTAATCAATAATAAAGGAAGTAGTACATACAAAGGAAACAGTACATAAAACAAACTCAGGGACTTGATGGATGGATTCCAAAACTGCCTCTATCACTAGTGGCTGTGGTATATGGTTTCTTAACTTTCTCTGTTTTACTGCTCTCATCTTTTAAAAAAGGGTGAGGGAAGGGTATTGTTAATACCTAACTCATAGGATGTTTTATAATGGCCTATGATAATTCTGTGATTAATTCTATGATAATTAATCGTTCATTTTACTGTATTTTACTTTATTGCACTTTGCAGATACTATTATTACAAATGGAAGATTTGTGGCAATTTTGTGCTGATCAAATTATCAATACCATTTTTTCCAGCAGCATTTGCTCACTTTCCTGGTGGCTCAGATGGTAAAGCATCTGTCTGCAATGCAGGAGACCCAGGTTCGATCCCTGGGTTGGGAAGATCTCCTGGAGAAGGAAATGGCAACTGACCCCAGTACTCTTGCCTGGAAGAAACCCATGGATGGAGGCTCTAATGTAAGCAATCTTGGTTTGAACATATTACTGTAAATTTACTTCATAGAGTGATCTCATACTTAGCGTGAACAACTTCTAAATGGAAAAGGTTGAAGGAATGCTGTTCAAAGAATAAATATTAGAGGAATTTCGATCATTTCCTGTTTTGGAGCTACACAGAGTATGCAGGAAAGTTGTGCTTTTGTTGACTTTGGTTAAAAGTTTGACCTCATCTCTTCCTTTCTCTGCTTAGGTTAATCTCATAATCTTTAGGTAATTTGACAGTGAACATTCACCTCCAAAAAGTAACAACAATAGTTGTGAAATAACTCTTTATGTATAAGCATGTTTATAGAATAGAATCAGACTTAATTGGTTTTAGGATTGGACTAAGCGATACATGGTGTGAACTTTACTTTTGTGGGCACAAAAAGGTTATAAAATTTCTTATTGAGAAGCCCATCTCATACCAGTGAGATGCCTGAAATTGTCATCACTGATTTTCTAAGTAGTTTCCACTTCTTATTAATAGATATGGAGATCTTTGAAGTGCTGCATGCACATACACATTTTTTAAAAAGTACACAATTGTGTACTGACCTGCCTCTTGAGAAATCTTCATTCAGGCCAAGAAGCAACAGTTACAATTGGACACGGAAAAACAGACTGGTTCCAAATCAGGAAAGGAGTACATCAAGGCTATATACTGTCACCCTGTTTATTTAATTTATATGCAGAGTACATTATGAGAAATGCTGGGCTGGATGAAGCACAAGCTGGAATCAAGATTGCTGGGAGAAATATCAATAACCTCAGATATGCAGATGATACCATTCTTATGACAGAAAACGAAGAAGAACTGAAGAGCCTCTTGATGAAATTGAAAGAGGAGAGTGAAAAGTTGGTTTAAAATTCAGCATTCAGAAAACTAAGATCATGGCATCTGGTCCCATCACTTTATGGCAAATAGATGGGGAAACAATGGAAACAGTGAGAGACTTTATTTTTGGGGGCTCCAAAATCACTGCAGATGGTGACTGCAGCCATGAAATTAAAAGAAGCTTGCTTTTTGGAAGAAAAGTTATGACCAACCTAGATAGCATATTGAAAAGCAGAGACATTATTTTGCCAACAAAGGTCTGTCTAGTCAAAGCTGTAGCTTTTCCAGTGGTCATGTATGGATGTGAGAGTTGGAGTATAAAGAAAGCTGAGTGCAGAAGAATTGATGCTTTTGAACTGTGGTGTTGGAGAAGACTCTTGAGAGTCCCTTGGACTGCAAGGAGATCCAACCAGTTCATCCTAAAGGAGATCAGTCCTGAATATTCATGGGAAGGACTTATGTTGAAGCTGGAACCCAAATACTTTGGCCACCTGATGTGAAGAACTGACTCATTTGAAAAGACCCTGATGCTGGAAATGATTAAAGACAAGAGGAGAAGGGAGTGACAGAGGATGAGATGGTTGGATGGCATCACTGACTTGATGGACATGAGTTTGAGTAAGATCTCAGAGTTGGTGATGGACAGGGAAGCCCCATGTGCTGCAGTCCATGGGTCATAAAGATTCAGACATGACTGAACTGAACTGAATCTCAGAGGGCAATTGAATGACAAGTATCTCAATCAATGAAAGAAATATGGAATAACAGGATTTTTAGATAATTTTAAATTATAAATATTGTCAACCTTGTTTGCATTTGTATCCTTGTGTCATTGAGCATCACCATTTTCGATTGACGTCTAGGGCCCAGTTTCTGATACATACTTATTTAGTATGTCTCAGGGCCTGAGAACCATATTCTTTAAAAATCATATATTTATCACATATTTACAAGTTAAACAAATTGACTCAAATAAATGATGTCTCATTAGCACTGTCTGTATAACTTTAACAACAAAACGATAAAATGAATGAATAGTGCTCAACTCAGTTGAGATCTTGAGTTCTTTAAAATCCATAGTGGCATGGTAGTCACAGCAGGTGAAAGATTTAAGATGCTTCCTGTCCCATAATTATTTGTGAACTGGATCTGGTCCTTTTTAAATAAGAAAACACTTTGTTACCCACTCTCTTTGAAAGACTTTTCTTATTTATTTGCAGTGAAAATGTCAGAGGAATGAGATCTATATAATCAGGGATAGACTGACTTTATAAGACAGAGGCAAGAAGGAATTATATTTAACACTGCTGGTTGAACAAAATAAAATAGTGAGCATATATCTTATGGGTTATACATTTTATAGCAATTGCCCATTATTCAGATAATGGAGAAACGAAGCAAATGAAATGTGCTATAGATAAGAAGATTAGAGGCATAATTATTTATTCTATTTTTTTGCCAATTCAATACTAAATAAAAAATTCCTTGATAATGTTCCTAAGGAATAAGGAAAGCTTCTAACCACAAAAATATAGTGCATATTTATTGGGAGTAAGGCCTACTAATTTAGTTCAACTAAACAAATTAAAAATAAATTATTCTGCATGAAATTCTCATTTTGACCTTAAGTGAAAGAAAATGAAGTCACTCAGTTGTGTCCGACTCTTTGCGACCCCATGGATTATAGCTTATCAGGGTCCACCATTCATGGGATTTTCCAGGCAAGAATACTGGAGTGGATTGCCATATCCTTCTCCAGGAGATCTTCCCAACCTAGGGACTGAACCCAGGTCTCCCTCATTGTAGGCAGACACTTTACCGCCTGAGCCACCAGGGAAGTCATTTTGACCCTAAAGATGATGTAAAATCAGACATAATACCCAGAGCTTCCAGAAGTTTACAATCTAGTACAGGATCAATCAGATGAGCCAATAACTCTAATAAAAGGCAGTATATTACAATATTGTAACTGGGGTGGAAACAGAGTTCAGTGAGATTCAAAGAGAATACTCACTTCTATTTAGGGTGGGAAAAAGATACATGTCTTCATGGAAGAAATGACGTTTGAAAAACAGATGGGATATTTACAGGTGAAAAAAGGGATAGAGGGCATACCAAGGAGATAAAGGATTAAAAGCAAGATGACAGACAAGTGTGTTATTTCTGGAAAAATGTGCCAGCTAGAGTGGAGCATAGGTACGTAAAAAGGTAGGAAATAGGAAATAATACAGAAGATGCAGGCTGATGCCAAGTGTGATGAGTTTCCTGTCCTAAGCTGACAGGTGTGCATTTATTTTCACGTGATGGGGTTGTTAAAATATATAGAGTTGAGGAACACTAGGGTCATAGGGCTGCCTAATGTTGTATGCAGATTTTCCACTGAAAATCTTAGAGGGTGCATTCACATGGAAACTCTTTACATTTCTATATCTTTTGTGACCATGTTTCAGTCATTGTAAATATGTTATGACAAGTTTCCTGACAGATAAGTCAAACGTATTGAAGGTAGGATGTCTTTCCTGATTTGTACGAAAGCATCAAACGGGCTAGTGGTGGCCTGGGACAGGTGTGCTGAAGGGATACACATCTTTTAGCAGATTATAGGACCAATTACTTCAAGGAGGTACTGAAGGCTTTAACAATAGTAGACACAAAAATAGGAGCTTAGCTTGGTAAAGACAGGCTGATGTAGCATCTACATGGATGAAGGACCCATACTATGATTTCAAAGATGGGGGACAGATAATAATGGGAAGTAGGAAACAGAAAAGTAAGAAGGGATGGGACTTCCTTGGTGGTCCAGTGGTTATGACTTTGCCTTCCAATGCAGTGGGTGCAGGTTTGATCCCTGG
Organism: Muntiacus reevesi; assembly: GCF_963930625.1. Classification (NCBI taxonomy): domain Eukaryota; kingdom Metazoa; phylum Chordata; class Mammalia; order Artiodactyla; family Cervidae; genus Muntiacus; species Muntiacus reevesi. The sequence goes on along the minus strand of NC_089254.1, from coordinate 27,741,154 downwards.
TTGGGGAGCTGATTCCGCATTTCTAGCAGCCAAAAAGCAAAATAAAAAACAGAAACAATATTGTAACAAGTTCAATAAAGACTTTAAAAATGGTCCACATCAAAAAAACTTTTAATAAGAAGGGAGATTTATTAAGATAGGAGAAAGGGAGGTAGATGGGGGACCCAGATGAGAGGCTCCATTTTGAATACATTTTAAAGCCAGAGGTGTTAGCAGAACATCCAGATGGAAGTGTCAGCCATTAGGTTGAAAAGTTGAAATGTTGTCCTGGAGGGAAGGGAAGGAGTTGGGCTAGAGTTATCCACATCAAAATGATTGCTGAGATAACAGGAGAATCCTTAGAGAGAAGTGAGAGGAATATAACTGGTTTCAAAAGCAGTTTTCCTTCCTACCACATTTTGCTCACTAACCTCAAAAGAATTAGAAGTAAATCTTGCAAAAGGAACCTGCTTTCTTAGTAATGTGGATAATGTGTTAGGTAATGTGTTTCGTTTCCAATTTGTGCCAACCATCAAACATAGTCAATATGTCTGCTCTTATATGTACACATGCCAGTTTTTTCATTGTAAGATTAGACAAAAGTGCTGACAGGCAGGAGAGGTTTTCTAACTACTAACCAAAGGTAGAATTATTGATGACTTGGTAATGTTTTAATGGAGAAATAGAAGCATAGAAATCAGTTATAAAATGCAATCAACTTCTCACTCAAGAAGGTAAGCAAAGGCAAAAAAATATATAAAAGCATTTTTATTTGACTGTATTATGTACTCAGTGTAGCTCCATATTTTCATTTTAGTGTTTTTCAACATGATAAAAGCCATATATGACAAACCCACAGCTAGCATCATACTCAGTGCTATAAAACTGAAAGCATTTGCTCTAAAAGATATGGAATAAGAAAAGAATGTCCACTCTTGCCACTTTCATTCAACATAGTTTTGGAAATTCTCACCAGGATAATCAGAAGAAAAAAAATAAAAGGAATCCAAATTAAAAGAAATAAGACCAGTTTGCAGATGATGTGATACTTACTATACACAGAAAATTCTAAAGATACTTAGCAGAATACTGGAGCTCATCAATGAGTTTGGTAAAGTTGCAGGATACAAAATTAATACACAGGATTCTCTTATATTTCTATACATTAGCAATGAAAGGTCAGAAAGAGAAATTAAGGAAACAATCCCATTTACCATTGCAACAAAAAGAATAAAATATCTAGCAAACATACCTAAGGAGGCAAAAAACTAGTACTCAGAAAACTATAAGAAATGATGAAAGAAGTCAAAGACAACACAAACATATGTGGAGATATACCATGTTCTTGGATTGAAAGAATATTGTGAAAATGACTATAGTACCCAAAGCAATTCACAGATTCAGTGTAGTTCTTATCAAATTACCAATGGCATTTTTCACAGGATAAGAACAAAAAGGTTTAATATTTGTGTAGAAACACTGAAGACCCCAAATAGCCAAAGCAATTTTATTATTTTATTCTTGAAATGAAATTATTATTATTTTATTCTTGAGAAATAAAAATGGAGTTGGAGGAATCAGGTTCCCTGACTTCAGACTATACTACAAAGCCAGAGCCATCAAAACAGTGTGGTATTGGCACAAATACAGAAATACAGATCAATGGAACAGGATAGGAAGTCCAGAAATAAATCCACAAACCTATGGTCACCTAATCTATGACAAAGGAGGCAAAAATATACAATGGAGAAAAGACAGATTCTTTGATAAGTGGTACTGGGAAGGCTGCACAGCTACATGTAAAAGAATGAATTAAGAACACTTCCTTACACCATACACAAAGATAAAGTCACAGTGTATTGAAGACCTAGATTTTAAGACTGGATACTATAAAATTCTTAGAGGAAAGCATAGAATACTCTTTGACATAATTTGAAGCAATATCTTTTTGGATCCATCTCCTAATTAAACTTAAAAACTTTTGCATAGCAAAGGAAGTCATAAATAAAAACACAGCCTACAGAATGGGAGAAAATATTTGCTACTGATGTGACTGACAAGGGATTAATCTTCAAAATATACAAACAGCTCTTACAGTTCAGTGTCCAAAGAGCAAAATCCCAACCCAGTCAAAAAATGAACAGTTCAATTCAGTCACTCAATTGTGTCTGACTCTTTGCGACCCCATGGACTGCAGCACACCAGGCCTCCCTGTCCATCACCAACTCCCAGAGCTTTCTCAAACTCATATCCATCGAGTCGGTGATGCCATCCAACCATCTCACCCTCCGTCGTCGCCTTCTCCTTCTGCCTTCAACCTTTCCCAGCTTCAGACCTTTTCAAATGAGTCAGTTCTTCACATCAGGTGTCCAAAGTATTGGAGTTTCAGCTTCAGCATCAGTCCCTTCAATGAATATTCAGGATAAATTTCATTTAGTATGGACTGATTGGATCTCCTTGCAGTCCAAAGGACTCTCAAGAGTCTTCTCCAACACCACAGTTCAAAAGCATCACTTCTTTGGTGCTCAGCTTTCTTTATAGTCCAACTCTCACATCCATACATGACTACTGGAAAAACTATAGCTTTGACTAGACAGACCTTTGTTGGCAAAGTCATGTTATTGCTTTTTAGTATGCTGTTTAGGTTGGTCATAGCTTTTCTTCCAAGGAGCAAGTGTCTTTTAATTTCATGGCTGCATGAAAAAAATGGGCAGAAAAATAGGCAGAAAATCTAAAAAGATATTTCTGCAAAGAAGATATACAGGTAACCATAGGCACACTAAAAGATGCTCAATATAGCTTATTATTCAATAAATACAAATCAAAACTACAATGTGGTATTACCTCACACCAATCAGAATGGCCATCCTCAAAAAGTCTGCAAATAATGTTAGGTGTGGAAGAAAAAAACCATCCTACACTGTTGCTGGGAAGGTAAATTTTTATAGCTTCTATGGAGAACAGTATGGAGTTTTCTTAAAAAAGTAAATACAGAGCTGCCATATGATCCTGAAATCCCACTCCTAGGCATATATCCAGAGAAAATTTAAAAAGATATATGTATTCCAGTATTCATAGCAGCACTGTTTATAATAGCCAAAACATGCAAGCAACCTAAATGTCCCTAGACAGATGACTACATAAAGAGGATGTGGTGTGTATATACACCAAAACATGCAAGCAACCTAAATGTCCCTAGACAGATGACTGCATAAAGAAGATGTGGTGTGTATATACAATGGAATATTACTTAGACATGAAAAATAATGAAATAATGCCATTTGCAGCAATATAAATGGACCTAAAGGTTATTATACTAAGTGGAGTAAGCCAGACCAAGATAAATACAATAAGATACCACTTATATGTGGAATCTTAAAAAATGATACAAGTGAACTTTATTATAAAACAGAAATAGACTCATAGACACGGAAACAAACTTATGATTACTAAAGGGGAGGAAGGCGATAGCTTACAGTGAACGACGTCAGATTAGTGATCTCTGAAGAAGGAGATTTAGTTTCAGGACCAGGGACCAGGCTTAATCACTCAAGAGCTTTTGTGTAGCAGTTTTATTAAAGTATGAAAAGGCTTCTGCCATAGACATGAGAAGGGGGACGAAGAGTACTCCCTCCCTAGTGTTAGCTAGGGAGTTATATACTTTTTTGATTGGTTATTACAATAGATCAAAAGAATGTCTCGAGGTTGTAAAGATCTTACTAGACCCACTCCCATAATTTACATTTTAAGATAAGAGGATTCGCCAGAAGGTTTTCAGGAGGGAGAAACTGTCCTCAAGCAGGCTACACTGTTGTGGTATAATCCTTAGTACAGAGTTTAAACTAAATTGTTGTGTAATCATCAGTTCCGGGCTTAAAGAAAAAGAAAACAAAAATGTTTTATGTGACTAAGACAAAGGAATGTAGAGAAAAAACAAAGTTTATCCTTTCCTCCTCCTCAAGGACCCCAGACCCCTCTTTCCTCAGGGACCCCTGGACTTAACAACCTGCCTAGGAATTGACTCTGTCAAAAGGAAGGATAAATTAGCAGTTTGGGATTAAAATATGCACATGAATATATATAAAATAGATAACCAAAAAAGGACCTACTGTATATCATAGGGAAATATATTCAATATCTTATAATAACTTATAGTGGAGGAAAATGTAAGAAAAGAATATATGTATATTTATAACTAAATCACTTTGCTGTACACCTGAAATTAGCATTGTAAATCAACTATATTTCAATAAATAGTAAAAAAAAATGGTACTGCAATTAATTTGTTTCGTTAGGCTGAAAAATTAATGGTAAAGGATAGTCCAGAAGTATACTGGGTGGCAGATAATTAGGAGATGAAAATGTTTGCTTTATGTAAGTCTTACGTAGCGAGTGAGGGCTTATTCTAAATGGGTGTCACAGACTTGTCTTCTCATGTTTTTAGACTGTCTGGAAGGAATATTGCCTGGCATTCATGCTCTCATATTTACTTTGTTAGGATGATCTCGAGAGCCAAGAAGACATCAGTGCTCTGATAGATGGAAGTTAGCATTTAAATATGATCTATTCTCAACTCATCCTATCCCCTGTTTTATGCTATATTTTAAAAATTACTTGTTATTTATTTTTATTTTTGGTTGTGCTGGGTCTTTTGCTACAAGCTGGCTTTCTGTAGTGTGGCAAGCAGGGACTACTCTCGTGGTTCCTGGACTTCTCATTGCCTTATGCGGTGGCTTCTCCGGTTGTGGAGCACATGATTTAGGGTGTTCAGTTTTCAGTAGTTGCAGCAAAGTCGGGCTCAGTAGTTGTGGCTCGCAAGCTCTAGAGTGAAGGCTTAGTAATTATGGCACGTGAGCTTAGTTGCCCTGCAGCATGTGGGATCTTCTTGGACCAGGGATCGAACCCATGTCTACCACTTTGCAAGGTGTATCTTAACTACTGGACCACCAGGGAAGCCCTTTATTGCTATGTTAATGGACACCGGGGTCCAGTCTAATCCAGGAGTTACAAAAAATTGGATTTTCTATGTCTTCAAAGAAATTTTAAAAAGGAGCAGAATATAAATCATCATCACTATTTCTTTGATGTTAACATTTTAAATACTAGCATGACATTGCTTTGTTTCTTGAACTTTTCAGGGAAGTAGAAGAGTATTTTGTGTCTATATATCTAGGTTTATAGAGGAAAATTTAATATTCTATCAATCTATTTAAAATTTAACATTTAGTCACTGCATTTGAATGTTGTATGCCTGCTTTTGGTACTCAGTATTCTAGCTGATATTCCTATTGAACCAGAATGACTTTTTTTCTTCAGTAAGCCGTATGTAAGAATGTTATTAGTGTAGTAAAGAGATTAAATATTTAATCATCACTCTAACCTACAAGTAGAAATACGTTACTTTTAAAATAATGTTTCATGTAGATCAATATTTGTAAGATAATCAGGGGAAAAAACTTGGGCCTTTGTAAACAATATTTGGGGTGTAAAGTTCATGAATTTGCTTGTACATTTAAAAATAACAATAGCTGGGAACATCAAATCTGTGTAAACAGAGATGTGCTTATTGATATGGTAAACTGGTCTCAAATTATGTTTAAAGTTGAACGATCTTATTTTCATCCATTTAGAAATTGTTCCAAATTATTATCTTGTATTTTTCTATTTTATGGATTTAAAAATGTGCTGGATCTCATATTATTGAAAAGGGAATATATTTGGCACATCAGTTTAGTTCAGTCTCTCAGTTGTGTCCGACTCTTTGCGACCCCATGGACTGCAGCATGCCAGGCCTCCCTGTCCATCACCAGCTCCTGGAGTTTACTCAGAGTCATGTCCATTGAGTCAGTGATGCCGTCCAACAATCTCACCCTCTGTCATCCCCTTCTCCTCCCGCCTTCAGTCTTTCCCAGTGTCAGGGTGGGTTCTTCGCATCAAGTGGCCCAAGTATTGGAGTTTCAGGTTCAGCATCAGTCCTTCCAGTGAATATTCAGGATTGATTTCCTTTAGGATGGACTGGTTGGATCTCCTTGCAGTCCAAGGGACTCTCAAGAGTCTTCTCCAACACCACAGTTCGAAAGCATCAATTCTTTGGTGCTCAGTCTTCTTTATAGTCCAACTCTCACATCCACACATGACCACTGGAAAAACCATAGCCTTGACTAGATGGACCTTTGGCAAATTAATGTCTCTGCTACATAGCTCTTCATAAATTATAGAAAGTAATGAATTGGGTTGTTTTCCTTAATTCTGTCAGATTCCATTAACAGAAACTAAACCACCAAATAAACACATTTATTTAGGCTCTTAAATTAAAAATTACTCTTGTGCTGTATTTTGTTAAGAATATATGTGTATGTATGTAGTTAATGCAGCTGGCCTTCATAAATATTTACTGATGTTAGTGATACTGAGAAAATTAGTCAGTGTGTGTAAGAAAATAATTTTCTTAAGAATTTAAATCAGTTAAAAATTCAGAAGAGAAAGTAAATGGCTATTGAGTATATTACAGAAGTGACTGTAAAATGAACCCGGAAAAGAGAAAACATTTTCTCTTTCCAGGAGTCAAAATTAAGTCACCTTTTCATTTACAATATTAAAAGAAAAATTTCTGAAATAATCCTAGCAGTTTTTTAAAAATTTCATTTAAAAATAGTTGGAGATGTCCCAGACCCGGGTAAGTCTGGAGGCCAGAATATTAAAAACCTTTTGAAGAAAAGTTTTGCTCTCAGACTTCCCCACAGAAATGTTGTGAAATCTCTTGGGAACAATCTTGCAGAATTAAAGAGATGTTCTTCCAAACTTTCACTTGCCCCTGACAGCCTGCTTTTGATGTTTTTATTTTCCCTGCTACTGAATAAAATACAGAATAGTTAACCAGTCGTCCAACTAACCAACCAAACAAAAAAAAGCTACATCTGTAGAAATGTATAATTTGTGAAATCATAATTGGCTGGTGATGCTGAGAACGTAAAAGAATTACATTCTCTTATTTTCCCTCAGTTCAGTCACTCACTCATGTCTGACTCTTTGTGACCCCATGGACTGCAGCACACCAGGTTTCCCTGTCCATCATCAACTCCCGGAGCTTGCTCAAACTCTTGTCCATTGCGTTTATTATCCCTGGCTGATAGCATATGACCTGAACTATTCACCCATAAGTTCTGTTTTTCTTTAGCAAAAACCACATGTACAATTAACTAGGACTTTAAACAGTATGATTGTTATGGACTGAATTGTGTTCCTCCTGTATTGGTATGTTGAAGTCTTAACCCCTGTTACCTTAAAGACTGTTACTGTGTTTGGAGATAGGGCTTTTAAAGAGGTAATTATGATTAAGTGAGGCTATTATGGTGAGCCCTAATCCAATCTGACTGGTGTCCTTATAAGAAAAGATTAGGACAGCTAGAGAACCACATCAGGGATGCATGTGCACTGAGAAAAGGCTGTCTGGAAGCCAAGGAGAGAGACCTGAGGAGAAAGCAGGCCTGCTGACATCTTGATCTCAGGCTTTCAGCCTTCAGAACTGTAGGAAAAAACACGTCTGTGGTATTTTGTTATGGCTACCTTAGCAACTAATACAGTAATGATAATGAAGTAGGTACTAAATCTTTGAAGAAAATTATTGTCATTTAAATCTCTTATAAAGGTATATATCCTGACATTTGAACTACAGGCTACTGTGTATATTGGTATTTATGTAACAGTTCTGGTTTCCTACCATGTTATTATCATTTAACACATATAACTATCAATACTTATTCATCTCACCACTTCATTCCACCTGGACTGCTTACTGTTTGTTCCTTTCAATCTCCTCCAAGTGCATGTTTCAGTAAAACATCTGTGAAAAAATCTGGATACGTGTTCTCTCTTCACTTCCTAAAAATTCTTATAAAAAACACATGATGTAAAATTTATCATTTTCACCATTTTTAAATGTATAGTTCAGTAGTGTTAAGTGTATTCACATTATTGTGCAATAGATCTGCAGAAATTTTAATATATGGCCTTAATTATGTTAATATCATTTCCCTCTATCTCTATGTTTGTTGAGTTTTTTTAATCATGTATAGGTGTTGAATTTTGTCAAATTCTTTTTCTGCATCAAGATAAATTTTTGTCCTTCATTTTGTCTTGTGGTGATTACATTTGATTGATTTTTGTATGTTGAACTACCCTTGCATTGTAAGAATAAATGAATAAATATATCAGATTCCACTTGGTGGTGATGATGTATAAGGTTTTTAATGCACTGTTGAATTTGGTTTGCTAGTGTTTTGTTGAGGATTTTTGCATCAGTATTAATCAGAGATCATGATTTTTAGTTTTTTTTTTTTTTGTAGTGTGTTTTCTGGCTTTGGTATCAAGGGTAATTCTGATACTATAAAGTGAGTTTAGAAGTGTTCCGTCTTTTTTTGGAAGAGTTTAAATAAGGTCGATATTAATTCTTTAAATGTTTGGTAGAATTCACCAGTGAAGTTGTCTGGTCCTTGGTTCTTCCCTTGTTGGGAGATTTTTAATTACTGATTCATCCTCCTTACTAGTTATAAATCTGTTCATATTTTCTGTTTCTTCATAATTCAGTCTTGGTACTTTGTATGTTTTTAGAAATTACCTATTTCTCCTGGATTGTGCAATTTTTAGGTAAAATTGTTCATAATAGTCCCCTATGACCTTTTTTTTATTCCTGTGGTATTACTTATAATATCTTATCTTTCATTTCTGATCTTAGTTGTCTTTTCTGTTTTTATCTTAATCTTTTCACGTGTTTATCACTTTATATTTAAGCACATCCATTTTTTAATAGTTGTGAAAACATATTACTTAAGGGCTTCCCTGGTGACTCAGCAGTAAAGAATCTGCGTGCAGTGCAGTAGATGCATGGGTTGTGGGTTCAATCCCTGGGTCAGGAAGATCCCCTTGAGGAGGGCATGGCAACCCCCTCCAGAATTCTTGCCAGGAAAAGCCCATGAACAGAAGAGTCTGGCGGTCTGTTGTCTATAGGGTCGCAAAGAGTTGGACACAAGTGAAGCTACTGAGCATGCATACATGCGTGTTACTTAAACTGTGGAAGTTTTCATCTGCTCATCTGTGAAATGAGCATATCATTACTGTGTCAGGTTGTTTCCTAGTTATATTAAACTCTTTATTGTATCATTCCTGGTGCTTAATAAATCGGCTTCCCTGGTAGCTCAGAGGATAAAGCGTCTGCCTACCGTGCGGGAGACCCGGCTATTATTTTAAATTATTTAAGTGAAAGAGGGATTCCTCTCCCCCTATAGATCACAAATCCGTTTCTTATTCTTTTTCAAAAGAATCATGAACTATCAGTTCACGTGTATTATTAGTATTCACTGCTTGGTAATTTTAAATCTTTCTGCTATTTGTCTCATCACTGCTATATAGTTCTCCTTTTAATTGTGTGGCCCTTCTGTGCACATGTTTAACTCCATGAAGATAGACTGCTTCCAGAAGGTTTTCATTTTGCATTTACTTATGCATGACCATGGGTTGATACCTTACTGGTAGAATTTTTTCTCAGAGTTAAGTGTTTTTCCAACTGTATTTTCTATGAAATAGAGTAGTTCCATGGTCATTCCATATAATATGGGATCTATTTTCATATATAACTCTCCTGTAAATTTAAAGAACTTGAGTAAAGTGAAAACTCATTCATTCCCTGTGTACCCATTTGTAGTAGTTGTGGTTTCAGTTTTTAGAATGAAAACGAATATAGCTTCTTTTATTATTATTTCTGGATTGCTTTTCATGGGTGTTGGTTGAGAAGGCTCTTGTTTGAGTTACAGCTTGATTAAATATAGTTTTGTTTTAATTTTGACATAATTAGCTGTCTGAAAATAATTATAGGCATGGATAAAGCATACTAGATTTTTTCTTATTAAATCTCAACTCAAAAGCAGAATTTGGCTTCATGACCAAAGGGAAAATCACTTGATTCTCATGACTGAACGCTATATAGTGAGTTTTATTGACACTGATATTAACCATTGATTGTCCCTATGAATCATGGTGGGTAAAGCATTTACCTTTGGAGAGTAAAGAAAGGAAATTGGTTATAGAGCGAGGAAACATAGCATTATTGTACTTTTTCAAAGTTATACAGATGTATTGCAAGACTAGTAGTGGCTTTGACAATTCCTACCTTTATTTTCTAATCCAAAGCTATTCAAGGGTAATATTGCAGGCATATGATTTAGAGTCAAATCAGTGTAGATTTGATTTACAGTTTCAGCTTCTGCTATTTCTGCAAGTAACCCCCAAATACCTGAGGCTTACAACAGTAAATATTTATTTCTTGTTCATGTTTACATGAGGCCTGTGGGTTGGTTGTTGGCTTTGTTGTTATCAGCTGGGCTTCATGTCTCTTCTAATGTCTGGGCCATTCTCTTCTCATGATGAAGAGAGATCAAGGGAGAAAACCACATAAGTACATTGGACCCTCACAATCCATTGACCAAAGCAGGTCATGTGACAGTCCCAAATCACAGGGGCAGAGAAGTGAACTCAGCCTCCAGGAAAGCACAGTAAGGATGTGGAGGGAGTGACATGAATAATAATTCAGCCTATAATAAGAACTTCTCTTGCAATTACTGTGGACCCTTTCTGTGCAATTCCATAATAAGCTCAACTTGTTGATTCAGACTAGAAATAAATCATTTCTAAGTCAGAAAATTTTAGAAACACCAAAGAATTTTAAAGTAATGAATACTTTTATTCAAAGTAATATTGTATTTTGAGGCTCAACGGTAAAATGATTGAAGTGGGGGTGGAGGACCCAATGTCCTACTTGCTGAGTGCTTCCTGATCTTCACCTCCATTTTGTAGAACTTAATTTGAAAACCACCAGTGCAGCATTTCTCAGTACAGGTTCCATAGATGTTTATGGATGTTAGGTCATAAAAAATAGTCTGTATAGGTTGAACACAATTAAACAGAGCTGCAGGAATTCTCAGACCTTTACTGTGTTAATGCTCCTTGTGGGTTTCCAAGCGAGCTATATAGTCTATATAGTCTATTATATAGTCTATTGACTATATATATGTATGTATATGTGTATATATACACATATATATATAGTCTTGCCCAAACTTTTTGTGAAGCATCTTAGTGCTTTGGAATATATCTTATGAACTTCTGCACTAGACAACTGCTTTTTTATTAAAAAATTATATCTGAGGCAGAGACTTGAGGTAGAAAATTAGCTGAGTTTTTCCTTATCTAGTTAGTAGTAGAGATCAGATTAAAATTAAAGTTTCCCCATTCCCTTCCCTGCAGTTATGTTGCTGAGTTTGTTCCTATGACCAGGACATACTTGCAAAGTGATGTAGTGGTTCATGGGGTATTTTAACCTTTGAGAACAAAAGGCCTGGTGAATGCCTCTGTTAGAGTCCAATAAGAAAGAAAATGAAATTGAGTGACCATGAGTAACTGGTTTCATAAAGTGAATGAAGGATTGTTTGATCTGATATGAAGCAACTGTTGGAATAAACTGCAACATTAGCAAGTGCTTGGGGATTTTTTTTCTCCAGTAAATTTAAGATTTCATTCATTAAGAAAATCACAGATATGGAAAATTGTGACTTTTCATTGTATTTAAACTCTGCTCTTTTCTTTCCTTTTGTCATTTGCTCACAAATAAATGACTGTCATGAGTCTGTGTAACTTAATGTCCTAGGTTATTGTTTGACCAGTTCTCTAAGAGTAATGATACACAATTACAAGTACAATATACAAATTGACCCCAATGCTCTTCAAGAGCTTCATTGCTATTATACATGTAGAGGGGATAATCATTATCAATTGTATGTTATATAAGAAAAATCCATGAGGACAGAATGGAAGAGAACCTTATCCTTGTGTAATTACTTGTGATTTAGAAATCCAAAATTTCTAAATATATAGTAAAAATATATATACAGTGTAAAATATATATCAGTAAATGGGAAATACCCAGAAGAATTAGGATGAACATTTGGAAGAAGTTGTTTCATGTCTGAAAGTATCTAAAATATAAAGAGTAGAGAAAAGTACAGCAAAATGAGTCTCAAAAGAGAAATATTTTTACTTTAGCTTAGATTATTTCATAACTATTAAGTACAACTTCAGATTTTTCTCCATTGTTCTTATAGAGTAAGCATCCTGCTCCTTTTATTTTTTGCTTGATAGATGAAAGATGCAGACAGTGTTTATAGTTTTATGAGCACTTGCCTTAGGTATCAATGATTGAAATTGCAAAAGAGCAAATATGAAACTTTCCAGGTGTGTGTAAATTAAGACCATATGTGAAGATAAAGTTATGATTAAAATACAGATTAAAGGATGATACTGATTTTCAAAATCTGCAGTTAAGGTGAAATTTTATTTTAGGTAAACACAATGATTTCTGATTTTATTAGCTTTTGTATACTTCTTGAAAATCCTCCCATTATTTAAAATAAGTAGCATGCTTGGGTGACTTCTTAACTGATTGACAATTATGTAAAAGCTGCTCTAAATTTTCCTTTTAATATATTGTTCTGTCGTGTCCCATAAAAGTATATCTGAATTTTCCTGTACTTGATTTTTTTCTTCTCAAACTAAAAAATGCCAAACAAGCAAATTTTAATTGGCATTTTCATATTATATACCAACAGAAAAGTTTGTGCAAATCATAAGCGTATACTTGATGAAATTTTCACGTATTTGACACACCATATAAAATGTACCACTGGAGGGCCTCTTCATCTTTCCTTCTATATGCTCACAAACTTTTGTATATAAAAGCAAAATTTGTAGGCCCAGTAACCTCTAGTTGAGTCATTCAAAGTTTAGAGTTCTTGCCCTCTTTTGGGAATTGATAGCATTGTGAATTTGATTGTACATTATATCCCAATAAATTTGCTTATTCTATAAACACTACTTGAAATTACTCTTATATTTTTCCCAGAACTAGGTGTACCCACTAGTGCTCAAGATTCTCCTATCAACTTGGAAGCCTTTGATCTTGAACATAGATACCCATTTGAGTTTGCTTGTTTGCCCAGATTTCAGCTGTTATATTTAGATTGCATAAATAATAACCAAGATTAAATATTGCTGTTTTAGCAGTAGATATACCTATATGTAACTAGTATATGGGATATGCTCTTCTCTCTTCATCTTCTGGGTCTCTCATGAAAGGTTAAACTCTTCTCTTACCTGAAAGGACAGGTCGTTAAGAATTTAGCAGTAGTGTTATATTTCATAGTAAAACCAGTCTTTTGAAAGTTGATTTTAGTTTTTTGCCATTAATCATTGGACAATAATCCCTCTATAGCGTATATCTGTATGTATTATTATATATTGCTATATAATATCACATATATAATGATATTAAAGTTTAAATTTATGTAAAATGTTAGAAAAGAATTTATGTTTCTCTGTTGCTTGTTCTTGGAACATACCTTCTATAGAAGGATCATTTTTGATCTCTTAACTCAAAAGTAGTTGGCCACCTGGCACTGTTGTTCTTTCTTAGAACAAGTCTTGTGTTCTTTTCCCATATGATACTTACTGAAATATGTAAGAAAAGATTTGAATTTGTTACTTAATGTCAGTAATATTTTAAAGAGCAAACCATATCTATTTTTTTCTTGGTGTATCTGTAGTGCTTAACATTATGCTCCTCCTATAGTACAGGTTCAGTAAATATTTGTTTCATGAATGATTGTTTGAACAACATGAGTATATCCTTTAAATAAAGAATACTAGAGGTACTGGGGCTTCTACTTGCAGGGCAAGAGCCCTGCTTTCTATTCAGAGCTCAGCCACAACCCTCGGTACTTTCCTGACCTGAGTTTGAGCTTCAGGTTCCTCTTACTTTCTTCTTTCTGGCTTTGCCCCAGGTGTGATTCAGAGAACCAGTCTTTGGTCTCTTCTCCCCATTGGATTGTCCCTTCTGGTATGTGAAGATGGAGGATTACAGAAGTGCTGAGTGCCCAGAGCCTCTTCTGGGAGCACCCGCATCCATTTTCTTTGTAAACCTAGAAGCAAGGAGGGTAACATGCACTGTACTAGTGTTTCTTGTTATAATACACTTTCAATACCCCAGTAACTCTAGGACTGAATTGTGGTGCTACTTTTCATAGCCATGGACTCAGAGACTAGAATTTAATCTTGAGCCATGGCTAGGTGACTGAGTTGCTACTCTATGCTGATGGAGTTCTCCAGTTTTAGCTGTCAGGCTCTCTACCTAAGCCGTTTCTGTGACTGCTTACCTTGCCTTGTGGATGATTAATGAATTGAGGTCAGATTCCCAGATGTGAACTGTTTGCAAACTGTGGTGCCATACTTCCTTGGATGCCATGCCTTGGCTGCCAAATAAAATCATTATTTCTTTCACAGCTTGGTCTTTCCCTCCTCTAAGCAATTCCAGATTCAAACTGTGACTTCTTGTGTCTACCTGTTTGGCAGCAGGGCTGAACTATGTGATGTTTAGAGAAATGATACTCATGTCATTCATGAATTGTCTTCTTCACCCCTGCACCTCATTCATCATCTGTCATAAAAAGAAAGCACTCCAAACTCATTTACACTAAAGTGGAGGTGATTGGTACATTTAAAAGATCACTATTTCCAGTAGTCCCTGTTTTTAGCCATGGTTCATTTTATCTATTAATATGGAATTATAATAGTGGAAATATAAACCTTTGTTTATAAATGGGCTCTCATTTTTCTAGGCAAGTGGCTTTCTTGTTTTTTCTGAAATGCACTCTAAAGTGACTTGTCTCCATGGCCCAGGTTAAGATGCTCTGTGATTATGGCATTTGACCTATATTTTAATTTGAGACACCCAAAAGGGCATGTGCTTCCAGATCCCAGTTCCAGAAGAAATGTGTTGGCCCAGTATTACTTATTTGCATATAGAAGCACATCCTCCAGAAGATGGCAATAAAGATTAAGCATGTGTAAGCAGGCAGAACCAATGTGCAAAGTATAGAGTCAGGTTTTGCAACTTCAGGACATCTTACCTCACTGAACTAATTACAGAGTAGTTGTTTAAAGGAAGCACTGTATTTAAATTGCACGATCTGATATTTTAGTTATTAAAAATATAATTTTAGGAAATTGCTTAAATAAAATAATTGGATATATTTGATTTTTTATTCCTTAGGGTGATCCCGGGATATGTCCCCTCTGTTGTTCTGATGACTGTGCCAGGTTTTACAGAAGGTATGTTAATTGCCTTTTGTGAAAAACACATGTTATCATGTACTGTTGAGATCAGAGTGAGGGAGGCTTATGGGATTTGATGAGTAAGCAAACCTAGGACAAGAATAAATGTACACTATGTAGAATAAAATAAAAATATTTTTATGGGGATTTATTAATGTTACTAATATACTTTTTACAGTTATTCAAAGGAAATTATGTGGTCAGTTCAGTTCAGTGGCTCAGTCGTGTCCGACTCTGCGACCCCATGAATTGCAGCATGCCAGGCCTCCCTGTCCACCACAAACCCCCTGAGCTTGCTCAAACTCATGCCCATTGAGTCGGTGATGCCATCCAGCCATCTCATGTCGTCCCCTTCTCCTCCTGCCCCCAATCCCTCCCAGCATCAGAGTCTTCTCCAATGAGTCAACTCTTCACATGAGGTGGCCAGAGTATTGGAGTTTCAGCTTCAGCATCAGTCCTTCCAATGAACACCCAGGACTGATCTCCTTTAGGATGGACTGGTTGGATCTCCTTGCAGTCCAAGGGACTCTCAAGCGTCTTCTCCAACACCACAGTTCAAAAGCATCAATTTTTCGGTGCTCAGCTTTCTTCACAGCCCAACTCTCACATCCATATATGACCACTGGAAAAACCATAGCCTTGACCAGACGAACCTTTGTTGGCAAAGCAATGTCTCCGCTTTTTAATATGCTTTTTAATGTGCTATCTAGGAAAGTAATGGTCATAACTTTCCTTCCAAGGAGTAAGCGTCTTTTAATTTCATGGCTGCACTCACCATCTGCAGTGATTTTGGAGCCCAAAAAATAAAGTTAGCCACTGTTTCCACTGTCTCCCATCTATTTCCCATGAGGTGATGGGACCAGATGCCATGATCTTAGTTTTCTGAATGTTGAGCTTTAAGTCAACTTTTTCACTCTCTTCTTTCACTTTTATCAAGAGGCTCTTTAGTTCCTCTTCACTTTCTGCCATAAGGGTGGTATCATCTGCATATCTGAGCTTATTGCTACTTCTCCCGGCAATCTTGATTCCAGCTTGTGCTTCATCCAGCCCAGCGTTTCTCATGATATACTCTGCATATGTTAAATAAGCACGGTGACAATATGCAGCATTGACGTACTCCTTTTCCTATTTGGAACCAGTCTGTTGTTCCATGTCCAGTTCTAACTGTTGCTTCCTGACCTGCATACAGGTTTCTTAAGAGGCAGGTCAGGTGATCTGGTATTCCCATCTCCTTCAGAATTTTCCACAGTTTATTGTGATCCACAGAGTTGAAAGCTTTGGCACAGTCAATAAAGCAGAAATAGATGTTTTACTGGAACTCTCTTGCTTTTTCAATGATTCAGTGGATATTGACAATTTGATCTCTGGTTCCTCTGCCTTTTCTAAAACCAGCTTGAACATCTGGGAGTTCTCGGTTCACGTATTGCTGAAGCCTGACTTGGAGAATTTTCAGCATTGCATTACTAGCATGTGAGATGAGTGCAATCGTGCGGTAATTTGAGCATTCTTTGGGATTGCCTTTCTTAGGGATTGAAATGAAAACTGACCTTTTCCAGTCCTGTGGCCACTGCTGAGTTTTCCAAACTTGCTGGCATATTGAGTGTAGCACTTTCACAGCATCATCTTTCAGGATTTGAAATAGCTCAACTAGAATTCCATCACCTCCACTAGCTTTGTTCGTAGTGATGCTTCCTAAGGCCCACTTGACTTCACATTCCAGGATGTCTGGCTCAAGGTGAGTGATCACACCATTGTGATCATATGGGTCGTGAAGATCTTTTTTGTACAGTTCTTCTGTGTATTCTTGCCACCTTAATATCTTCTGCTTCTGTTAGGTCCATACCATTTCTGTCCTTGATTGTGCCCATCTTTGCATGAAATGTTCCTTTGGTATCTCTAATTTTCTTGAAGAAATTTCTAGTCTTTCCCATTCTGTTGTTTTCCTCTATTTCTTTGCACTGATCACTGAGGAAGTCTTTCTTATCTCTCCTGGCTATTCTTGGGAACTCTGCATTCAAATGGGAATATCTTTCCTTTTCTCCTTTGCTTTTTGCTTCTCTTTGTTTCACAGTTATTTATGAGGCCCCCTCAGACAGCCATTTTGCCTTTTTGCATTTCTTTTTCTTGGGGATGGTCTTGATCCCTGTCTCCTGTACAGTGTCACGAACCTCCTTCCATAGTTCATCAGGCTCTTTGTCTATCAGAATTAGTCCCTTAAATCTATTTCTCACTTCCACTGTATAGTCATAAGGGATTTGATTTAGGTCATACCTGAATTGTCTAGTGGTTATCCCTACTTTCTTCAGTTTAAGTCTGAATTTGGCAATAAGAAGTTCATGATCTGAGCCACAGTCAGCTGCTGGTCTTGTTTTTGCTGACTGTATAGAGCTTCTCCATCTTTGGCTGCAAAGAATATAGTCAATCTGATATTGGTGTTGACCATCTGGTGATGTCCATGTGTAGAGTCTTCTCTTGTGTTGTTGAAAGAGGGTGTTTGCTATGACCAGTGCGTTCTCTTGGCAAAACACTAAAGAGATGAGGAGAGGTAATTCATTTGCTCTTTCTATGATCTTTCCTGCATTGAAGTGAGTGAAGTCTCTGAGTCATGTCCGACTCTTTGCGACCCCATGAACTGTAGGCTACCAGGCTCCTCTGTCCATGGGATTTTCCAGGCAAGGGTACTGGAGTGGGTTGCCATTTCCTTCTCCAGGGGATCTTCCCTTCCTGCATTGTGTTGAAATTCAAAATCAAGTTGTCTGATTCTAGCATATAATGCTGATAAATACCCTCATGGAATTAGTACAAACATTGTATGTTTTGGAGTCCACATGCAATAGAACTTCCTTCATTGGATTTTTCCTCCCTAAATGGTTCCATGACAAAGTTACCTACATTTATGAAATACAGATTTTGGTCAGAGCAGCTTAAGAAAGCCTGGTAAGCAGACAACTCAGCTTGTTTTATTTATATTGTTTGCTTATAAGCCCATCTAGTTGTAGTGAAGTGAACCCCTACCGCAGGTGCTTCTTCCTGATTCGGGTTTGAAAAGCAGAAGAAAGAAGTGGGTATTTGAAACCCAAGGAGATGAATCTAAGAAAATGTGGTACTTTTAGTTTATTTGGCTTGTTAGGTGCCCTCAGCTTTTGCTCCAAGTAAATAGCTACCAAATAAATGTTAAAGTTAGCCGCTCCCTTCATTGGAGATGTAGTAAAGCTTTTAAAAACAGCACAGAAAGTCAAGGCTGTCTCTGACTGTTCTTGGAGAATTTAATGATTTCTATTTTGGATGAAAAATAAAAAAAACTCTTCATCTGTGCCTAGCAGCTGTTACCATGTTTTCACATTCCCTTATTCCAAGGAACTTTGATTTTTTTTTCCCCCTAGTTGGCCATTCTTTTGAAAATTTTGATTTGGGAATTAAATATTACAATTTAAAGATGTGAATTAGTTGGATGATTTATGCAGGGAGGGTGTCGGATGGACTGTCGGGGTTGGCATGGTTCCAGGAACATTGTAGTCTGGGGATTATTAGTAATAGCATCAGCAGACAATACATTTTAAAAGAATTTTTCAAATTAAAACCTAATTATCCTTAAAAATGAAGATAAGAATGAATTTATGTAGAGTGAAGAAGTAATTTCTTCTTTGACATTATTCATGTGAACATGGTGCATAAATGAGATATCATATTTGATTTTGTTTTAACTATTTTTTGTCTTGCTTTATTGAAGTTTCCTTTTCTGTAAACTGAACATTATAACTGAATTATCTGTCAAGCACCTTTAAGTTTTTATTTTTATCTGTAATTTAGCTAAATTTACTTTTGTTAAAAAACAAAATATTTTCAATTATATATATAATATATATTTTAAATTATATAATATGTATATTCAATATATATTTTAAATTATATATATATATAAAATTTAATTGCTCAAAATAGAAGACTTGCTTACAGAGGCACACTGAGGGGATTGAAATGATTATAAATATTGCTTACATAATTTCCAACTAGCGGTTTTTAAACATGGTCTCTAAATGAAAAAAAACAAAAAGCAAAACCCCAAGTAATTGTTAAAACTTTTCTTATTATATTAAAAAAAACATGAAATACATAATTTCTTTTTAAAGGGAGAACATGACATATCTTTAAAAATTAATCTTTTAAATTTTGAATTGATAGAAAAGTTTATATACATTTTAGTTCTGAAGTACAGTAGCAATTATGGTAAAAATTCCTTCTGTGTGTGTGTGTTAGTCACTCAGTCATGCCTGACTCTTTATGACCTGTGGGGAAATTAACAAGATGGCACCAGTCAGGCTCTCTTGTCCCATGCTCTCACACCTCTTGCCCCATGTTCTGTAAACAGTGACTTAGCAAGGTAATGTAACAGCTCTGATCACTTATAGCACTGTGCATGTATGTCACAAGGTATTTGCTTGGTAATGGGCTACTGTGTATGGTAGGCCTGTATGAACTTCACCAGGGAAGCCCTAGCTACTGCTGCACTGGGGCTACCTTGGAGTGACGTCATGAGTATGTTATATGAGGTTATGTGATGGCTCCGTTATGGATATATTATGGTTTTGTTGTGGCTGCTGCTGTGACTGCTCTGTCAGTCAGGAGAGGTTGTGTTATGGCTGCCAACCAGCCAGGAGAGAATAAACGTGTCTGCAGTTCCTACAGCTCCTGGAGTCTTCTTCCAGCCTCTTAGCTCGCACATTGCCTACCCTTGGCTCAGTGAACAGTGGGAAGAGTATGAACAGCAAGACAATTGGCGTCATAAATAGGATCAGTGATGCACAACTGCATGGACTATATAGCACACCCCATGGTCTGTAGCCCACTAGAATGTCTGTGGAATTCTCCAGGCAAGAATACAGGAGTGGGTTGCCATTCCCTTCTCCAGGGGATCTTCCTAACCCAGGGATGGAATCTGGTCGCCTGCATTGCAGGCAGATTGTTTACCATTTGAGCCTCCAGGGAAGCCCCCCTAATTCCTTGGGTAGATGTAAATGACCATTGAGCGTAAGTTCTTTATTATTTTTCTTAAAAATACTTAAGAGCTCATTGTGTATAAAGCATATTAAGCTATACAGCATATATCCTGTACAATATAGTTGTCAGAATACGACTCAATTTTCTTGATTAATATTTAAGAGAGTCTGTTGCAGATACAGAGAAATTTGATATTGTGGTGGCTGGAATTCTGAAAATTTAAACAGAAAACGATTTTATTTAGGTAAAGAAGTAAGAGCTGAGATTTCCACTCCTATTTGCCCCTTACAGGCCTGTGCCCCCTTATAGTACTATGGTACATTAAGTTAATCTTCATTCTAGTATTATTTGTTAGACTATAATGCTCTAACTTTAATAAGAGTGTTCATTAAATGTGGTGTTTATGCATTTACAAAGCCAAATATTGACTATCTTTTACTGAAAACTGCTGGAATTTCCTATTTCACCAGTCTGTTCAGAGAGGTGTACATAATGTTTTCATCTTGTATAGTTGTCCTGGAATTAGCCTTAACATTTTTATCTTTTGGGATGTCTTCCAAGGTTTTCTGAGCAGTGTGTACAGTGATGTAAAGGATATTGTGTGTGTGTGTTTTTTTAAATAGATTGTTCTAGCAGTCCCCTTGTTGATTGAATTATTAATCCCATTTCTCTCATATTGTTAATTTCATTGTAAACAGTCATGGTATGAAGGTTAGGTTTTACTTTAAGCCCTAAGAATGCCTCAGCAGAAGGGAATCTTCTTTTCCCACAAATACTGAACTCAATCTTTGAAAAAACACTTGTTCTTTAGCCTTTGCTGTCTTATTGGAACACTTTCACACTGTTAAACTTGTAAAATGGCAGTAGGTGAATTAACTTTATGAATCTGTGCGATCAGGATTCTACAGACTGTAAATGTGTTTGAATTCTATTTTTCTTCCATAATTATCATATAATAAAAGAGTTGATTAAATGTTAATTCTGTTATTTGTACATTCTCCTAGTTGCCCATTTCTAGTAGGTAGCTAGGCTATGTTACCATAGTTCAATATTTTTTTTTTCTATGCAGACAGCAGAAGACATTCTGTTATGTTTGTTCATAGTTATAAATATATTTTAGTACCTATGCCTTCTGGGGGGAAGAATGGCTTTTTACAACTTCTGGTTATCCATTGTATTTTAATGAAGATAGAATGTCCAATTTATTTGTGAAGACTACTTGTTGCATTGATGTGGCTAAATAATTGGTGAATTTTGAATATGGACTGTGGATTCAATAACAGCATCACTGTTCATTTCCTATAATTTTTCATTATACTGGAGCTTTGTAAGAGAATGTCCATTTCTCAACAGATCACACTGAAGTACTAAAGGAATAATGAAGTACAGTGTCTAAGATTTCCTCTCAATTGGTTTTGGAAATTTTTTTATGTGTATATAAACATACATACATATAGAAAGTGAGAGAGAGTGCCAGTGAGGCCAAAAATTAACAGTCGATGAATCTAAGTGAAAGGTATAGGGTCCTTTGTATAATTCTTGCAACATTTCTGTAAGTTTGAAATTATTTCAGAACAAAAGATAAAACGTGCTTTCAAGACTTAAGCAAAAGCAAATACATATTTCTGGCCACCATACTCCCTTCTCTTTAATTGGTGTATTTTATTTTTATATTTTTAAAACAATGAGAAAGCATATCTATGACTTTCTAGGACATCTGAAAGCGAGGAAGGGTGAGAGCTTTTATTATGGCTGTGGAGACTGATAAAGCAACTTCAGGAAATGGATTCTCTGAGTGCTTCCTTCCTGTCAGGACCGAAAACAAGTGCCCCTGGAGAACTGCCTCTTCCCCTCTGCATGGTGGGGAAAGGTAGGAGTTTTATTTATTTCTAGTTTCTTCCTTTTAATAAGAAATCAATTATGTGAATGTGCTAATCAAATTTATTCACATACAATTATAATTTTAAGGAATAAATAAGTTGAACACCTTAAACATGAAGTATTAATACAAAAGTATTGCATTACATTGAGATTTTGCATGTAATGCTGTCACACACCTTTGGTTGGTTATGCATCAGTTATTTGACTTCAAATATAAGATTAACTGTGTGATTAAGTCTTGATTGCTACTTTCAAAAAAAAAAAAGACAACAGTAACTGTGTTTAACTGTCTCAGTTTTTCCTAGCCTTTATTTCATGTTATTTTATGTTTTTCAATAAAAACAACTTTTTACATGCTTTCATAAATATATTTAATTCTTATGCCATTTCAAGACTATCAAAAATTAGGAAAAAATCCCTATCAGACTGTAAGTCAGAAAATAGGATCATTGTGTTTTTGTGTGTATGCTCGCTAAGTCGTAGGCACCTGGGGAAGCCGCAGTTGTGTTGTTAGCTTGTATGAATTATGCCAGGTAAAATGAGGGTTGGTAATATGCATTAGAAAAATTGGCTAAAATGATGGGCAGGGGACTGAAGTAACTTCAGCAAAGTAAACTAATTTCTATTTGAGTTTACCCTATCACTTCAAGAAGAATTCCTTTTAAAGTTTACAAGATCTCTTAATTATAGTGATTTTATAACTAGACCTTATGTAGTCATCCTTGGTCATTCCCTCCATTTATGTTTTCTAAATTACAATTTAAAGGACCCAATATTTTTTCCAGTTGAGAACTCCAGTATACAAGCTGCTTTCTAATTGTCAATGGCAATACTTTGAGCTTTAATAATATTGTGATTTTATATGACTGCATAATATTGTAGTTTAATAATATGATATTTTGGTTGTTATGATATCTTATAGGTTGTGTTTTTCATGCTATAGTTCTGAGTGTTTTTCCATTAAAGCATACTAATGCTTTAAAAAATTGTCACTTTGAATATTGATTCATTCCTAAAATCGAGATACTCTCAACTTGTACTGCAAGAAACCTTGAAAGTCCTACTTTGTGTGCTAAGAAGAGTTGTATCTCTCTGGATGCAGGTTTTCGGGGTTCAGTTTTGCCCATATCTCTGTGATTATTTCCTTTAGGTTGGCCACTCCAACCTTCTGAATGTTGAAATCTAAAGTTTCTATTCTGTGTCTTCAGAGTAGCCATTGTATTTAACTCTGTTTCTGCTCATTCTTTTTATTTCATTCTTCTTCTTATTATTATTTTAAAGTTTATTTATTTATTTATTTTTCACTGTGCTGGGTCTTTGTTGCTGTGCAGGCTTTTCTCTAGCTGTGGCAAGTGGGGGCTACTCTCTAGTTGCAGTGCAGGGGTTCTCATTGCAGTGGCTTCTCTCGTTGTGGAGCATGGGCCCTGGGGCACATGGGCTTCGGTAGTTGCATCATGTGGGCCCAGTGTTGTGGTTCCTGGGATTTAGAGCACAGGCTCAATGCAGCACATGGGATCCTTCTGAACCGGGGATCGAACCCATTTCTTCTGCATTAGCAGGTGAATTCTTCAGCACTGAGCCACCAGGGAAGCCCTCATCCTTCTTTTTAAATGGGATTTTCATTTTTAAGGGAAGCCACAACTCACTCTGGATATATTCTCTATTATTTCTCCATAATGACAGGTCATGCAGAATTAGGAATTAGATATACAGTTTATATAATGAAAAAGAATAACAAAGAAAAGGTTCCATGGTGCCTTAGGCCAGTGTCAATGAAGCATGAATATTTTTAAATTTTATCTGTCTTTTTATCCCCTTCCTGGTTAATAATCTTTATAACATTCCCATCATTAATGTTTTGAGCAATGGTGTGGTCAGAATCAGTGCCAAAGTAGGACCTTACACAGTGCCTATTTAGCCTCTTAATCTCAGCTTTTTTAAAGAATTACAAAAAGAGGCACATTTTATTTAAATAATTATGAAATACAAGCAGTGTTAGTTAGCTAGGTAGCTTTTGTTATTTGTGGTGGATTTTGAATCTTGTTTAAAATTCAAATTTGTGTGTATGTGTGTGTGTGGTTTTACAGTTTGGTGCATATGTGATACATATATGATACATAGGGCTTTGCTGGTAGCTCAGTTGGTAAAGAATCCACCTGCCATGCAGGATACCCTGGTTTGATTCCTGGGTTGGGAAGTTCCCCTGAAGAAGGAACAGCTACCCACTCCAGTATTCTGACCTGGAGAGTTCCATTGACTGTATAGTCCATGGGGTCACAAAGAGTCGGACAGGACTGAGCGACTTTCACTTTCTTTGGACTTCCCTGGTGGCTCATTCGGTAAAGGATCTACCTGAATGCTGGAGACCTGGATTTGAGCCTGGTTGAGAAGATACCCTGGAGGAGGGCATGGCAACCTACTCCAGTATTTTTTTGGCTTCTCTGGTGACTCAGCTGGTTAAGAATCCGCCTGCAATGTGGGAGACCTGGGTGCAATCCCTGGGTTGGGAAGATCCCCTGGAGAAGGCAATGGCTAACCTCTCCAATATTCTCCAGGCCAGAGCCTGGAGAATTCCATGGACTGGATAGTCCATGGGGTCGCAAGAGTTGGACATGACTGAGTGGCTTTCACTTGCACTTTCACATATGTATTATATAACTTATGAATATCATATATTCCTCTAATTAGGTTGTCTTTCATTTTCTCCTTGCTGAACTCTTCAAGGAGCCTTGGGCATTGTCTGATGGCTCACTCAGTAAAGAATCTGCAGTGCAGGAGACCTGAGTTGAATCCATTGATCGGGAAGATCCTCTAGAGAAGGGAATGTCTATTCACTCCAATATTCTTACCTGGAGAATTCCATGGACAGAGTATCCTGGTGGGCTAGAGTCTGTGGAGTTGCAAAGAGTCCCACATGACTGAGCGACTAACACACATTTTCACTTTGGGCATTGCTCATCTTCAGTTCCTTGTAAACACCTCTGTTGCCTAGTGGACTGTGTGAAATCAGGTTGGCTCAGTAAGGTGTGTGGTTAAGCACAAATGTTCAGATGTCACACTGAGTGAACGCATAGTATAATTGGAGACAGCTGTAAATACTGGCTTTATATGTTAACCTAAACTAAGATAAATTGAGTAGCCAGCTTCTACTTGGTGAAATGTGTTGTACCCTGAGATATCCACACACAGAGAGAGGTGGCTTTTGCACTTTAAGTAGCTGTTCTGGATAGCTCTACTGAAATTAGCTGTAAAGGAGGTCTCATAAGAAGTGCAAGGAAAGACCCTTTGGACCAGGGGTCAAGTGCTTGAGGAAGAAACTGACCCTTGAGGTTTGCCAGTGGGAGATAATGGGACTCTATGGAAAGCTGGGAATATCTGAGAGGCCAGCAGGAAAACTTCTGCTTGAAGAGCCAGTCTGTGGGCCATATTTTTATCACAGGTGTAATGAAGTAAAGCTACGTTATCACTGTCATTACTATTACCAACTTAATAAACATCAATCACTAATTGAAATTATCATCTGATGGTTTTAGAACATGTTAGGTCCTTGAATCAAGGCAAATTGGAAGTGGTCAAACAGGAGATGGCAAGAGTGAATGTCGACATTCTAGGAATCAGCGAACTAAAATGGACTGGAATGGGTGAATTTAACACAGATGTCCATTATATCTACTACTGAGGGCAGGAATCCCTTAGAAGAAATGGAGTAGCCATCATAGTCAACAAAAGAGTCCAAAATGCAGTACTTGGATGCAGTCTCAAAAACAGCAGAATGATCTCTGTTCGTTTCCAAGGCAAACCATTCAATATCACAGTAATTCAAGTCTATGCCCCGACCAGTAACGCTGAAGAAGCTGGAGTTGAATGGTTCTATGAAGACCTACAAGACCTTTTAGAAATAACACCCAAAAAAGATGTCCTTTCCATTATAGGGGACTGGAATGCAAAAGTGGGAAGTCAAGAAACACCTGGAGTAACAGGCAAATTTGGCCTTGGAGTAAGGAATGAAGTAGGGCAAAGGCTAATAGAGTTTTGCCAAGATAATGCACTGGTCATAGCAAACACCCTCTGTCAACAACACAAGAGAAGACTCTACACATGGACATCACCAGATGGCCAACACTGAAATCAGATTGTTTATATTCTTTGAAGCCAAAGATGGAGAAGCTCTATACAGTCAAAAAAGAAAAAAAAAAAAAAAAAAAAGACGGAGCTGACTATGGCTCAGATGATGAACTCCTTATTACCAAATTCAGACTTAAATAAAGAAAGTAGGGAAAACCACTAGACAATTCAGGTATGACCTAAATCAAATCCCTAACAATTATATAGTGGAGTGAGAGATAGAATTAAGGGACTAGATCTGATAGACAGAGTGCCTGATGAACTATGGACAGAGGTTCGTGACATTGTACAAGAGACAGGGATCAAGATCATCCCCAAGAAAAAGAAATGCAAAAAGGCAAAATGACTGTCTGAAGAGGCCTTACAAATAGCTGTGAAAAGAAGAGTAGCAAAAAGCAAAGGAGGAAAGGAAAGATATACCCATTTGAATGCAGAGTTCCAGAGAATAGCAAGGAGAGAGAAGAAAGCCTTCTTCAGTGATCAATGCAAAGAAACAGAGGAAAACAACAGAATGGTAAAGACTGGAGATGTTTTCAAGAAAATCAGAGATACCAAGGGAACATTTCATGCAAAGATGGGCTCAATAAAAGACAGAAATGGTATGGACCTAATAGAAGCAGAAGAGACTAAGAAGAGGTGGCAAGAATACACAGAAGAACTGTACAAAAAAGATCTTCATGACCCAGATAATCACAATGGTGTGATCACTCACCTAGAGCCAGACATTCTGAAATGTGAAGTCAAGTGGGCCTTAGAAAGCATCACTATGAACAAAGCTAGTGGATGTGATGGAATTCCAGTTGAGCTATTTCAAATCCTGAAAGATGATGCTGTGAAAGTGCTGCATTCAGTATGCCAACAAATCTGGAAAACTCAGCAGTGGCCACAGGACTGGAAAGGGTCAATTTTCATTCCAATCTCAAAGAAAGGAAATCCCAAAGAATGCTCAAACTACTGCACAATTGCACTCATCTCACATGCTAGTAATGCAATGCTGAAAATTCTCCAAGTCAGGCTTCAACAATACATGAACTGTGAACTCCCAGATGTTCAAGCTGGTTTTAGAAAAAGCAGAGGAACCAGAGATCAAACTGCCAACATCCACTGGATCATCAAAAAAGCAGTAGAGTTCCAGAAGAACATCAATTTATGCTTTGTTGACTATACCAAAGCCTTTGTGTGGATCACAGTAAACTGTGGAAAATTCTGAAGGAGATGGGAATACCAGACCACCTGACCTGCCTCTTGAGAAATACCAAAGCCTTTGACTGTGTGGATCACAGTAAACTGTGGAAAATTCTGAAGGAGATGGGAATACCAGACCACCTGACCTGCCTCTTAAGAAACCTGTATGCAGGTAAGGAAGCAACAGTTAGAACTGGACATGGAACAACAGACTGGTTCCAAATAGGAAAAGGAGTACATCAATGTTGCATATTGTCACCGTGCTTATTTAACTTATATGCAGAGTGCATCATGAGAAACGCTGGGCTGGATAAAGCACAAGCTGCAATCAAGATTGTCGGGAGAAATATCAATAACCTCAGATATGCAGATGACACCATCCTTATGGCAGAAAGTGAAGAAGAACTAAAGAGCCTTTTGATGAAAGTGAAAGAGGAGAGTGAAAAAGTTGGCTCAAAGCTCAACATTCAGAAAACTAAGATCGTGGCATCCAGTCCCATCACTTCACGGCAAATAGATTGGGAAACAGGGGCTAACTTTATTTTTTGGGCTCCAAAATCACTGCAGATGGTGAGTGCAGCCATGAAATTAAAAGACGCTTACTTCTTGGAAGGAAAGTTATGACCAACCTAGAAAGCATATTAAAAAGCAGAGACATTGCTTTGCCAACAAAGGTTCGTCTGGTCAAGGCTGTGGTTTTTCCAGTAGTCATATATGGACGTGAGAGTTGGACTGTGAAGAAAGCTGAGTGCCGAAAAATTGATGCTTTTGAACTATGGTGTTGGAGAAGACTCTTGAGAGTCCCTTGGACTGCAAGGAGATCCAACCAGTCTATCCTAAAGGAGATCAATCCTGGGTGTTCATTGGAAGGACTGATGCTGAAGATGAAACTCCAGTACTTTGGCCACCTCATGCGAAGAGTTGAGTCATTGGAGAAAACTCTGATGCTGGGAGGGATTGGGGGCAGGAGGAGAAGGGGCTGACAGAGGATGAGATGGCTGGATGGCATCACGGACTCGATGGACATGGGTTTGAGTAAACTCCGGGAGTTGACGATGGACAGGGAGGTCTGGCGTGCTGCGATTCATGGGGTCACAGAGTCGGACACGACTGTGCGACTGAACTGACTGACTGAACTGACTCCTTGGAAGGAACGTTATGACCAATCTAGACAGACAGCATATTAAAAGCAGAGATATTACTTTGCCAACAAAGGTCCACCTAGTCAAGGCTATGGTTTTTCCAGTAGTTGTGTATGGATGTGAGAGTTGGACTATAAAGAAAGCTGAGCGCCAAAGAATTGATGCTTTTGAACTGTGGTATTGGAGAAAACTCTTGAGAGTCCCTTGGACAGCAAGGAGATCCAACCAGTCCATCCTAAAGGAGATCAGTCCTGGGTGTTTTTTTGGAACGACTGATGTTGAACCTGAAACTCTAATACTTTGGCCACCTTATGCAGGGAGTTCACTCATTTGAAAATATCCTGATGCTGGGAGAGGTTGAGGGCAGGAGGAGTAGGGGACAACAGAGGATGAGATGGTTGGATGGCATCACTGACTCAATGGACATGAGTTTGGGTAAACTCCGGCAGTTGGTGATGGACAGAGAAGCCTGGCGTGCTGCAGTTCATGGTATCGCAAAGAGTAGGACATGACTGATCAACTGAACTGAACTGAACAGGTTGTTCTAAAAGTTATTGTGTATTCATAATATGAGATTAATTATCATAAAAGTGCTGGGAATGGAATCCTATGATATTCAGTGCAGCAGTTCTAGCTTCCATTGTGAACATTTTTTTCAGGAAAAAGTTTGAGAAATTCAGGAACGAGTTGAAGGAAGAAAAGCATTTGTCAGCTTTTAAAAAAATTCAATTAAATCAATATTATTTTCATCTAGAGATAAAAATTTAAAATCCATTAAGTAGTTATCTCCCATTATAGCGATTAGTAATATTGGCAGGGTCTGTATAATTTGGGGGCACATTAGCAGGTACATTCCCAAGCAGTGTACAGCTTCATCTTCTCTTCATAATGTACACACGAAAACCACTCTGGAATTGGAGACTGAAGTTTTGCTGTAGAGTTTAGAATTTATATTTAGGCTATTGGTTTCCTGTAGAATTTAATGTATTTATTTTATTTAAATTTTTGGGGGGTATAGTTTATTTACAATGTTCTGCTTACAGCAGGGTGAATCAGCTATGCATATACTTGTGCTGTGCTGCCCTTAGTCGGTCAGTCGTGTCTGACTCTTTGCGACTGCGTGAACTGTAGACAGACAGGCTCCTCTGTCCATGGGGGTTCTCCAGGCAAGAATACTGGAGTGGGCTGCCATGCCCTCATCCAGGGCATCTTCCTGATCCAGGAATCAAACTGGGGTCTCCCACATTGCAGGCAGATTCTTTACCAGGTGAGGTACCAGGGCAAGCCCATACATATACATATATCCACTCTTGTAGATCATTTACCCATATAGGCCGTTACAGAGTATTGAATAGAGTTCACTATAGTATACAAAAGGTTCTTGCTAGTTATCTTGTGTGTGTGTGTGTGTATGTGTGTGTGTATATACATATATGTTATATATATACATATACATATATCATACACACACACACGCATATATAGTAGTGTGTATATGTCAGTCCCAACCTCCCTTCCCATTCTGTTCCCTCTCTTTTCCCACCTGGTAACCATAAGTTTGTTTTCTACATCTGTGACTCTATTTCTGTTTTATAGATAGGTTCATTTGTAACTTTTTTCTTTACATTCCACATGTAAGTGATATCATATGATATTTGTCTTTCTCTGACTTACTTTACGCAGTATGACAATCTCTAGGCCTATCCATGTTGCTTAAAATGGCATATTTCATTCTTTTTATGGCCAAGTAATATTCCATTGTGGCTTCCCTGGTGGCTCAGTGGTAAAGAATCTACCTGCAATGCAGGAGCCACAGGAGATGCAGGTATGATCCTTGGGTTGGGAAGATACCCTGGGGGGGATCACGGCAACCCACGTCAGTGCTGAAAATACTCCAGTATTCTTGCCTGGAGAATCCCATGGACAGAGGAGCCTGGCGGGCTATAGTTCACAGGGTCACAGAGTTGGACACAACCAAAGCGACTTAGCACACAATCATCCTTTGTATATATGGACCATATCTTCTTTATCCATTTCTTTGTTGATGGACATTTAGGTTGCTTCTACATCTTGGCTATTTTAAATCACGCTGCAGTGAACATTGGGATATGTGTATCTTATAAGATACTGATAAAAGAAATGAAAGGTGACACAAACAGATGGAGAGATATGCCATGTTCTTGTATTGGAAAACTCAGTCTTGTCAAAATGACTGTACTATGTAAAGCAATCTAGATTCAATGTAATCCCTATCAAGATACCAATAGTGTTTTTCACAGAATTAGAACAAAAAATTTTGCAATTTGTATGGATGCACAGAAGACTCAAATAGCCAAAGCAATCTTGAGAAAGAAAAATGGAGCTGGAGGAATCAGGCTCCCTGACTTCAGACTATACTCCAAAACTAGAGTCATCAATACAGTATGGTGCTCACACACAGAAAAAGAAATATAGATCAGTGGAACAGGGTT
Source organism: Muntiacus reevesi (assembly GCF_963930625.1). Lineage (NCBI taxonomy): Eukaryota > Metazoa > Chordata > Mammalia > Artiodactyla > Cervidae > Muntiacus > Muntiacus reevesi. The sequence continues at coordinate 27,710,157 of NC_089254.1, read as the reverse complement.
GGAAGATCAGAGATAAGCCCACACACCTCTGGTCACCTAATCTATGACCAAGGAGGCAAGAATATACAATGGAGAAAAAACAGTGTCTTTGATGAGTGGTGCTGGGAATTGGACAGCTCCATGTAAAAGAATGAAATTAGAACCCTCCCTAACACCATATACAAAGATAAACTCGAAGTGGATTAAAGATCTAAACAAACATCAAAACTATAAAACTCTTAAAGGAAAACAAGCAGTGCACTCTCTGACATAAATTGCAGGCAGAACTTTTGGGGTCCACCTCCTAGAGTAATGAAAATAAAAACAAAAATAAACAAATGGGACCTAATTAAACTTCAAAGCTTTTGCACTGCAAAGGAAAATGTAAACAAAATGAAAAGATAGCCCACAGAATGGGAGAAAATATTTGCAAACAAATCAACCAATCTTAAATATTCATTGGAAGGACTGGTGCTGGACAATACTTTGGCTACCTGATGCAAAGAACTGACTCATTGGAAAAGACCCTACTTGTTGTAAAAGACCTGATGTTGGGAAAGATTGAGGGGAAGGAGAGAAGGGAGCAACAGAGGATGAGATGATCAGATGGCATCACTAACTGAGTGGACATGAGTTTGAGCAAACTCCAGGAGATGGTGAAGGACAGGGAAGCCTGGCGTGCTGCAGTTCATGGAGTTGAAAAAAGTCAGACACAACTTAGTGACTGAACAACAATAGTGGACAGCAACCAACAAGGGATTAGTCTCCAAAATATGTAAACAGTTTATGCAGCTCAACATACAAAACCCGAACAAAAAATGGGAGAAAGACCTAAACAGACATTTCTTCAAAGAAGACATACAGTTGACTAAGATGCACATGAAAAAATGCTCAACATCACTAATTATTAGAAAAATGCAAATCAAAACTCCAATGAGGTATCACGTCACACCAGCCAGAATGATCATAATAAAAAGATTTACAAACAGTAAATGCTGGAGAGAGTGTGGAGAATAGGCGACTCTCCTAAACTGTTGGTGGGAATGTAAATTGGTACAACCACTATGGAGAACAGTATGGAAGTTCCTTAAAAAACTAAGAATAGAGCTACTGTATAATCTTGTAATCCCATTCCTGGACAGATATTCAGAGAAAATCATAATTCATGCATTTATTTTAAAGTTGCCTTTCCTAATATAACTTCAGGGATATTGGGGCTCTCCTAGAACTCTATTAAAATCTGAGAGAAAGAGAGAGACCCTTTAATGTGGAAGATGTATCTGGGCAGGAAACAATTGCTTTTGACCTCTTGGGTTTCAGCATTTGGCCCTTTGATCACTGGGATGACCTATGTAGCCTTCTCAAGTTGCCTGGCTTCCACCCTTGCTCTGATTCTCTAATTCTTAACCTGCCTTTGTCCTTTGTTCAGTTTTTTTTCTTGATGGTGATTTGTCCTAGTTAGATATACCTGAACATTCTGACATGAGTTTGGAAGCAGAAATATCAATTGAGAAGTAGTCTTCTATTGGTAAAAAGATAATTCCCACTATTTATACAAATTTTTATTTATTGTAATAAATGCTTTCTTATCATATAGATAGTATGTACATTGCTAGAAATTTTAGAAAATATATTTAATTTCAATGCAAATAAGCTGCTGAAATTTTATATCACATTGAGATAAATTCTGGTGAATAAAACTAAAACTTCTTCTGATGCATAAGCACATTTTTTCCCAACTAGAATAGAATCACCTTACTCTTTTTCACTTGAGATCAAATGCCAGTTCTCCACCTCATTATATTTTCTTACATATAATTTTTCACTGACTGCAGAATAATGTACTGTGAATATATGTCCTCATCAACTCCTTACTTTAGAAAAATATAGATTTTAAATATTTTTTCTATTTTAATAATATTGAATGGACATCTTTGTGTATACAGATTTGGTAGACTCATGGTATTTCCATAAGATATATTCCTAAAATTTAGTATTTTTGAAGTATGCATTCAGAGGTGAACATGAAGTATTATTTCCAAAGTGGGGACTATTTTCATATTTAAGAGTAAACTTAAGGATTTTGAATCTTCTGTGACCTAGACTGCTCTGTTTTGATAAGCATTAATTATAATCAGAATGAGCAGAAAGCTTACTGTATGATTTCTTTTTCCAATTTACATGCAAGTCATGGCTCTGATTTTCATTGTTTTATGCCTTCTTCTTTAGTTTGGTCTTTGTTTACTTTTGGATTTTTATTTGTGGTCCAAGAAAAAAAATTCTTGGAGGCAAGATCTTTTCCTTTGCCAAAATCTGGTGCAAAATTGATGATATGTGAAATAGTAGAGCACGTGAAATATCATGTCATTCTTAAATGGAAAATGTTTCTAGTTGTTTCATTTGATAATTTTTCTGTAAAAAGTTTACTACAACCTTCTCAAGCATATCTGGAAGTGAAACAAAAACAGAAATCTCAGCACTAAAGTACATATATAGACTTGTTCAGCTCCCCCATAAAGGTGCCAGATAAAATCCAGCTTGTAAAACAAGGTAACAGTTAAAATTATTCCATAGCAAATGTACTGTGCCAGCTCTTGGTGCTAACTTATAAATATTTCCATCCACATACACTTTCCAAAGCATAGTTTTCCAGTTGCAATTAAACTTCAAGCTGTTGCATATTTCAGGGCTTCAGTAATTTTGCCTATGCACAATTAAAATTTTGAAAATTGTGTCCTTAATTTATTATAGTTATAATAATAAATTAAATGTGCTTTCAAATCCTAGGTATCACTGTACAGTAGGCTATATTCTCTATCTGCATACCTCCACATTAATGAAGAAGTAGGTATGCTGCAGAGAGTTTCAGACACAATGATTATAGTAACAAGCACTAATTAATTCATTAAAACCAAAGATTAATGTGGTGATCCAACCTTAAAACAGCAAAAGCTCAAACTCTTGGTTCTAAAGAAATGCATACATTTTGACTTCCTAAGTTTCCCTTGGCAATTAAGTTTTTATTATTCTAGTCCTCAAACAAGTAGATATTGTGTGAAAATGCTCTGCCTGTCTTCTTTTGTAGTTTTAATTGGTCTTCATTTTTATTTATTTTTAAATATCCAGAGTATGTTAAAAATTCTTATTTGTTGATTTCCCACTGTGTTTCAGCATTGGTTATAGATGCTTAATTTAATCCTCACAATAACTCTGTAACCAAATTAATGTTATTTCTGTATTACACATAAGAAAATGAAGGATCAAAGAAGCTGAGTAACATTACCAATGGCACATAGCTTAAAAGCAGCAGAGCCAGTTTTTAAGCAGCACAGTTTAAAAACAGCCAGATTTAGTTCTGGATGAAATAAGTATTAAGAATTAGACTCCTGATAGTAGTTTATTGTCTGAAAGAAATAAGCTACAAATAAAGTACTATAAATATAATTGTATCTCATTTTTGTTTCCAAATATTTATTTTTTTTGTCTATAGAACTATAAGTGAAAGATGATCAAAACAAATCCTATACCAAACCTACAGTGAGCATACTGTCCTTATATTTTCTTTTGGCACTAGTGAAATCTAAATTTGGAAACAAGAATCAGAGCTATAAAGTTAACTGAAAGGTTAAAAATCCTTTCTGGCTATGCCAGTAGTCATTTCAAATAAGTATTTCATATTCCTTCAATAATGTTTTAATGACTATACCATTCTATTCTTTCTTAACCTTTACTACCATTTACTTTTTATTAGAAAATCGTTTCAAATTAAGAACTTCTCTAAGATAAAATGTCCATAGACTGTGAGAAGTTAAAAAATGAGAGAATATTTGTATTTCACCATCCTGAACCTATAACTTATATCAAAGATCTGTATACATGAAGATTGAAGTATCAATTACCCAACTTTTTACACGACTTTTCTGTCCTCTTCCATAGCACAGCTATTATACAGTGTAGAGAATGTATTCTTTTAGTGTCTTCCAAGCCACTTATGTCTCCTGAAGTGTGTCCAATAATAGAAGGTAATTTATGTCTATTTAGCGAGAGTAAAAGATGGACAGGCCATGATGACTGAAGCTATCTGCCAGCCATATTCACAAGGAAACCAGAAAAGTAATAGGTCTCTGACATAATAAAGGTGAATTCCTATTGCCTGGAACATAGTACCTTATAAATGGTGTTTTTTTTTTCAGTTTTGAATTTCCATCATAATTTTATTTTCTCCAAATAAATGACATTATTGTCCACAGAAGGCTCAAAATGTCAAAACAAACTGGTGCCAGTGGAAAATTCATCTAGTGACGACTAGAAGATTAATCATCGAGGAAATGAGTAGTAGCCTTGGTTTAATGCATAGGAATTTAAAAAGACAGGCAACATTTTTGAGCTCTAGCATTTCTAGCAGGCAGCGTTTTGCTCTTAGTCATATTTGTGGAGAAGAAAGAAAGGAAGATTGGGAGTATGAAGATCTGAGCTTTAAAAGGGGAGAGTGAATGACAGGGAACAAATGTTTTTTGAGGACTTTGGTGAGCAGTAGGCACTGGGTTAAGGGCTTTTACGTTTTATCTTATTAAATCTTACTCCCCAAACTGGGGCTCATAGAATTTAAGAGATTCGTCATACTTCAGAGATAGAAAATTGCAGAAATAGAGCATAACCACAGGTTAATCTCAACCTGGAGCTCATGTTCTTGCCACTCTTATTTAAGTATGATTATAATCATATTCAGTTTATCTTGGAGAAGGATAACGTCCAATCCTTTTGTCATCTGAACACTACCTGCATCAGAATCATTTGGGAAAGAAAGGAATTATTTGGAAATCCCCAGTTTCATTCCAGACCCACAGAGCCAGAATCTTGGAGGAGGGTCTGGGATATGGCAATTATAACAAGTCCCATGACACACTTTATTATGTACATTAAAATTTGAGAGCTACTGCTTTAGAAGAGGGTATTGAAAGCTGGAAAAACATAAATCGAAAATGATACGTGCACCATTTCACCTTTTAAAGTTATTCGAAACCATACATAACACACAAGTTCCTGAGAATGGGAAACTATTTAAAAGTAAATCAACAGCCCCAACTTTATAAAGGAAGTCTGAGGGATACATGGATATTCACTGGTAGGTACAGAAAGCCAAAAGCAGGAAAAGGAGTCTCTAACCCAAGGTTAACAAAATTCTTGTGTTTTATTCTAAAGTCTAAAAGAAGTGTATATTTTTGTAACAGTATAGTGTCAAGCATATTTTTCACAGCCTGGAGTACAGACATACCTATTTTGAATTTGGTCTTATAACTGACTGATCAACAGGGAAATGTAAATTAAATCATGGAATGGAGGAAAGATTCTGGACCCCTTAATCTACAGATTATGGATTGTTTCTTGGGTAGATGATCTAACTAAACTTTTGTAGTCTCAGATGTGATTTCTTTAAAATGAAATATCAATAATAACAACTAATGCTTTGTTATGTTATCATGAGAATTAGCGATAAAACATGGAAAGTATGTGATACAAAGCCTGGTATAAAGAAAATAGTTAATGGTAACATATGTCATCATCATTATTAGTGATATTCTTTAAATAGAGAGTGAATAGAAGTGAAATGTGCCATAACAGGGCTTCCCAGTGGCTTAGTAGGTAATGAATCCGCCTGCAATGCAGGAGTCCAAGGGGATGTGGGTTCAATAGGGCAGTCCCTTGGAGGAGGGCATGGTAGCCCACTCCAGTATTCTTGCCTGGAGAATCCCACAGACAGAGGAGCCTGGTGGGCTACAGTCCATAGGGAGCACTCATATAGGCATGCTGACAACATGTATGCTATTTAAGAGAATCAGCTCAAAAAAAAAAAGAAAGAAAAAAGAGAGAGAGAGAATCACCTTTAGTGTATATGATGGTAAAGCATTGAAAAGAGAGATTTTGATTTTGAGATCTGTCCAGAGGGAACCAACACATTCTATAAATAATTTTATCATCATATGTCTTGAAACATTACTGAGAATTTTAACGTAGTAATAACATTTTTGAAACTTTTCTTAGCTTTTTATTCCTTGTAATACTTCATGTTTCTGATACATGTATAGAACAAAAATCCTACCATGTTCTGTGGCTACAGTTTTAGCATCGAGATTTTTGAGTTTTGTTCTAAATGCCAAAAGACAATTTAGATTCCAGAAATGTCAATTTGGTACCTAAACTTGTATGTACCAGAAATATGATTGACATATTTTTGTCAACTACTCTTTCTCTAAAAATAAATTGTAAGTTGTATTTATATAACATAGAAAATAGTGCATTTTAACTTCACGGTATTCCTCACTATCTTTACTCAAGTACTAGTGCTGTACAACCTTTTTCTGTATGTAACATACCATTTTTACCAGGGAAAATACATTTTAAGCTGGTCAATAAGATGTCTATCGCATCTATGCAATTATTATGTCAACTAGTGCCCCATGAAACAAAAATATGGTTTTGTTTTTGCTTGTTGAAGTTCTGATGTTGTTTCTGGGAAGCCTGTTAAACTAGATGTATTTAAACTTTGACTGGATTTAGGTGGGGAAAGGAAAATCTTAGGAAAGAATTTATTTATAAAGCCTTATTTATTCAGACTCTTCCTATCTGAATATCTTTTTGATTGAAATAGTTGTTGTCGGGAGAGTGACCTCAAAAATCGGAAACTCTCTGACACTTCTCCCATGAAAATAGATATGGAGAATTATGTTTATAAGAATAGCTAAAAAAAGTTTAGCTTTGTTAGCTTTTACCCATAGTACCATTCATAGAGGAGTCTTTCAGCAATATCCAATTATTTGTGTATATCTGAGTAATCTTTCTTATTGGCTAAAATTTATTCTTACCTGTGTTTTGGTACTGCTACTTATAAGCCCAGCAGTCCTTGAGAAACTGAAAGGTTCTAATATACTTATTTGTGAAAAATTTTATTGTGTTATAGGTAGTATTTGTAGCCTTATATTTTAGATTTCTCAAAAGTGGATAAAAACATGTGGAAATATTTTTAAAATTTCTATTATGATTTCTCCTTTGACCAAGGAGTTAGTTTCTAAATATGTAAGCTTAAAATTTCTTTTTGTTATTAATTTCTAAGTTATATTCTAGTCAAAGAATGAGATTTTGTGTAACAATTTTTTCAACTTTAGGGAAGTATTTTATGGCATTATACAAGACTGATTCTGTAAATATTTCATGTGTTTAATAAAAATATATACTCAATATTTGGGACCATTCGTTCCATATTATTTAGTAATGTTGAGATTTTCTTTAGTAAACTGATTGTTTATTGGGGCTTGATTTGTCAATAGTTGGAAGAGATATGTTCAAATCGCTCATTATGCTGGTGAAGTGGTCTAATTCTTCCATTAATACTTTTTTCTGTGTTGTCAGTTTTTATCAATTTGCCTTATTATTAACTGTTTTTGCTGTATTATCAATTTTAAAATAGTCTTCTAGAAATACAATTCATGTGTCATACATAAAATCATACAATTCATGCACTTAAAGTGTAAAATTTAATGGTTTTTAGTATATTGACAGATATGTGTGACCATTATTACTCTCATTTTAGAACATTTTCATCATCTCACAAAGATACTCTGTACTGTTTGACTGTCACCTGACCATCACTCCTACTCTTCCTTCCTGTCCTAATAGTTACTAATTTGCTTTCTATTTCTATGAGATTCCCTATTCTGAATTTTCATATGAATAAAATCATGTAATTTGTGCATTTTTATAACTAGTTTCTTTCACTTAGAATAATGTTTTCAAGGTTTATTTGTATAGTACCATGTACTAGTATTCATTCCTTCTTATGGACAAATAATATTCCGTTGACTAAATTTACCACATCTTTTTTAACTTACTTTTTTATTGAAGGATAATTACTTTATAGAATTTTGTTGTATTCTGTCAAATCTCAACACAAATCAGCCATAGGTATACATATATCTCCTCCCTTTTGAACCTCTCCCCCATTTCCCAACCCGTGCCACCCCTCTAGATTGATACAGAGCCCCTGTTTGAGTTTCCTGAGCCATATAGCAAATTCCCCGTTGGCTATCTACTTTACATATGGTAATGTAAGTTTCCATGTTACTCTTTCCTTATATCTCACCCTTTCCTCCCCTCTCCCCATGTCCCTAAGTCTATTCTCTATGTTTCTGCATTGCAGCCCTGTAATTAAATTGTTCAGTACCATTTTTCTAGAGTTCGTATATATGCATTAGAATACAATATTTATCTTTCTCTTTCTGACTCACTTCACTCTGTGTAATAGGTTCTATATTCATCCACCTCATCAGAACTGACACAAATACATTCCTTTTTATGGCTGAGTAATATTCTATTGTGTATATGTACCAAAATTTCTTTATCCATTCATCTGTTGATGGGTATCTAGGATGCTTCCATGTTCTAGCTATTATAAATAGTGCTGCAGTGAATGATGGGATACGTGTCTTTTTCAGTTTTATTTTCCTCAGGGTATATGCCTAGAAGGGGGATTACTGGGTCACGTGGTGGTTTTATTCCTAGTTTTTTAAGGAATCTCCATACCATCTTCCATAGAAGACTTCCATAGTCTTCTAAGTATCAGTTTACATTCCGACCAATAGTGCAAGAGCATTCCCTTTTCTCCACACCCTCTCCAGCATTTATTGTTTGTAGACTTTTTGATGATGACCATTCTGACTGGTGTGAGGTGATATTTCACTGTAGTTTTGATTTGCATTTTTCCAATAATGAGTGATGTTGAACATCTTTTCATGTGTTTGTTCTCCATCTGTACGTCTTCTTTGGAGAAATGTCTGTTTAAATCTTTACCCCCACTTTTTGACTGGGTTGTTTGTTTTTCTGGTATTGAGTTGTATAAGCTGCTTGTGTATTTTGGAAATTTATCCTTTATCAGTTGTTTCATTTGCTGTTATTTTCTCTTGCTTATAGTTTCCTTTGCTGTGCACAAACTTTTAAGTTTAATCAAGTCCCACTTGTTTACTTTGGTTTTTATTTCCATTACTCTTGGAAGTGGATATTAGAGGATCTTGCTTTGATTTATGTCATCGAGTGTTATGCCTATTTTTCCTCTAAGAGTTTTAGAGTTTCTGGTCTTACATTTAGGTCTTTAATCCATTTTAAGTTTATCTTTGTGTATAGTGTTAGGAAGTGTTCTAATTTCATTCTTTTACATGTAGCTGTCCACTTTTCCCAGCACCGTTTATTGAAGAGGCTGTCTTTGCCTCATTGTATATTCTTGCCCCTTTGTCAAAAATAAGGTATCCATAAGTGTATGGGTTTATTCTGGGCTTTCTGTCTGGTTCCATTGGTCTATATTTCTGTTTTTTTGCCAGTACCATACTATCTTGATGACCATAGCTTTGTAGTATAATCTGAAATCAGGAAGGTTGATTCCTCCATCTCAATTCTTTCTCAAGACTGCTTTGGCTGTTCAGGGCCTTTTGTGTTTCCATATGAATTCTGAAATTTTTTGTTTGAGTTCTGTGAAAAATGCCGTTGGTAATTTGATAAGGATCACATTGATTCTGTAGATTGTGTTTGGTAGTATAGTCATTTTCACAATATTGATTCTTCCTAGCCAGGAACATGGAATATCTCTCCATCTGTTTATATCATCATTGATTTCTTTCATCAGTGTCTTAAGATTTTCTGTGTATAGTTCTTTTGTCTCCTTAGGTAAGTTTATTCCTAGATATTTAATTCTTTTTGTTGCAGTGCTGAAAGAGATTGATTCCTTAATTGCCCTTTCTGATTTTTCATTGTTAATGTATAGAAATGCAAGTGATTTCTGTGTATTGATGTTATATCCTGCAACTTTGCTAAATTCACTAATTAGCTTTAGTAATTTTCTGATAATGTCTTTAGGGAATCATGTCATCTGCAAACAGTGAGAGCTTTACTTCTTTTCTGATCTGGATTCTTTTTATTTCTCTTTCTTCTCTGATTGCTGAAGCTAGGACTTCCAGAACTATTATGAATAATAGTGGCCAAAGTGGACACTCTTGTCTTGTTCCTGATCTTAGGGGGAATGCTTTCAGGTTTTCACCACTGAGAATAATCTTTGCTGTAGCCTTAACATATATGGCCTTTAGTATGTTGCGGTAACTTCCTTCTGTGCCCATTGTTTGAAGAGTTTTAATCATAAATGGGTGCTGAATTCTGTCAAAGGGTTTTTCTGCATCTACTGAGATGATCATATGGTTTTATTTTTCAATTCTTTAATATAATGTATCACATTGATTTGCATATATGGAAGAATCCTTGCATCCCTGGAATAAGTCCAACTTGATCATGGTGTATGAGCTTTTTAATGTGTTACTGAATTCTGTTTGCTAAAGTTTTGTTGAGGATTTTTTGGATCTGTGTTCATCAGTGACATTGGCCTGTAGTTTTCCTTTTTGTGTTGTCTTTGTCTGGTTTCGGTATCGGGGTGATGGTGGCCTCGTAGAATAAGTTTGGAAGTGTTCCTTTCTCTGCAATTTTTTGAAAGAGTTTTAGAAGGATAGGCATTAGCTCTTCTCTAAATGTTTGATAGAATTCACCTGTGAAGCCATCTGGTCCTGGGCTTTTGTGTTTTGGGAGATTTTTTTTATCACAGCTTCAATTTCAGTGCTTGTAATTGGTTTGTTCATAATTTCTATATCTTCCTGGTTCAGTCTTGAAAGATTGAACTTTTCTAAGTATCTGTCCATTTCTTCCAGGTTATCCATTTTATTGCCCTATACTTGTTCATAATAGTCTCTTGTAATCCTTTGTATTTCTGCATTGTCTGTTGTAACCTCTGCTTTTTAATTTCTAATTTTGTTGATATGATTCTTCCCTTTTTATTCCTTGATGTGTATGACTAAAGGTTTGTCAATTTTGTTTATCATCTCAAATAACCAGCTTTTAGTTTTTATTAATCTTTACTATTGTTTCTTTCATTGCTTTTTCAGTTATTTCTGCTCAGATCTTTATGATTTCTTTCCTTCTACTAATTTTGGGTGTTTTTTTTTTGTTGTTGTTCTTTTTCTAGTTGTTTTGGGTATAAAGTTAGATTTTCTATTCAGTGTTTTTCTTGTTTCTTAAGGTAGGATTTATTGCTATAAACTTCCCTCTTAGAACTGCTTTCACTGCATCCCATAGGTTTTGAGTTGTCATTTGTTTCTAGAGATATTTTATTTTATTTATTTATTTTTTCATTTATTTTTATTACTTGGAGGCTAATTACTTTACAATATTGTAGTGGTTTTTGTCATACATTGACATGAATCAGCCATGGATTTACATGTGTTCCCCATCCCGATCCCCCTTCCCACTTCCCTCTCTACCCAATCCCTCTGGGTCTTCTCAATGCACCAGGCCCGAGCACTTGTCTCATGCATCCAACCTGGGCTGTTGATCTGTTTCACCCTAGATGTATATATGTTTTGATGCTGTTCTCTCGAAACATCCCACCCTCGCCTTCTCCCACAGAGTCCAAAAGTCTGTTCTGTACATCTGTGTCTCTTTTTCTGTTTTGCATATAGGGTTATCATTACCATATTTCTAAATTCCATATATATGTGTTAGTATACTGTATTGGTCTTTATCTTTCTGGCTTACTTCACTCTGTATAATGGGCTCCAGTTTTATCCATCTCATTAGAACTGATTCAAATGAATTCTTTTTAATGGCTGAGTAATATTCTATGGTGTATATGTACCACAGCTTCCTTATCCATTCGTCTGCTGATGGGCATCTAGGTTGCTTCCATGTCCTGGCTATTATAAACAGTGCTGCGATGAACATTGGGGTGCACGTGTCTCTAGAGATATTTTAATTTCCCCCTTGTTTTCTTTAGTAACCTGTTGCTTATTTAGAAATGTGTTGTTGAATCTCCATGAGTTTGTGTTTCTTACAGTTTTTTTTTCCTTGTAATTGATAGTGTTGTGGTCATAAAAGATGCTTGATACGATTTCAATTTTCTTAAATTTCCTGAGGTTTGATTTGTGACCCAAGATATGGTCTATCCTAGAGAATGTTCCATGTGCCCTTGAGAAAAAGGTGTATTCTTCTGCATTTGGATGGAATGTCCTGAAGAAATCAGTAAGATCCATCTCATCTAATGTATAATTTAAGACTTGTGTTTGCTTATTAATTTTCTGTTTTGATGATCTGTCCATTGGTGTGAGTGGGGTGTTAAAGTCTCCTACTATTCTTGCGTTACTGTTAATTTCCCCCTTTATGTGTGTTAGTGTTTTTCCTATATATTGAGGTGCTCCTATGTTGGGTGTATTGATATTTACAATTGTTATGTCTTCCTCTTGGGTTGATCCCTTGATCATTATGTAGTGTCCTTCTTTATCTCTTGTAATCTTCTTTATTTTAAAGTCTATTTTGTCTGATATGAGGATTGCTACTCCAGCTTTCTTTTGCTTCCCATTTACGTTTTTCCATTCTCTCCCTTTCAGTCTTTATGTGTATTTAGGTCTGAAGTGGGCTTCTTGTAGACAGCATATATATGGGTCTTGTTTTTGTATCCGTTCAGCCAGTCTGTGTCTTTTGGTTGGAGCATTTAATCTATTTACATTTAAAGTAATTATTGATAGACATATTCCTATTGCCATTTTCTAATTGTTTGGGGTTGATTTTGTAGATCTTTTTTCTTTTGTTATATTTCTTGACTATAAAATCCCATTAATGTTTGTTGTAAAGCTGGTTTGCTGGTACTGAATTCTCTTAACTTTTGCTTGTCTGGAAAGTTTTTTATTTCTCCATCAGTTTTGAATGAGATCGTTGCTGGGCACAGTAATCTTGGTTGTAGATTTTTTCCCTTTCAATACTTTAAATATATCCTGCCATTTCCTTCTGGCCTGCAGAGTTTCTGCTGAAACGGTTAAGCATATGTTGTTTCCCTTGTATGTTATTTGTTGCTTCTCCCTTGCTGCTTTTAATATTCTTTCATTTGTTTAGTCTTTGTTACCTTGATTAGTATGTGTCTTGGAGTGTTTCTCCTTGAGTTTATCCTGTATGGGACTCTTTGTGTCTCTTGGACATGATTGACTATTTTTTTCTCCATGTTGGGGAAATTTTCAACTATAATCTCTTCAAAAATTTTCTCACACCTTTTCTTTTTCTCTTTTTCTTCTGGGTCCCCCATTATTCTAATGTTGGTGTATTTGATATGGTCCCAGAGGTCTCTGAAACTATCCTCAGCTGTTTTCATTCTTTTTGCTTTATTCTGCTCTTCAGAAGTTATTTCCACAATTTTATTTTCCAGCTCACTGATTTGTTTTTCTGCTTCAGATATTCTGCTATTGATTCCTTCTAGAGTATTTTTAATTTCAGTAATTGTGTTGTTTTTCTCTGTATGCTTATTCTTTAATTCTTCTAGGTCTTTGTTAATTGATTGTTCTATTTTCTCCATTTTGTTTTCAACATTTTTGATCATCTTTACCATCATTATTCTGAATTCTTTTTCAGGTAGTTTGCCTATTTCCTCTTTGTTTATTTGGACTTATGTGTTTCTAGTTTTTTCCTTCATTTGTGCAGTATTACTCTGCCTTTCCATTATATTTTTTTAACTTACTGTGTTTGAAGTCTTCTTTTCCCAGGCTCAAGGAAAGTTGAATTCTTTACTTGAAGAAAGTTGAATTCTTTCTTCCTTTTGGTTTCTGCCCTCCTGGGCTTCTGTGGTAGCTCAGAGGTTAAAGCGTCTGCCTCCAATGCTGGAGACCTGGGTTCGATGCCTGGGTCGGGACAATCCCCTGGAGAAGGAAATGGCAACCCGCTCCAGTATTCTTGCCTGGAGAATCCCATGGACGGAGGAGCCCAGTAGGCTACAATCCACGGGGTCGCAGAGTCGGACACAACTGAGCAACTTCACTCATTTCACTTAAGGTTGGTCCAGTTGTTTTTGTAAGCCCTGTATAGGGTGAGATGTGTGCTGAGTTTTTGTTTGCTTGTTTGTTTTTCCTCTGATGAGCAAGACTGAGTGAGGTGGTAATCCTGTTTGCTAATGATTGGGTTTGTATTTTTGTTTTGTTTGTTGTTTAGATGAGGTGTAATGCACAGGGTGCTACTGGTGGTTGGGAGATGCAGGGTCTTGTATCCAAGTGGTTTTCTTTGTGTGAGTTCTCCCTATTTGGTACTCCCTAGGGTTAGTTCCCGAGAAGGCAATGGCACCCCACTCCAGTACTCTTGCCTGGAAAATCCCATGGGCAGAGGAGCCTGATGGCCTGCCATCTATGGGGTCGCACAGAGTCGGACATGACTGAAGTGATTTAGCAGCAGCAGCAGCAGCAGGATTAGTTCTGTGGTAGTGTAGTGTCTTGAAGTCAGTGCTCTCACTCCAAAGGCTCAGGACTTGATCTCTCTCCAAAGATCAGCCTATGTCCAATTTACCAAGAGGAAATTCACCCGAAATGAAAGGGCCATTATTGAGCTTGAAAAGCCAGTGCACAAGAACACAAGAGACATCTCTGACTCAGCTGAAACTCAGTATTGCCTGCAACATGGACAGGCCTCCTTTGATTGCAACAGTTGACTCGAGGGTCTGTCCTTGGTGGTGGTCAGCAGAACTGAATTTACGACATTTTGTTTATGCATTGTCCATTGATGAACACTTCAATTCAGTTCAGCTCAGTCACTCAGTCAACCTCATGGACTGCGGCAAGCCAGGCTTCCTTGTCCATCACCAACTCCCAGAGCTCACTCACACTCATGTCCGTAGAGTCAGTGATGCCATCCAGCCATCTCACCCTCTGTCGTCCCTTTCTCCTTCTGCCTTCAGTCTTTCCCAGCATCAGATCTTTTCAAATGAGTCAGTTCTTCACATCAGGTGGCCAAAGTATTGGAGTTTCAGCTTCAGCATTAGTTCTCCTAGTGAATATTCAGGACTGATTTCCCTTAGGATGTACTGGTTGGATCTCCTTGCAGTTCAAGGGACTCTCAAGAGTCTTCTCCAACACCACAGTTCAAAAGCATCAATTCTTTGGCCCTCAGCTTTCTTTATAGTCCAACTCTCACATCCATTCATGACTACTGGAAAAACCATAGCCTTGACTAGATTGACCTTGTTGGCAAAGTAATGTCTCTCCTTGTTAATATGCTGCCTAGGTTGGTCATAGCTTTTCTTCCAAGGAGCAAGTGTCTTTTAATTTTGTAGCTGTAGTCACCATCTACAGTGATTTTGGAGCCCCCCAAAATAGAATGTGTCACTTTTTACACTGTTTCTGCATCTATTTGCCATGAAGTGATGGGACTGGATGCCATGATCTTAGTTTTATGAATGTTGGGTTTTAAGCCTGCTTTTTCACTCTTCTGTTTCACTTACATCAAGAGGCTCTTTAGTTCTTCTTTGCTTTCTGCTGTAAGGGTGGTATCATCTGCATATCTGAGGTTATTGATATTTCTCTTGCAATCTTCATTCCAGCTTGTGCTTAATCTGGCCCAGCATTTCTCATGATGTACTCTGCCGATTAGTTAAATAAGCAAGGTGACCACATACAGCCTTAATGTACTCCTCTCCTGATTTGGAACCAGTCTGTTGTTCCATGTCCAGTTCTAACTAACTGTTGGTTGTTGACCTGCGTACAGTTTTCTCAGGAAGCAGATCAGGTGGTTTGGTATTCCCATCTCTTTAAGAATTACCCACAGTTTGTTGTGATCCACACAGTCAAAGTCTTTGGTATAATGAATAAAGTAGAAGTAGATGTTTCTGGATCTCTCTTGCCTTTTCTATGATCCAGCAGATGTTGACAATTTGAGCTCTGGTTCCCCTGCCTTTTCTGAATCCAGCCTGACCATTTGGAAGTTCCCACTTCACGTACTGTTGAAAATTAGCAAGGAGAATTTTGAGCATTACTTTGCCAGCATGTGAGATGAGTGCAATTGTGTGGTATTTTGAGCATTCTTTGGCATTGTCTCTCTTTGGGATTGGAATGAAAACTGACCCTTTTCAGTCCTGTGTCCACTGCTGTTTTCCAAATTTGTTGGCATATTGAGTGCAGCACTTTCACAGCATCATCTTTTAGGATTTGAAATAGCTCAAATGGAATTCCATCACCTCTACTAGCTTTGTTCATAGTGATGCTTCCTAAGGCCCACTTGACTTCACATTTCAGGATGTCTGGCTCTAGGTGAGTGATCACACCATTGTGGTTATCTGGGTCATGAAGATCTTATTTGTATAGTTCTTCAGTGTATTCTTACCACCTCTTCTTAGTATCCTCTGCTTCTGTTAGGTCCATGCCATTTCTGTCCTTATTGAGCCCATTTTTGCATGAAATATTCCTTTGGTATCTCAAATTTTCTTGAAGAAATCTCTAGTCTTTCCCATTCTATTGTTTTCATCTATTTCTTTGCATTGATCACTGAGGAAGCCTTTCTTATCTCTTCTTGTTATTCTTTGGACCTTTGCATTCAAATGGGTATATCTTTCCTTTTCCCCTTTGCCTTTTGCTTCTCTTCTTTTCACAGCTATTTGTAAGGCCTCCTCAGACAGCCATTTTGCTTTTTTGCATTTCTTTTTCTTGGGGATGGTCTTGATTCCTGTCTCCTGTACAATGTCACGAACCTCTGTCCATAGTTCATCAGGCACTCTGTCTATCAGATCTAGTCCCTTAAATCTATTTCTCACTTCCACTGTATAATCATAAGGGATTTGATTTAGGTCATACCTGAATGGTCTAGTGGTTTTCCCTACTTACTTCAATTTAAGTCTGAATTTTGCAATAGGAGTTCATGATCTGAGGCACAGTCAGCTCCCGGTCTTGTTTTTGCTGACTGTATAGAGCTTTTCCATCTTTAGCCAGAAAGAGGATAATCAATCTGATTTCTGTTGTTGACCATTTGGTGACATCAGCAGATGTCATCTCTTGTGTTGTTGAAAGAGGGTGTTTGACCTTGTGTTGTCGGAAGAGGGTGCTATGACCAGTGTGTTCTCTTAGCTAAACTCTGTCAGCCTTTGCCCTGCTTCATTTTGTACTTCAAGGGTAAATTTGCTTGTTACTCCAGGTATTTCTTGACTTTCTACTTTTGCATTCCAGTCCCCTATGATTAAAAGGACATCCTTTTTGAGTGTTAGTTCTAGAAGGTCTTGTAGGTCTTCATAGAACTGTTCAACTTTAGCCTCTTCAGCATTACTGGTTGGGGCATAGACTTGGATTACTATGATATTGAATGATTTGCCTTGGAAACGGACGGAGATCATTCTGTCATTTTTCAGATTGTATCCAAGTACTGCATTCAGACTTTTTTGTTCACTGTGAGCGCTACTCCATTTCTTCTAAGGGATTCTTACCCACAGTAGTAGATATTATGGTCATCTGAATTAAATGCGCCCATTCCAGTCCATTTTAGTTCTGATTCCTAAAATGTTGATGTTCACTGTTGCCGTCTTTGAACACTTAATTTACCTTGATTCGTGGACCTAATATTCCAGGTTCCTATGCAATATTGTTCTTTAGAGCATTGGGCTTTCCTTCCATCATCAGTCACATCCACAACTAGGCATTGTTTTTGCTTTGCCTCCATCTCTTCATTCTTTCTGAGTTATTTCTTCACTGATCTCCAGTAGCATATTGGGCACCTACCAACCTGGGGAGTTCATCTTTCAGAGTCCTATCTTTTTGCCTTTTCGTACTGTTCATGGGATTCTCAAGGCAAGCATACTGAAGTGGTTTGCCATTCCCTTCTTCAGTGGACCTTGTTTTGTCAGATCTTTCCACCTGTCCGTCTTGGGTGGCTGTGGCATGACTCATAGTTTCATTGAGTTAGACAAGACTGTGGTCCATGTGATCAGATTGGTTTGTTTTCTATTATTGTGGTTTTCATTCTGTCTGCCTTTTGTTGGAGAAGGAAAAGAGGTTTATGGAAGCTTCCTCATGGGAGAGACTAAGGGGGAAACTGGGTCTTGTTCTGATGGGCGGGGCCATGCTCAGTAAATCTTTAATTCAATTTTCTGTTGATGGACTGGGCTGTGTTCCCTCCCTGTTGTTTGTTGTGAGGCCACACTATGGTGGAGGTAATGAAGATAATTTGAGGATAATTTGACCTCATTCAAAAGGTCCCAGGAGACATTGCTGCACTCTGTGCCCCCAACCTGCATTAGGCCACCACCGACCCACCCCTCTGCCAGAGACTCCTGAACACTCTTGGGCAAGTCTGGGTCAGTCTCTTGTGGGGTCACTGCTCCTTTCTCTGGGTTTGGTGAGCATAAGGTCTCACCTTGGGGATCTGTTTGTGCCCCCCAAGAGTCTGTTTACCCAGTCCTGTGTAAGTGCTGACGGCTCTCTGGTGGGCTTAATGGCAACCTCCTCCAAGAGGGCTTATGCCACACCCAGGTCTACTGCACCCAGAGCCCCTGCCCCTGTGGCAGGCCACTGCTGACCCATGTCTCCACAGGAGACGCTCAGACACAGTTCTGGCTCAGGCTCTGTGGGGTTTCTGGGTCCTGGTGGACACAGGTTTGTTTGAGCCCTCTGTGTGTCTCTGGAGGGTATGGGGTTTGATTCTAATTGTGATTTTGCCCATTTTACCGTCTTGCTGGGGCTTCTCCTTTGCCCTTGGATATGGGGTATCTTTTTTTGGTGGAATCCAGCATTTGACGATTGTTCAGTAACAAGTTGTAATTTTGGAATTCTCGCAGGAGAAGCTGAGCACACATCCTTCTACTCCACCATCTTGGAGTCTTAAAAATCTTGTAGATATTATGAATACTGCTGCTGTAAATACTCATGTACAATTTTGTGTGTGCATATATGTTTGTATTTCTTGAATATATAGTTAGGAGTTGAACCGCTGGATCTTATGATGAATCTATGTTTAATTGTTTGAGGAAATGCCAGACAATATTCCAAAATGGTTGCATCATTTTACATTCCTACTATCAGTGTATGAGGATTCTATTTTCTTCATATCTTCATTGATACTTATTATTGTCCGACATTTTTATTTGAGCCGTCCTAGTGTGTATGAAGTGCTATCTTGCTATGGTTTTGATTTGCATTTTTCTGATGAATAACGATGCTGAGCATCTTTTGATGTGCCTGCTGGCCATTTTCATAATTTTTTTTTTAAAGAAATGCCTGTTTGGATACTTTGTCCATTGCTTAAATTAGATTATCTTTATTTAGTTGTAAGAGTTTTTTTTTTAATGTATTCTAGATATAAGACTTTATCAGATATCAGGCATATATACAGTATGTGAATATGTATACATATTTAAAATCATGTGGGTTTTTTATGTTCTTTTTTGTGTTCTTCAGAGCACAAAGCTTTTACATTTGATCAAGTCCAGTGTATCTGTTTTTAAGTTCATGACTTTGATGTCAAAGCTAAGAATCTAATGCCAAATCCAAGGTCATTAAGACTTATCCCATGCTTATTTCTAAAAGTTTTATCATTTTAGCTCATATATTTATGCATTTGATCCATCTTGAGTTAATTTCTGTGAATGTGTGAGGTAAAGATTTATCTTCATTATTTTGCATGTGGCTATTCAGTTGTCCCAACACCATTTGATGACAAGACTATTCTTTCCCCACTGAATGATCTTGCCATCCTATTAAAAATTCAGTTGACTACAGATACAGTGTTCTCATTTCAGTACTCTCAGTTCTATTCCATTGGTTTATGTCTGTCCTTGTGCCAGTTTCACATTGTTTTGATTACTGTTGCTTTGTAGTTAAATTTTACAGTCAGGAAGTTTCAGTTCTTCTACTTTGCTAGTCTCTTTCAGAGAATTATTTTGATCATATTTAATATTTTTCAGCAATATTTTTCACATTTTAAAGTATTCTTGAGTAAATTTTGTTACTTTGTGTCTTTCCAGGATTTTTTCACTTCCTCTAAGTCATCTAATATGTTAGCATTTAATTACTTATTATATTCCTTTGTAATTCTTTTTATTTCTCTAATGTCAGCAGTAATGTACCTTCTTTCACAACTATTTAGTAATTTGAGTATTGTATTTTTTTTTTCTACGTCTATATAGCTAAATACTTTCCAACTTTGTTGATCTTTTCTAAGAACTAGCTTTTAGTTTCATTGATACTCTGTATTGTTTTCCTATTTTATTTGTTTTGGTTCTAATCTTTATTATTCCCTTCCTTCTGCTTGAGCCTTCCCTGGTGGCTCAGTAGGTTAAGAGTCTGCCTGCAGTGTAGGAGACCTAAGTTTGATCTCTGGGTCAGGAAGATCCTCTGGGTCAGGAAGATCCTCTGGAGAAGGGAATGGCTACCCACTCCAGAATTCTTGCCTGGGGTTACAAAGAGCTGGACATCACTAGTGACTAACAATTTCACTTTGCTTCTACTTACTTTAGTTTTAATTTACTCTTCTTTTTCAGTGTTTTAAGAAGGAAGACTAAGTTATTAGTTTATAATCTTTATTATTTAATATAGGCATTTATAGTTATACATTTCCCTCTAAGTTTTGTTGTGTTTGTCTCAATATATATTATTTCCTTTTTGATTTCTTCTTTGAGCCACTTGTTATTTAGGAGTGAAGTGTTTTATTTTCACATATTTTTGTATATGTGCTGCTGAAGCAAGCACTAATTTTCACATATTTTTGATTTTACCAAATATGTTTTTTCTGTTATTGAGTTGTAATTTCATTCCATTGTGGTCAATGAACATACTCTGTATTGTTTTAATCTTTTCAGAGTACTTAGGTTTGCTTTAAGGCCTACAATGTGGTCTGTCCTGAAGAATGTTCCATGTGTACTTGAGAAGAATGTATTTTCTGTTATAGTTGTTGTTATATTGAATATTCTATGGATGTCGATTAGGCCTATTTGATTTAGAGTTTTATCCAAGTCTTTTGCTTCCTTGTTGATTTTATTAACTCTTCTGTCCAGTATTGATAGTGAGTTATTGAAATTTCTGACTCTTACTGTTGAATTATCACTTTTGTCTTTCATTGCTATCAATTTTGATTCATGCATTTTGGTGTTCTGTTACTAGGTACATCTACAGACTAATGAGTTTGTCTCGTGAACCAGCATACAATGCTAATCCAATGCTGTTCAAAAGATTTCTATAGAGAAAAATATGTTAATGGAACTCTTCCTTTAAAATTTCATCAATTATAATATTTTCTTGTGAAAAAAGGAACATATATTATTTAATGTTCATGTTGATTTTATATTTTATAACTGATACTGATTCTTAAAAACATCATAACAACAATGATAATAATGTTTAATTAGTAGCTAGAATTGAATTTTTAGGTGAAATGCTTATTCCTCAGCAATGATAGATATTGGAGAAATTCCTTTGATTGAGTTATATATATTGGGACATGTTTATCTAGAAATAGGCCAGGCTCAGTTTGTCTCTGAATCATCTTAAAACCTCATGTAACCAATGGTGGCAATTAGCTCATTTGCTTGTGAATCTTTGGAATTAATTGGGGGTAATGAAACAATTTGGTCTCTGCTAGTCAGAAATTATTAGCATTCACCTACTCCATTGTAATGAGTCACCCTGGGTATATTTCCTAGGTTTGAAAATACCTGATTTTTTTTTTCAGACAAATGTGAATAAATTTCCAAATGCCGGGTTCTTTTTAAAGAATGCAGGCTAAAATAAAATAAAATAAAAGAATGTAGGCTAAATATTTTAAAATTAAACAAAATCAACCCAATATTAACTTTGTACCTTAAACATAGATTGCCTGCTTTGCTACCCTTTAGAGTCAAGGCTGGTGGAAAATATTCCATATAAAACTGTAAAATCAATTTTTATGAAAAGGTTAACACTTCACTTCATACCATTTTGGCTAAGTTTTTTTTTTTTTTTTCCCCATCTGAAATGTCTACAGTTTGGGCTGTTTTGGCATAAATAATCACAAAGCTAAAATGGTTGCCAAGGGATTACCAAGAGGTTGCCAAGCCTCTCTGAGCCAGTCATATTTTTGAAAGATATTTATAGAACTGCCGAGGTTACTCAGTTAGAAGTAATTGGAGTCAAGTTATGCTTACATAAGGTTTTTTTCTTTGTTCTTCATGCTCCCTCTTAACCCAGTTCAGAGTGGCCATTATTCCACTACAAATAAATGCCAAACATTCTTTGGAAATAAAAAAGAAGGCTGAATTATAAGCTTGTGTATTTGTTTTAATATTTAGTATAGTGTATGCCATTAAAGAAATATATAATCAAATAGGCATTTTAAGAAGTGAGAGGTTGTGATGGAAATATATTGCTTTGCTTCAAACAACTATGTATTATTAAAGAAAGGAAATTTCAATTCCTCTGACATTCTAACTCTACTGCATGTTTATT
Organism: Muntiacus reevesi; assembly: GCF_963930625.1. Taxonomy (NCBI): domain Eukaryota; kingdom Metazoa; phylum Chordata; class Mammalia; order Artiodactyla; family Cervidae; genus Muntiacus; species Muntiacus reevesi. Next base: position 27,687,892 of record NC_089254.1, on the reverse strand, counting down.
CATCTGGTTCATCACTTTATAGCAGGTGTCATCTTGACACCCTGTTCAAAACTTAGGCCCAAACTGCATCACAGGGTGCGTGTTAATAATTCTCATAAAGGTTGATTGGTTAGGTAGGTTTGAGAAATTCTGTGTTTAACAGACTTGAATGGTTGTTTTTATATTTTACTTGCAGGGTTTCTAAGGTCTTATATATATTTCTGTAAATTGTGAGTCCCTAAGTGTGTGATTGAGAGTGCAGTATTTTCAAAATCCACTTCATCGTGAAACTCTTCTAATGAGCATCTACTGAAGCTAGAATTCTAAGAGGATTGCTCTGGGAGATACTGCTGTGTTCCACAAGAACACATTGAAAAAGGTTCCCATTCAGTACTTACTCCTTTTTTCTATTATTTTTTTTTTTCTTTTTTGAATAGCAGTAAGACAAATTATCCCTTTTTAAGGAATGCATATTGAAAGTTTCCCAGTCAGAGTGTTCTTCCTTTTTCCTCTGTTCACAATGAGCAGTGTTGATAGTGATGTTCTTGGTAAACAGTGTGATTTACCAAATTGTGCTTTGGTGCATTTTGCCCAAAAAGTGTCTCCTTGGGAAGCAGTCTCTAAATTTAAAATTGCAAATTGTTGGGGTCCCTAGTGTAAGCCTAGACCAAGTATTGCTCTGAAATCAAGTATCTTAAAGGAGGCCTTCTCAAGGGAAGAGGCTACTGGTACAAATGCTTTCTAAATGGGAATTTTGTCTTCTGTTTTACTTTAGGGGGCTGATTCTCCATGCCTGAAAGACTGTCATCTTAGTTGAGAAACTATAGGTCCTACTATAAATCATTTATAATTTTAAGCCATGAAAAAGTCCCTTGGATAAGATGGCTATCTTCACTCATAATAAATTTCCTTAATCCACTCTGGAGAGAACCAAAGTTGTCTAGGAGTTGGGAGAGCATGTGTTTGAGAACACTGAAGTGCAAGATTTTAGGTAAACATGAGTATGTTAGCTTGCTAGGGCTGCCATAATGAAGTGGCACAGACCAGGTGGCTTAAACAACAGAAATTGATTTTCTCAGAGTTCAGGAGGCTAAAAGTCTCAGAGTACTGTATTGGCAGCATTGATTTCTTCTGAGTTTTCTCTTCTTAGCTTGTAGATGGTCATGTTCTTCCTATATCTTCACATGGCCTTTCCTCTGTGCATGTCTGTGTCCTGATTTATTCTTTTTATAAGGATACCAGTTATGTGACATTAGGGTCCACTTAGTGCTCCAATACTTTGGCCACCTGATGCAAAGAACTGACTTATTGGGAAAGACCCTGATGCTGAGAAAGATTGAAGGCGGGAGGAGAAGGGGACGACCGAGGATGAGATGGTTGGCTGGCACCACTGACTCAATGGACGTGAGTTTGGGTAAACTCCAGGAGTTGGTGATTAGACAAGGAGGCCTGGTGTGCTGTAGTCCATGGGATTGCAAAGAGTCAGACACAACTGAGCAACTGAACTGAACTGAACTGAATGATATAATTTAATGCTAATTAATTAGTTTAATTCTGTAAAAGAATCTGTTTCTTAATACAGTCATATTCTGAGATACTGGGGGTTTAGGACTTCAACATATGACTTTTAGGGAGACATCATTCAGCCCATAACAATGAGTAATCCTTGATTAGTAGCAATCTTTTGAATGTATTTCATTAGGTTAAACATATTAGGAACATTTCACAGACAGACAAAATATCATAGGAAAAGTATTGCATAATTTCACGACCAATGGATAAAAGCAAAGCCTCATTTTGCTTTCCTGTGAATTTCTCTAGATATTTGCAGAGTTGATCTGTAAAAAAGGGAACTGTCATCTGTGCTGTAAGAAAGTTAAAAAACAGGTCTAAGTATTTGTATACTTATCTTTGTAGTTATCACTATTTTAAGCTCAGAGCGTATATAGGAAATGGTAATATTGACCTTCACACTGGGATTGATATAACAAGTGCCTGTGACTGCTGAAGCCTAAGGGAGTCATCTCAACATACCCATAACTTTTTCCTCAGCAAAAGCTTGCGTCACATAAATTGATTAACTGTAAATGATTACCTGAAACTGAAGATCTTGAGAGAAACCAGACTCATGTCATAGAATAGTAGAATTTTTACTTGGAAGGGATCTTCAATTCAGTTCAGTTCAGTTGCTCACTCGTGTCTGACTCTTTGCAACCCCATGGACTGCAGCACGTCATGCCTCCCTGTCCATCAACAACTGCCCGAGTCTACCCAAACCCATATCCATTGAGTCGGTGATGCCATCCAACCATCTCATCTTCTGTCATCCCCTTCTCCTCCTACCCTCAATCTTTCCGAGCATCAGGGTCTTTTCAAATAAGTCAGCTCTTCGCATCAGGTGGCCAAAGTACTGGAGTTTCAGCTTCAACATCAGTCCTTCCAGTGAACACCCAGGACTGATCTCCTTTAGGATGGACTGGTTGGATCTCCTTGCAGTCCAAGGGACTCTCAAGAGTCTTCTCCAACACCACAGTTCAAAAGCGTCAATTCTTCAGTGCTCAGTCTTCTTTATAGTCCAACTCTCACATCCACACATGACCACTGGAAAAACCATAGCTTTGACTAGATGGACCTTTGTTGACAAAGTAATGTCTCTGCTTTTTGATATGCTGTCTAGATTGGTCATAACTTTCCTTCCAAGGAGCAAGCATCTTTTAATTTCATGGCCGCAGTCACCATCTGCAGTGTTTCTGGAGCCCCCAAAAATAAAGTCAGCCACTGTTTCCCCATCTATTTGCCATGGAAGGGATCTTAGGCATCACATTTCAGTCATTCACAAACCTATTACCACATTAGTGAAGTTCAATAGTGTTCAACACTGGTACTGTTAATTAGGGCTTCTCTGGTGGTGCTAGTGGTAAAGAACTTGCCTGCTAATGCAAGAGATGTAAGAGATGCAGGTTTTGATCCCTGAGTGGGGAAGATCCCCTGCAGGAGGGCATGAGAACCCACTCCAGTGTTCTTGCAGGAGAATTCCACGGACAGAGGAGCCTGGTAGGCTATATAGTCCATAGGGTTGCACAGAGTTGGACATGACTGAAGCGACTTAGCACACTTGCACTGCTAATTATCTAATGGCTCTCCTTATATTGTCTTATTCTATTAAAAAAAACCTTTAGCTTTTGCCACATCATAAATAAAAATATATTTTCAATTGGAATTCAGTATATGTTGAAAGCATTTCTTGACTCCTAAATATATATATATGTGTGTGTGTATAAATATATGTATATATAATATTTAAATTATTCCACACTTGCTCTCTTCCATCATTTAGCATTGGGAATCAGTGGATTCAATGAAGACCTTGAAGAACTTTAAGGCCCTAAGGAATGGTGGAGTCAGTAACTCTAAGAAATCTGTGCCTCTGAATAGTTGCAAGAGAATGTGACATGAGCAAAAAATAAATCTTGCGCTAAGCTTCAGTGATTTTGGTACTGCTTATTATAGGAATTAGCTTACCCTGACTAATGTGGTCAGTTTTGTAGGACTTTAGATATTTCAACCCCCAATGATCTTTTCTTGCATTTAAATTGTAGAAACTTATCATTATTTATCCCTAAACACTTTTTCCTTAAGTTAGTGCTTTTTATAAAGCCATTAGAATTATATTTTCGGCTGTGAACCTGCATTGAAAGGAGTGTTGAAGTAAGTGTATTACTCAGTCTCCTCATTCCTTTGCATATTATAATAAATATTCCAGATAAATTTTTTCCCAGAAGTTTAGCATTCAGTTATGAGAAAGACAAGTGTAGCTACATGGAAGGTGCAAGCTGCAATTGCCCTCGCCCATGCTCTGGTTAAAAATCCTACCGTCCTACTCTAGGATGAGCTTTGACCACCTCAAGGCACTCAGGGTTCCTTGAAACTTTATAAAGATTGTTCATCACCAAGGGTTTAGGCCAATTTGAAATCAATATCATGAACAAAAAGTAAAATTTAATTATATACATGTGTATTTATATAATACAGAGAGTTGATTAACTTGAAAAACAAAATCTCCTTTTTTCTTCAGTATTTGTACATGATTTTTTATTTTATTTGCTTTATTGGGCTTTGAGTTTGACAGGGCTATTTTGGGTCTAGACCTGGCTAATCCAGGTCTAGACTTGGATTCAGACCCTGGGTTGGGAAGATCCCCTTGAGAAGGAAACGGCAAACCACTCCAGTATTTTTGCCTGGGAAATCCATGGACAGAGGAGCCTAATGGGCTACAGTCCACAGGGTCACAGAAGAGTTGGACACAACTTGGCGGCTAAACAACAACAACAACAAAGTCTGTATGTGATGGGGTGGTTGTATTTGTTCCTAAATGTCACTTGTAGATTAATACCAGATACAGCTGTCTTGGGGATGGGGATGAAATAATAAATAGGAGCCAATGTAAACAATCTAGATTTTAAAGCAAATACAGTGACAAAATGTTAAAGATGAAGTGGAGTCAGTTTGCTCAATGGTATTGTTGCCAATAGGTTAGTGGTCCACTCAGTAATTTATAATGTGAATCAAGGTTATGGTCCAGAAAGCACCACAGCTTCTCCTTTCATGGAACTCATAGACTATGTATTACAGTGCCAGCAACACAGAGGTAGTGGGTAACTTAACATTTGCTTGTGTCAGAATTGCTCCTGTGTATCACAATCTAGAATGTTCCTGCAGCATAGCCCTAGAGCATCCCTTCAAGACAGACAGAGAAGTTTCTACAAGGGAGAAGTTTTACTTCAGTGGAAATAATTACTAATCATATTCCATACTGTTCTTTCTACATTTCCCTGAAAAATAATATAATTGTAATATCATCAGTTTATTACAAATATAAATTAAGAAATGAAAAAACATAGAATAAACTAGTATTCATCATTTAATATTTATGTATCTACAGAAATTTTTAACAAGTATTTACTGATATAAACAAATTTGGTTCGGAAATGAATAAAATAATTTTCTTTTTTTTTATTTTTATTTTTTTCAAGTTTAATGGCTTTTATTTTTTTTTATTTTTTTTAAATTTTATTTTATTAGTTGGAGGCCAATTACTTCACAACATTTCAGTGTGTTTTGACACTTTTATACATGCATTAGGTGCTTCTTTAAGCAATGTGAACAGATCTCAAGAGTCTAAAAGGAATAGGGCTTGGTTGCTATTTGAAGAGTAAAAAAAATAACATATTCCTATTTGAGATATCGTATCTTGACTCTCTTCAGAGTGACTTTTACCAATTGATAAAAGATTACTACAATTGTATCAGATATTTAGTGTTATTCAGTACATATGCGAAGCAAATTTAGTCACTTTATCTCTGCTAACTCATGATACTTTGTGTAATTTTTTATTTTATTTTGTCTTTCCTTTTAATTACTGATCAATGCTATGAAGTGGATCAGTATGTTAAAGGTTTCTAAATGTGGTACATAAGCCTTTAAGAATTAGTAGTGCTATCCTTCATGTAAGGGAAAGGAAGTTGCATTTATGGATACATTGATACTTAGATTGCATCCTTTCACTTCCTTCATTTACTTTTGTTTCTTATTTTTCTTAACTAGAGGTTGCTTGTTTGTAAGCAGAATACAGAAAACATAAGTAATAATAACAAAATCATCCATAGCCTCATCATTGTTCAAACCTAACCATTGTGTGTGTGTGTGTAATTTAGGTTTCTAATGTTTAACTTTATTTTGATTTGCATTTTTTTCCAAATACTATATTTTTAATGGGTATATACCATCTACTCTTGGCTCTTTCCCTTTCTTTCTTTGTTTTCTTCTTCTTCCCTCTCTCCCTTCCTCTCTTCCTTATTTCTTTCCTTCCTCTCCCTCTACTTCTCTCTCTTCCCCTCTCCATCCCTTGCTTCCTTTCTTTCATCTTTCTTTGTATTAAAGTAGTTTTGTGACAATCATCTTCATGTATAAAATGTTCTAATTTTCATACCTTGGTCAAATAATCATCTGAGTATGTGAATATTTTCAAGACTCTTGGCAAATATTGTCAATTTTACTTTACCTGAGAATTAGACCAAATTAAACTCCCACTATATATTTGAGAACAACTGTTTCCTCTGGTTATCACTCATTTTGGAAATTACCTGATTTTTTTCTTGTTGCTGTCGCTAATTTGACAGGTTAAAAATAACTCACTTTTTCTGATAATTGGTGATATTATCTTTGTATGACTTTAAAAACATTTAGAGTAGAGTGATCCATATAATGTATTTTTATTGCTAAAGTGAAATAAATTGTAAATCTTTTGTTATTATTTTTCCCATCAAAGTTTAATCTATGTTGCACTCACAGGTTTTCTCCTATCAGAAGGATGAACAAAATTACAAAATTTGGGAATGCCTCAGTTTGGAAATAAAGGATGCAAGTTAAATTCATGGCACAAAAGGATACACAATTCCTTTGTAGAAGAGAAGATAATAAGGAGAAAAATTTCTTTCCCATAGAGCTTTGTATTTCCATTCTACTAATCATTTTTAATAGCTTCTGTCTGTTCTTGTTCATTTATTAAGAAGATGACTATTTTCAGAAACTACACATAGTACACATTATTTGGAATTTGTGATTAATTATAATCCCCAAACACAGCAAAATAAAATATACTCCTTCCTGGAATAAATGTTTAATTTGCCTTCTTGTTAATAGATACTAATTTCTGGCAATGATTAACTGTCAGTAGAAAATATACTTTTTTATGTGAAGCCTTTTGGCCATTATAAAGGTGGATTTTTCATTTGAAAATTTAAAGTCAGATTTCTCTTAAAGTTAGAAATAACCGTGGCCTAAAAAAAGTCCATTTGTCTTTTTAATTGTGCATAAGATAGTATTAATCAGGATGTGGCACAATTCAGCGAGTTGTTTTATAAGAATGATAGTCTTAAAACTTTACTTGATATTCTACTTGAACAGTTAGATTCATACTGTAATTTACAGTATTAAAGTGCTTCATCTATACTGTACTTTAATCTTTCATGAGACAGTTACAGCTTATACTGGAAAATCTCTTGTAAATTGGTGTCTGTTCATTCAAGTATTCCCTGAAGTGTATTTGGGGTTTTTACAATCCAGGTAAGGTTAATCCAATCTATGATACTGTGGTTAGTTGTTCATCCACATTAGTCAATGCTGATCAGAGCTCTAAGGAGGACTAAAGAGGCCAGTCAGCCAAAATGCCACCCTCCTCTACCAGTCTTCAGATCTTTTCTTACTCAGTCAGATTTTCTGTTAAGAGTCTCTTCTTTGGATAAAACACAATACAGAGATGATCTGTGTCAAACATGCTGGTAGAATAGTTATTGATTACTTGGGAATGGAGGAGCTTACTGAGAAATCCTCTGCCCTATTCTTGTTATCATTGCCTAGATTATCAGGTCATCTTTGGGGAGGACTCTCTCTTAGAACAAACGTAGAGTATCTATAGTTCAAGACCTTATAGAACTAATCTTCTAGACCTTCTAGAGTTATAGTTCAAGACCTTCTAGAACTTGACCTTCTGGAACTAGTTACAGTTCAAGACCTTCTTCTAGAGGGTCTACAAAACTTTCTAGAGGTACAGTTCAAAACCTTCTAGAACTAACACCCAAAAAAGATATCCTTTCCACCATAGGGGATTGAAATGCAAAAATAGGAAATCAAGATATACCAGAAGTAACAGGCAAATTTGGCCTTGGAATACAAAATGAAGCAGGGCAAAGGCTAACAGTTTAGTCAAGAGAAAGCACTGGTCATGGTGAATACCCTCTTCCAGCAACACAAGAGATGACTCTACACATGGACATCGCCAGATGGTCAATACAGATCAGATTGATTATTCTTTGCAGCTAAAGATGCAGAAGCTCTATACAGTCAGCAAACATAAGACCGGGAGCTGACTGTGCCTCAGATCATGAACTCCTATTGCAAAATTCAGACTTAAATTGAAGTAAGTAGGGAAAACCACTTGACTGTTCAGATATCACCTAAATCAAATCCATTGTAATTATAAAAAAATGGAAGTGACAAATAGATTCAAGGGATTAGATCTGATAGACAGAGTGCCTGAAGAACTATGGATGGAGGTTCTTGACATTGTATAGGAGGCAGTGGTCAAGACCATCCCTAAGAAAAATAAATGCAGAAAGGCAAAATGGTTGTCTGAGGAGTCCTTACGAATAGCTGAGAAAAGAAGAGAAGTGAAAGGCAAAGGAGAAAAGGAAAGATATACCCATTTGAACTCGGAGTTCCAAAGAATAGCAAGCAGAGATAAGAAAGGCTTCCTCAGTGATCAATGCAAAGAAATAGAGGAAAACAATAGAATGGGAAAGACTCCAAGAGTCTTTGGGAAAGAGATCTCTTCAAGAAAATTAGAGATACCAAGGGAACATTTCATTCAAAGATGGGCACAATAAAGGACAGAAATGGTACGGACCTAACAGAAGCAGAAGATATTAAGAAGAAGTGGCAAGAATACAGAGAAGAACTATACAAAAAAGATCTTCACGACCCAGACAACCACAATGATGTGATCACTCACCTAGAGCCAGACATTCTGGAATTTAAAGTCAAGTGGGCCTTAGGAAGCATCACTATGAACAAAGCTAGTGGAGGTGATGGAATTCAAGTTGAGCCATTTCAAATCCTGAAAGATGATGCTGTGAAAGTGCTACACTCAATATGCCAGCAAATATGGAAAACTCAGCAGTGGACACAGGACTGGAAGAGGTCAGTTTTCATTCCAGTCTCCATGAAGAGCAATGCCAAAGAATGTTCAAACTTCCACAGTCTTTTCACACGCTAACAAAGTTATGCTCAAAATTCTCCAAGCCAGGATTCAACAGTATGTGAACTCTGAACTTCCAGATGTTCAGGCTGGATTTAGAAAAAGCAGAGGAACCAGAGATCAAATTGCCAACATTTATTGAATCATAGAAAAAACAAGAGAATTCCAGAAAAACATCTACTTCTGCTTTATTGATTTCGCCAAAGCCTTTGACTGTGTGGATCACAACAAACTGTGGAAAATTCTTCAAGAGGTTGAAATACCAGACCACTTTTCCTGCCTCCTGAGAAATCTGTGTGCAGGTCAAGGAGCAACAGTTAGAACTAGACATGGAACAGACTGGTTCCAAATTGGGAAAGGAGTATGTCAGGCTGTAAAATGTCACCCTGCTTATTTAACTTATATACAGAGTGTATCATGAGAAATGCTGGGCTGGATGAAGCACAAGCTGGAAACAAGATTGCTGGGAGGAATATCAATAACCTAAGATATGCAGATGACACCACCCTTATGGCAGAATGTGAGGAAGAACTAAAGAGCCTCTTGGTGAAAGTGAAAGAGAGTGAAAGAGCAGGCTTAAAATTCAACTTTCTGAAGACTAAGATCATGGCATCTGGTCCCATCACTTCATGGCAAATAGATGGGGAATCAATGAAAACAGTGATAGAGTTTATTTTCTTGGGCTCCAAAATCACTGTAGATGGTGACTACAGCCATGAAATTAAAAGATGCTTGCTCCTTGGAAGAAAAGCTGTAACCAACCTAGAGAGCATATTAAAAAGCAAAGACATTACCTTGCCGACATAAGTCTATCTAGTCAAAGCTATGGTTTTTCCAGTAGTCATGTATGGATGTGAGAGTTGGACTATAAAGAAAGCTGAATGCCAAAGAATTGATGCTTTTGAGCTGTGGTGTTGGAGAAGACTCTTGAGAGTCCCTTGGACAGCAAGGAGATCCAACCAATCCATCCTAAAGGAAATCAGTCCTGAATATTCCTTGGAAGGACTGCTGCTTAAGCTGCAACTCCAATACTTTGGCCACCTGATGCGAAGAGTTGACTCATTTGAAAAGACCCTGATGCTAGGGAAGATTGAAGGCAGGAGGAGAAGGGGATGACAGAGGATGAGATTTTTGGATGGAATCACCAACTCGATGGATATGAGTTTGAACAAGCTTTGTAAGTTGTTGATGGACAGGGTGCCGCTGTCCATGGGGTTGCAATGAGTTGGACAGGACTGAGTAACTGAACTGAATGGATAGAGTGTCTCAGGTAATAGATAAAGCATTGCTTGTTATATTATGTGATTTCAAGGAAGAATTTTAAAAATATTTTGATAGATTTTTTTTGTTTATTGTGGGGAGGGTATTGAGATTGCTTTTTATTTAACATTGGTTCATTTTAGCATAAATTGCATAGAGCGGACTTTGGAAATCTTGTCTTTGCCATTTACTAGTTGTTCTACCTTGGAAAGAACATTTATTCTCTTAGAGCTTTTCTGATTTGTTTTGTAAAATGAAAAAAGTAGCACTTCACATATTTGACAAGATTTTTATATTCAAATGATATGTTGTTAAAAAAAAAAGTGCTCCTTATTTTCTTTCTAAGGGAAAATCTATTGCATTTATATTGAAATAATTTTGTTGTTTTCAGTCACTAAGCTGTGTCTGACTCTTTGTGACCCCGTGACCTGCAGGATGCCAGGCTTCCCTGTCCTTCACAATCTGCCAGAGATTGCTCGAATTCATCTCTATTGAGTTGGTGATGCTATCTAACCAGCCCATCCTCTGTTACCTCCTTCTCCTTTTGCCTTCAATGTTTCCAAGCATCAGGTTCTTTTTCATGGGTCAGCTCTTCACATCAGGAAGTATTGGAGCTTCAACTTCAGCATCAGTCCTTCCAATGAATGTTCAGGATTGATTTTCTTTATGAGTGATTGGTTTGATCTCCATGTAGTTCAGAGGGCTCTCAAGAATTTTTTTTAATTACAATCCAAATTAGAAAAGTACTGTTTCTTCAATGTTTTTTTTCTGTTTTATCACTTTTATTTTAAAACTTGCATTTTTTAAAGAGGTTAAAAATAGCTGTTTTTATTTTTTTAAACATTTTGTTTTGTATTGGATTATAGCTGATTAACAATGTTGTGATAATTTCAGATGGACAACAGAGGGATTCAGCCGTAGATATACATGTATCCATTCTCCCCCAAACTCCCCTCCCATCCAGGCTGTCATATAATTTTGAGCAGAGTTCCCTGTGCTATACAGTTGGTCCTTGTTGGTTATCCATTTTAAATATAGCAGTGTGTACTTGCCCATCCCAAACTCCCTAACTATCCCTTACCCTCTTCCTTCCCTCCAGCAACCATAAGCAAATAGCTATTTTCTCCTTTGTAGATTACTTTTTACAAAAGAAATATTTGTTCATTGTGGAAAAATAGAGGTAAGCAAAATTTTATTAAAGTTACTCATAGCCCCATTGTTCAAAAACAGCAGTAACCCATAATTATATGTAAGGTGGTATTTGGAGTTGGAGTGTATGAAACTGATCCTTTCCATGGTGCTGACATGTAAACATGGTGGAAGGGTTTTTGACTTTTTAAATGTGACTTTTCAGATCTCTGTTTTTGAGGACAGTAGAAAATGTTGGCAAAATTTTTATTTAGACATTTCCAATCCTATATTTGGTCCTTGTATTTAGTACAATTTGTCCTTGTGGGAATAAGCCTGAGCTGCCTGTGTTTCATTAAGAAAAAATTTATCACTGTCACTACATCCAGCTCTGCAGGTGGCTTATTGCCAACTCTTTACCACTTAACTGAGGTTGAATTAGACTAATAGTTTTGTGCACTGAACAGCGAGACTGTCAGCTCCTTATAATGATTCATATGTTACAGCTGCAGTCCATGCTTGTTCATAACATTTGACTTTTCATTGAACCACAGAGCTTCCTGTCGTCTCAGCTAATCTTTTGATAAAATGTCAACTTTTCAGTTTTCTAAGTGACTGAAACTTAAAATTCATAGATCTGAAGAAATCATTATTCAAAGTATATTAGACTGTGAGAAAATAAACCATTTTTAATATTTACTAAGATTCACATGTAGGAAATATTATATACTTTCCTTGGGAAAATACCTTTTTATATTTTCAGAGAAATTATTCATGTTTAAAATGACTTTATGCAGAAAAACTTCTCCATCATGTCCTATTCCAGAATTTTTTCCCTAAGTGTTAGTAAGCTCAAGTTGAGTTTTATGATTTTTGGAATATTTATGGGCATAGTTTCATCTTTCATTGTTCCATGTAACTTGAGCACATTATTAGAGAAAATGGTTCAAGCCAAGCAATAAAAAAGCAAAAAATATGCTTTTGTTAATTTCTCATAAATATTTTATTTTAAAAAGTAAAAATTGAAAGAAGTATATATTATCAAAACATTATACTTTAATGAAAACATTGTATATTAATGAAATCAGTTTGACCTTTGAATAAGACTCTTGTATGCTCTGTCAGGTAGGATGTGGGGGATTGGTTTTGGTGAAAATATAAGCAGTCTAGTTAATGACTCATTTCCTAGGTTATTCAAGTTAGTCACAAGTAATTTAGGATTTAATTTATGGTTCTCCATTTAAAAAAAATCCAGAAGCTCACTTGAAGGCCCCTAGAAAATTGGTTTACTAACATGAAGCATGGTGGTAGGTTGCTGACTTCTTTTTTTTTAACATGGGATTTTCTATCTTTGCTAACTTTTTATTTCACAATACCAAGTACTAGCATTTGGTTTAGTTTTTTCAGCTAAGCTTCAACAATACATTAATTAAAATTATGAACTACCAAGTAACAGCAGCAAACAGGAATTTAAATGTGTTTCTGGCAAACACAGAACAAAATAGACTCAGATTTTATAATGAAAAGAAATTTGTTTGAATATAAATAAGTTAATGAGTGAAGCATTGTATTAGCTTTAAAGAAATATAACATGTCCTTGTGTAAATAATTTCAAGGATCATATTCATAATTTTTAGCAAACAGCTTTGACTTAATTAAAAGTCTCTTTCTCTTAGTTCTAGTGATTTTGGATATGGTGATCTTCTTTAACATAGCAGATAAGTCAACATTCATTGTTGAGTGGGAAGAATACAACCTCTTCTGTCTGTAATTTGAATTCTTTATTCATCTGGTGAAATCATAGTAAGCCTTTGTGGTGGATTCTGTGGATTGTTTTATACAGATGGATTTAGCATTCTTACTCCTGTGATTTCCAGTACTACACTGTCTGAAGGTTAAAAATTGAACAAAACAAAACATTTCCTGTTTGTCGTTATTGATAAGGTTCCAGGTGTCATTTGGGTTCTTCCAATCTGGTACATTCATGGGAGACTTGAATTTGGAACTAACTGGAATAGAGACTGGACTACCGAGGTGGCGCTTGTGGTAAAAAACCAAGTGCCAGTGCAGGAGACACAGAAGATGTGGATTTGATGACGGCCAGGAAGACCTCCTGGAGGAGGGCATAGCAACCCACTCCAGTATTCTTGCCTGGATAATCCCATGGACAGAGGAGTCTGGTGGGCCAAGTCTATGGGATCACAAAGAGTTGGACACTTATGCTGAAGTGACTTATCATGTACGCATGGGATAGAGACTGTAATTCTACTATTCAGATAATGTCAGAGGCAAGCATTGGTTTATGTAACCAGTTTGTTGATCAGCAACTTTTTTCTGGTGGCCGGTGCAGCATACCTGGAAACAGCAAAAGTAGAATGATTCTTAGGGCTGGGAACTTTTTTAGACATTATACCTGGGGCTTCTTTTGATTCCTTAGATCATCCGGCAGTTTCTACACCACAAAGGAGCCATAATATGTCTATCTAACAGGTTTCTGTGGCCTGTAATGGAGCCTGAAACAATTAAGGACCTTCCTACATTTTAAACTATTCAAGGGAATTTTGATTATCCATTTCCGATGATGGAATGAATAGATGGTCCACAATAATTTCATTTTGTCAGTTGACCCATGATATAAGTGAATGATACTGGCACATAAAGCTCTGGTTTCTGAGTAAGTTTTTGGCGACAGAAATTTTGAGAAAATGAGGGGAAATATGTGTTCTTTTCTTCTAAAATTCTTTTTATAGAAAATAATCATTTTATTCAGTGATGCAAAAAAGGTAAATATACACATTCTATACTCACATATTTTCTATAGTATTGGGGAAATTAAAGTCACAAAATTTGCCAAATATATTGATATATTTGAATAAGATGAAGTAGTAAAGTTATATCACTTCATCACTTCACATATACATCTTTATTTTATTTCTGTTTCTCCTTAGATGTGAAACATTTTCCTGGGCCTCAGTTTTCTCATCTGTTTAATGATAGTACTAGATTTGATATCCTTCCCTGGTGACTCAGTGGTTTGGAATCTGCCTGCAATTCAGGAGCTTCGGATTTGATCCTTGAGTCAGGAAGAGACCCTGGAGGAGGGTATGGCAACACACTCCAGTATTCTTGCCTGAAGAATCCCATGTATATTATCTATGGTGAAACAGATCACCAGCCCAGGTGGGATGCATGAGACAAGTGCTCGGGCCTAGTGCACTGGGAGGACCCAGAGGAGTCAGGTGGAGAGGGAGGTGGGAGGGTGGATCGGGATGGGGAATACGTGTAACTCTATGGCTGATTCATGTCATTGTATGACAAAACCCACTGAAATGTTGTGAAGTAATTAGCCTCCAACTAATTAAAAAAAAAAATTAAAAAAAAAAAAAAGAATCCCATGGACAGAGGAGCATGATGGGCTACAGTCCATAAGGTTGCAGTGGGTCGGACACGACTAAAGTGACAGCACACATGCACGCACTAGACTTGATAATCACTAAATTCCCTTCTAGCTGTAGGATTAAATGACACAATAATTCAGTGGATTTCTGTGTGTTAATTTTATATCCTGCAACTTTACTATATTCATTGCTTAGCTCTAGTAATTTTCTGGAAGAGTCTTTAGGGTTTTCTATGTAGAGGATCATGTCATCTGCAAACAGCGAGAGTTTCACTTCTTCTTTTCCTACCTGGATTCCTTTTACTTTTTCTGCTCTGATTGCTGTGGCCAAAACTTCCAACACTATGTTGAATAGTAGTGGTGAGAGTGGGCACCCTTGTCTTGTTCCTGATTTCAGGGGAAATGCTTTCAATTTTTCACCATTGAGGGTGATGCTTGCTGTGGGTTTGTCATATATAGCTTTTATTATGTTGAGGTATGTTCCTTCTATTCCTGCTTTCTGGAGAGTTTTAATCATAAATGGGTGTTGAATTTTGTCAAAGGCTTTCTCTGCATCTATTGAGATAATCATATGGTTTTTATCTTTCAATTTGTTAATGTGGTGTATTACATTGATTGATTTGTGGATATTAAAGAGTCCTTGCATTCCTGGGATAAAGCCCACTTGGTCATGGTGTATGATTTTTTTAATATGTTGTTGGATTCTGTTTGCTAGAATTTTTTAAGGATTTTTGCATCTATGTTCATCAGTGATATTGGCCTGTAGTTTTCTTTTTTTGTGGCATCTTTGTCTGGTTTTGGAATTAGGGTGATGGTGGCCTCATAGAATGAGTTTGGGAGTTTACCTTCTTCTGCAATTTTCTGGAAGAGTTTGAGTAAGAGAGGTGTTAGCTCTTCTCTAAATTTTTGGTAGAATTCAGCTGTGAAGCCATCTGGTCCTGGGCTTTTGTTTGCTGGAAGATTTCTGATTACAGTTTTGATTTCCTTGCTTGTGATGAGTCTGTTAAGATCTTCTATTTCTTCCTGATTCAGTTTTGGAAAGTTATACTTTTCTAAGAATTTGTCCATTTCATCCAAGTTGTCCATTTTATTGGCATAGAGCTGCTGGTAGTAGTCTCTTGTGATCCTTTGTATTTCAGTGTTGTCTGTTGTGATCTGTCCATTTTCATTTCTAATTTTGTTAATTTGGTTCTTCTCTCTTTGTTTCTTAATGAGTCTTGCTAATGGTTTGTCAATTTTGTTTATTTTTTCAAAAAACCAGCTTTTAGCTTTGTTGATTTTTGCTATGGTCTCTTTAGTTTCTTTTGCATTTATTTCTACCCTAATTTTTAAGATTTCTTTCCTTCTGTTAACCCTGGGGTTCTTCATTTCTTCCTTCTCTAATTGCTTTAGGTGTAGAGTTAGGTTATTTATTTGGCTTTTTTCTTGTTTCTTGATGTGCGCCTGTAATGCTATGAACCTTCCCCTTAGCACTGCTTTTACAGTGTCCCATAGGTTTTGGGTTGCTGTGTTTTCATTTTCATTCATTTCTATAGATATTTTGATTTCTTTTTTGATTTCTCCTATGATTTGTTGGTTATTCAGAAGCGTGTTATTTAGCCTCCATATGTTTGAATTTTTAACAATTTTTTTTCCTGTAATTGAGATCTAATCTTACTGCACTGTGGTCAGAAAAGATGACTGGAATGATTTCAATTTTTTTGAATTTTCCAAGACCAGATTATGGCCCAGGATGTGATCTATTCTGGAGAAGGTTCCGTGTGCACTTGAGAAAAAGGTGAAGTTGATTGTTTTGGGGTGAAATGTCCTATAGATATCAATTAGGTCTAGCTGGTCCATTGTGTCATTTAAGGTTTGTGTTTCCTTGTTAATTTTCTGTTTAGTTGATCTATCCATAGTTGTGAGTGGGGTATTAAAGTCTCCCACTATTATTGTGTTACTATTAATTTCCTCTTTCATACTCGTTAGCATTTGCCGTACATATTGTGGTGCTCCTATGTTGGGTGCATATATTTATAATTGTTATATCTTCTTCTTGGATTGATCCTTTGATCATTATGTAGTGTCCTTCTTTGTCTCTTTTCACATCCTTTATTGCGACTCCTGCTTTCTTTTGGTCTCCGTTTGCGTGAAATATTTTTTTCCAGCCCTTCACTTTTAGTCTGTATGTGTCTCTGGTTTTGAGGTGAGTCTCTTGTAGACAGCATACATAGGGGTCTTGTTTTTGTATCCATTCAGCCAATCTTTGTCTTTTGGTTGGGGCATTCAGCCCATTTACATTTAAGGTAATTATTGATAGGTGTGGTCCCGTTGCCATTTACTTTGTTGTTTTGGGTTCACGTTTATACAACCTTTCTGCATTTCCTGTCTAGAGAAGATCCTTTAGCATTTGTTGAAGAGCTGGTTTGGTGGTGCTGAATTCTCTTAGCTCTTGCTTGTCTGTAAAGCTTTTGAATTCTCCTTCATATCTGAATGAGATCCTTGCTGGATCTACGGTAATCTAGGTTGTAGGTTATTCTTTTTCATTACTTTCAGTATGTCCTGCCATTCCCTTCTGGCCTGGAGGGTTTCTATTGATAGATCAGCTGTTATCCTTATGGGAATCCCTTTGTGTGTTATTTGTTGTTTCTCCCTTGCTGCTTTTAGTATTTGTTCTTTGTGTTTGATCTTTGTTAATTTGATTAATATGTGTCTTGGGGTGTTTCGCCTTGGGTTTATCCTGTTTGGGACTCTCTGGGTTTCTTGGACTTGGGTGGCTATTTCCTTCCCCATTTAGGGAAGTTTTCAGCTATTATCTCCTCGAGTATTTTCTCATGGCCTTTCTTTTTGTCTTCTTCTTCTGGGACTCCTGTGATTCGAATGTTGGGGCGTTTCACATTGTCCCAGAGGTCCCTGAGGTTGTCCTCATTTCTTTTGATCCTTTTTTCTTTTTTCCTCTCTGCTTCACTTATTTCCACTATTTTATCTTCTAACTCACTTATCCTATCTTCTGTTTCTGTTATTCTACTCTTGGTTCCCTCCAGAGTGTTTTTGATCTCATTCATTGCATTATTCATTTTTAATTGACTCTTTTTTATTTCTTCTAGGTCTTTATTAAACATTTATTGCATCTTTTCAATCTTTCTCTCCAGGCTATTTATCTGTAACTCCATTTTGTTTTCAAGATTTTAGATCATTTTTATTATCATTATTCTAAATTCTTTTTCAGGTAGATTCCCTATCTCCTCCTGTTTTGTTTGACTTGGTGTGCATTTTTCATGTTCCTTTACCTGTTGGGTATTTCTCTGCCTTTTCATCTTGTTTAGATTGCTGTGTCTGGAGTGGGCTTTCTGTATTCTGGAGGTCTGTGGTTCCTTTGTATTGTGGAGGTTTTACCCAGTGGGTGGGGTTAGACGATTGGCTTGTCAAGGTTTCCTGGTTAGGGAAGCTTGCGTCGGTGTTCTGGTGCGTGGAACTTGATTTTTTCTCTCTGGAGAGCAATGGAGTGCCCAGTAATGAGTTTTGAGATGGGTCTACATGTTAGGTGTGACCTTGGGCAGCCTGTATGTTGACGTTCAGGGCTATGTTCCTGCGTTGCTGGAGAATTTGCATGGTATGTCTTGCTCTAAAACTTATTGGCTCTTGGGTGGTGGTTGGTTTCAGCGTAGGTATGGAGACTTTTGGACGGTCTCTAATTAGTTAAAGTTCCATGTAGTCAGGAGTTTTCTGGTGTTCTCAGGTTTTGGGCTTAAGTCTCTTGCCTCTGGATTTCAGTTTTATTCTTCCAGTAGTCTCAGGACTTCTGCAACTATACAGGACTGATAATAAAACTTCTAGGTTAATGGCAAAAAGATTCTCCCCTGTTAGGGACACCCAGAGAGGTTCACAGCGTTACATGAAGAAGAGAAGAGGGAGGAGGGAGATAGAGATGAGCAGGAGGAGAAAAAGGGGGCTCAAGAGGAGAGAGACAGATCTACGCAGTTGTCTGTTCCAAGAGTGTTCTCCATAGCTCAGACACCCACAAAGATTCACAGAATTGGATTGGGAAGAGAAGGGGAAAGGAGGAAATAGAGGTGTTCTGAGGTAGAAAACGAAGAGTCAAGATTGGGAGAGAATAATCAACACACTCCTGAATACAAATGGGAACTGAATATTGGATTCTTAAATGTTCACAATTTATATCATATACAGAAAAACAAAAATGAAAAAACAGAAAGAAACAATGCCATTCACCATTGCAACAAAAAGAATAAAATACTTAGTAGTATATCTACCTAAAGAAACAAAAGACCTATACATAGAAAGCTATAAAACACTGATGAAAGAGATCAAAGAGGACACAAACAGATGGAGAAACATACCGTGTTCATGGATTGGAAGAATCAATATTGTCAAAATGGCTATTCTACCCAAAGCAATCTATAGATTCAATGCAATCCCTATCAATCTACCAACGGTATTTTTCACAGAACTAGAACAAATAATTTCACAATGTGTATGGAAATACAAAAAAACCTCAAATAACCAAAGTAATCTTGAGAAAGAAGAATGGAACTGGAGGAATCAACCTGCCTGATTTCAGACTCTACTACAAAGCCACAGTCATCAAGACAGTATGGTACTGGCACCAAGACAGAAATATAGATCAATGGAACAGAATAGAAAGCCCAGAGATAAATCCACGAACCTATGGACACCTTATCTTTGACAAAGGAGGCAAGAATATACAATGGAAAAAAGACAACCTCTTTAACAAGTGGTGCTGGGAAAACTGGTCAACCACTTGTAAAAGAATGAAACTAGAACACTTACTAACACCATACACAAAAATAAACTCAAAATGGATTAAAGATCTAAATGTAAGACCAGAAACTATAAAACTCCTAGAGGAGAACATAGGGAAAACACTCTCCGACATAAATCACAGCAAGATCGTCTATGACCCACCTCCCAGAATATTGGAAATAAAAGCAAAAATAAACAAATGGGACCTAATGAAACTTAAAAGCTTTTGCACAACAAAGGAAACTATAAGCAAGGTGAAAAGACAGCCCTCAGATTGGGAGAAAATAATAGCAAATGAGGAAACAGACAAAGGATTAATCTCAAAAATATACAAGCCACTCCTGCAGCTCAATTCCAAAAAAATAAAGGACCCAATCAAAAAATGGGCCAAAGAACTAAACAGACATTTCTCCAAAGAAGACATACAGATGGCTAACAAACACATGAAAAGATGCTCAACATCACTCATTATCAGAGAAATGCAAATCAAAACCACCATGAGGTACCATTACACACCAGTCAGGATGGCTGCTATCCAAAAGTCTACAAGCAATAAATGCTGGAGAGAGTGTGGAGAAAAGGGAACCCTCTTACACTGTTGGTGGGAATGCAAACTAGTACAGCCGCTATGGAGAACAGTGTGGAGATTCCTTAAAAAACTGGAAATAGAACTACCATATGACCCAGCAATACCACTTCTGGGCATACACACTGAGGAAACCAGATCTGAAAGAGACACGTGCACCCCAGTGTTCATCACAGCACTGTTTATAATAGCCAGGACATGGAAGCAACCTAGATGCCCATCAGCAGACGAATGAATAAAGAAGCTGTGGTACATATACACTATGGAATATTACTCAACCATTAAAAAGAATTCATTTGAATCAGTTCTAATGAGATGGATGAAACTGGAGCCCATTATACAGAGTGAAGTAAGCCAGAAAGATAAAGAACATTACAGCATACTAACACATATATATGGAATTTAGAAAGATGGTAATGATAACCCTATATGCAAAACAGAAAAAGAGACACAGAAGTACAGAACAGACGTTTGAACTCTGTGGGAGAAGGTGAGGGTGGGATGTTTCGAAGGAACAGCATGTATATTATCTGTAGTGAAACAGATCACCAGCCCAGGTGGGATGCATGAGACAAGTACTCGGGCCTGGTGCACTGGGAAGACCCAGAGGAATCGGGTGGAAAGGGAGGTGGGAGGGGGGATCGGGATGGGGAATACATGTAACTCTATGGCTGATTCATATCAATGTATGACAAAACTCACTGAAATGTTGTGAAGTAATTAGCCTCCAACTAATAAAAAAAAATGATACAATAATTCTTCTGTTGAAAAAGTTCATGTTGAAAATGGAACCAGATTCTATCATGTCTATTTCAACTGGAATTTTATAAAACTTTTCTTTCCATGTCTCCTATAATCTTCAAGTTACTATGTATACCAGTGGTACTTAAAGTGTGATCTTTTTTATACCACCACCATCAATTTATTTGGGATCTTTCTTTAGAAACACATATTAATACACTTTACCCCTGAACTACTGAATCAGAATCAGTGGAGTTGGCACCTATAAATCTGGGTTTTAACAAGACCTCTAGGAAATTTTGATAAATGCTAAAGGTTGAGAAACACTGGTATAGAATATATCAGAAGTAAAAAAGTAAGCAGCCATGTAAAGCAAACCAGTGCTGTCTACTTGTTATATTGTGCATGTGTGCTAAATTGCTTCAGTTATGTCTGACTCTTTGTGACCCTATGGACTGTAGCCCACCAGTCTCCTCTGTTCATGGGATTCTCCTGGGAAGGATACTGGAGTGGGTTGCCATGTCCTCCTCCAGGGGATTTTCCCAACCCAGAGATCAAACCCGCGTCTCATGTCTCCTGCCTTGGCAGGTGGGTTCTTTACCAGTAGTGCCTGGGAAGTACCTGGGAAGCCCAGTTATATTTACAGTTAGTCAAAACTCGTGGGTGGATCTGAGAACAAGACGGCAGAGGAGTAGGTGGGTGTGGAGTACATCCCTCTCCATGGATACATCAGGAGTACACCTTCAGACCCAGAAGTGCATGCAGAACACCAGCTGACAGCGGACAGGAGTACCTGACCAGCGGAAAAGAATATATAGAACCATGCAAAACTTGGTAGGATGAAGGACTTGGGGGAAAAACAGGAGTGTTAGTAGGACTGGACCTGCCCTCAGTGGGTGGGGGAACTGAAGCAGGGGTCCAATCCCCACAGCAGGGCAATTGTCTAAGTCCGAGGAGAAACATTGAAGGCTGAGGGTGAAACAGCTGATCTGTGGCAGCCTAAATGGTATGAGAATCAGACAGTCCTTGCCACAGTCATACATATGCCAGGCAGGAACACGGGTCTTCTGGAAAGGGCAGTGGCTGGGAGCTGGAGTTTAGGGATTGTGGAGCAATCCCAGTGCGAGGACTGCTATTGACTGCGGAGAGATGGATGGAGGGGATGTGAGGGAGGAGATCATGGTGGGAAATGCCTGTGGAGGACAGCCAGGCAGCCATGGAAGCAAGGCGATAATGTGAGTCATGTGTAGGGGGTGGAGCCGTCTCCATAGCCTCTTTGTCTCCTCAGGCCAGCAGCGCAGCTGAGCAATAGAGAGGCTGCCCATCAACTGCCCGACACACTGGAGGACAGTGTAGGACCCCCCCCCCCCCCGCCCCGGATGCTCCATTAAGTGACTGAGGCAACGAAGTGCAGAGTAGGACCCCAGTCAGGGGGCCCCTCTATGTGCCTCACGTGCAGAAAAACAGAGGAGGACCCCAGGCAAGGGATCCATCTAAGTGCCTGAGCAGGCAGAGCTCTGGAGAAAGACTGGCCAAAGAGGCCTTCTGATCGCCAGCTACAAGAAATTTGAAAAAAGACTCTGATAGGGCCTTAACTCCTGCCGCGGAGGCAGCTTGTGTCCCTGAACACTTGGCGCGAACAGCGTCCCTGCAAGCCAAGTAGCTGCACCGCCTTCACGCTCAGCTCTTACTGGGGCAAAGCTGTCACAAACAACAGCAACAACAAAAAGTCTTGCATCTGTGTGCACAGGGTTGCTTCTGTCCTGTCTGACTCTTTGCGACCCTGTAGACTATGACCTTCCCTGGTGGCTCAGAGGGTAAAGCGTCTGCCTGCAATGCAGGAGACCTGGGTTCAATCCCTGGGTTGGGAAGATCCCCTGGAGAAGGAAATGGCAACCCACTCCAGTATTCTTGCCTGGAGAATCCCATGGACGGAGGAGCCTGGTATGCTACAGTCCATGGGGTCCCAAAAAGTCGGACACGACTGAGCAACTTCACTTTCACTTTTCAGACTGTGGCCTGCTAGGCTTCTCTGTAAGAGAGGGTGTTCTCCAGGGAAGAATACTGGAGAGTATTGGCCAATACTGGTTACCATCCCCTTCTAGAGCATTGTGTTTCCTGCTGCCTTAGCTGCCGACCCCCTGAGTACCTGGTTCCGCCAGAACCCCTGTGACCCAAGCAGCTGCGCCACCTCCACACCTGGCCCTCACTGGGGCAAACCCAGGCTCGCCAGGGCAGCCTTAGGAGCGGAACTGCAGCAGGTAACTCACATGTAGAGGCGGAAATAAAACCACAGTTGAAACCCAGGGGCAGTGTGACTAAGGAAGAATACCCCAAACCTTCAAAACAGCTGTACAAGCTGCAGATTAAATCCACACGATTAACTAGGCAGACTCTGTGTCTATGGAATATATAAAAGGACATTGAGAGTGCCCACAAAAGAAAACACATTAGCTCTGATAGCTGTGGACATTGGAAGCAAGAGCACACAGGAGGAGGACCAGATAGGACTCTGAGCTGCCCCCACAGCAGGTCCAGGGATCAGCACAGGGTTGGGGGGCATCCTAGGGAGGTGAGGGGGACTGTGACTCCCAGTTGGGAAAGGACTCTGACAACAGAGACTCAAGAAAAGCAGTTATTTTTCTTATTTTTTGAATTGTTCTGTAGATTCTTTTGGATTTTTTTTTTCTTTTTTCCCCCTCACCCGCCCTCCCCCCTGTTGTAGTTGTTGATTTTATTGGCACTAAGAAATCCAATAAAACTTTTGAGTTTTTTTTCCCTCAGTCACATTTTCTTTGTTGTCATAAACCTCTGCCTCTACATTGGGCTTTTGCAGTTCTGTGGCGTTTTCCTCTTTTTTTAATTTTAATTTTTCAAACTTACTATTATTTTTTCTACTTTTATTCCTTTGTTTCCTTTTTCTACTGTTCTTTTCTCCTTGCAGTTTATCTCTAACATATATAAGTCTTCTTTATCGTCCTCTCTTTAACTTTGCATTATCTATTCTTTCTTTCTTTTCTTTCTCTCCTCTCAACATATTTGTTAATTTTATTTTCATTGCTTTAGTCCCTAGTTGTCACCTGGCTTTAGTTTTGTTTTTCAGTTTGTGCTTTAGTTAGTTTTGTTCTGGTAGATATAATTTTTGGTTTCTTTGTTTGCTGGGTCAATCTATTGTACTTAATTTTTGTAGGACTGTTTTGATTTTGCTAATGGGTGTATGTGCATATATGTATATTCAGTCACACTTTCTATTGTTGTTATAAACCTCTGCCTCTACATTGGGCTTTTGCAGTTCTGTGGAGTTTTCCTTTTCCTCCCCACTTTTTTCTTTCTTCTTCTGTTGTTTTCTCTTTTCTTTCTCTCTCTTTTTTTTTAAATAGTTTTAAGTTTTTAAGCCTATTATGTTTTCTACATTTATTCCTTCATTTGCCTTTCCTACTGTTCTTTTCCCCTTTCAGTTAATCTTTAATGTAGATAAATTTTCTTCATTGACCTCTATTTAACTTCTCATACCTATTCTTTCTTTCTTTTTTTTCTTCACGAGATATTTGTTAGTTTTGTTTTCATTGCTTTATTCCCCACTTGGCACCTTACTTTAGTTTTGTTTTCCAGTTTGTGCTTAAGTTAGTTTTGTTCTTAACTGGTAGTATTATTTTTGATTTCCTTTGTTCACTAGATTAAAGTACTGTACTTCTATTTTTGTTGGACTGTTTTCACTTTGCTCATGGGTGTATATGTATATGTGTATATTCCATTATTTTAATTATTCTTTGTCTGATTTTGTAATGCCATTTGTCTGGGGTTCATTTTTGGTTTCTTGTTTTTGGATATTTGTTTTACTCTCCCTTAATTCCATAACAAACCACTTGTGGAATCCCTATTCCTGAACAGAGGTCAATCCCTGAGCCCTTGGAAAGGGAGAACTGACTCCAGGACCCTAGAATACCAGAAAACTAACCCTAGGGAGAATCAAATAGGGAGAACTCACACAAAGGAAACCACTTGAATACAAGACGTGGCATCACCCAACCACCAGTAGCACCCTGTGCATGACCATTCATCTAAAAAACAAACAAAACAAAAATACAAAACCAGCATCAGCAGACAGGAGTACCACCTCACTCAGCCTTGCTCATTAGAGGAAAAACAAACAAACAAACAAAAACTCAGCACAAATTTCATGCTATGTGAAGCTCACACAAACCACTGGACCAACCTTAGGAGGACAGAAACCAAAAGGAAGAAAGAATTCAACCTTCTTCAAGGAAATAATTCAATTTTCCTTGAAGCCTAGGAAAAGGAGACCTGAAACACAATAACTTAAAATGAAAAGGCAGAGAAATACTGCACAAATGAAGGAACAAACTAGAAACACGTAAGTCCAAATAAATGAAGAGGAAATAGGAAAATTATCTGAAAAAGAATTCAGAATAATGATAGTAAAGATGATCAAAAACCTTGAGAACAAAATAGAGAAAATGTAAGAATCAATTAACAAAGACCTAGAAGAATTAAAGAATAAGCATACAGAGACAAAACACAATTACTGAAATTAAAAATACTCTAGAAGGAATCAATAGCAGACTATGTGAAACAGAAGAACGAATCAGTGAGCTGGAAGATAAAATGGTGGAAATAACTTCTGAAGAGCAGAATAAAGTAAAAAGAATGAAAAAACCTGAAGACAGTTTCAGAGACCTCTGGGACCATATCAAACATACCAACATTCAAATTATAGGGGTCCCAGAATAAGAAGAGAAAAAGAAAGACTATGAGAAAATTTTAGAAGAGATTATAGTTGAAAGTTTCCTCAACTTGGAGAAGGAAACAGTCAATCGAGTCCAAGGGCCACGAAGAGTCCCATTCAGAATAAACTCAAGGAGAAACATGCCAAGACACATACTAATCAAGGTAACAAAGACTAAACCAAAGATAGAATTTTAAAAGCAGCAAGGGAGAAGCAGCAAGTAACATTCAAGGGAAATCCCATATGCTTAACAGCTGATCTTTCAGCAGAAACTCTGCAGGCCAGAAGGACATGGCAGGATATATTTAAAGTATTAAGAGGGAATAATCTACAACTAAGATTACTGTAGCCAGCAAAGATCTCAATCAAAATTGATGAAGAAATAAAAAGCTTTTCAGACAAGAAAAGTTCAGAGAGTTCAGTACCACCAAACCAGCTTTACAACAAATGTTAAAGGGACTTATATAGTCAAGAAATAAAACAAAAGAAAAAAGATCTACAAAATCAACCCCAAACAATTAGAAAATGGCAATAAGAACATGTATATCAATAATTACTTTAAATGTAAATGGATTAAATACTCCAATCAAAAGACACAGACTGGCTGAATGGATAAAAAAATAAGACCCATATATATACTGTCTACATGAAGCCCACTTCAGACCTCAAGACACATATAGACTGAAAGGGAGAGAATGGAAAAATATATTCGATGCAAGTGGGAAGCAAAAGAAAGCTGGAATAGCAATCCTCATATCAGACTAAACAGACTTTAAAATAAAGAAGATTACAAGAGATAAGGAAGGACACTACATAATGATCAAGGGATCAATCCAAGAGGAAGACAGAACAGTAGTAAATATCTATGCACCCAACAGAGGAGCACCTCAATACATAGGAAAAACACTAACACATATAAAAGGAGAAATTGACAGTAACACAAGAATAGTAGGAGACTTTAACACCCCACTCACACCAATGGACAGATCATCAAAACAGAAAATTAATAAGCAAACACAAGGTTTTTTTTTTCCCATTTATTTTTGCTAGTTGGAGGCTAATTACTTTACAGTATTGTAGTGGTTTTTGCCATACATTGACATGAATCAGCCATGGATTTACATGTGTTCCCCATCCCGATCCCCCCTCCCGCCTCCCTCTCCATCCCATCCTTCTGGGTCTTCCCAGTGCACCAGCCCTGAGTGCTTGTCTCATGCATCCAACCTGGGCTGGTGATCTGTTTCACCCTTGATAGTATGCTTGTTTCAATGCTATTCTCTCAGAACATCCCACCCTCGCCTTCTCCCACAGAGTCTAGAAGTCTGTTCTGTACATCTGTATCTCTTTTTCTGTTTTGCATATAGGGTTATCATTACCATCTTTTTAAATTCTATATATATGTGTTAGTATACTGTTTTGGTCTTTATTTTTCTGGCTTACTTCTTCACTCTGTATAATGGGCTCCAGCTTCATCCATCTCATTAGAACTGATGCAAATGAATTCTTTTTAATGGCTGAGTAATATTCCATAGTGTATAAGTACCACAGCTTCTTTATCCATTCGTCTGCTGATGGGCATCTAGGTTGCTTCCATGTCCTGGCTATTATAAACAGTGCTGCGATGAACATTGAGGTGCACGTGTCATTTTCAGATCTGGTTTCCTCGGTGTGTATGCCCAGAAGTGGGATTGCTGGGTCATATGGCAGTTCTATTTCCAGTTTTTTAAGGAATCTCCACACTGTTCTCCATAGTGGCTGTACTAGTTTGCATTCCCACCAACAATGTAAGAGGGTTCCCTTTTCTCCACACCCTCTCCAGCGTTTATTGCTTGTAGACTTTTGGATAGCAGCCATTCTGACTGGTGTGTAATGGTACCTCATTGAGGTTTTGATTTGTACTTCTCTGCTAATGAGTGATGTTGAGCACGCTTCTGAATAACCAAAAAATCATAGAAGAAATCAAAAAAGAAATCAAAATATTCATAGAAACGAATGAAAATGAAAACACAACAACCCAAAACCTATGGGACACTGTAAAAGCAGTGCTAAGGGGAAGGTTCATAGCATTACAGGCTTACCTCAAGAAACAAGAAAAAGGTCAAATAAATAACCTAGCTCTACACCTAAAGCAACTAGAGAAGGAAGAAATGAAGAACCCCAGGGTTAACAGAAGGAAAGAAATCATAAAAATTAGGGTAGAAATAAATGCAAAAGAAACAAAAGAGACCATAGCAAAAATCAACAAAGCTAAAAGCTGGTTTTTTGAAAAGATAAATAAAATTGACAAACTGTTAGCAAGACTCATTAAGAAACAAAGAGAGAAGAACCAAATTAACAAAATTAGAAATGAAAATGGAGAGATCACAACAGACAACACTGAATAACAAAGGATCATAAGAGACTACTATCAGCATATCTATGCCAATAAAATGGACAACTTGGAAGAAATGGACAAATTCCTTGAAAAGTATAACTTTCCAAAACTGAATCAGGAAGAAATAGAAGATCTTAACAGACCCATCACAAGCAAGGAAATCGAAACCGTAATCAGAAATCTTCCAGCAAACAAAAGCCCAGGACCAGATGGCTTCACAGCTGAATTCTACCAAAAATTTAGAGAAGAGCTAACACCTATCTTACTCAAACTCTTCCAGAAAATTGCAGAAGAAGGTAAACTTCCAAACTCATTCTATGAGACCACCGTCACCCTAATTCCAAAACCAGACAAAGATGCCACAAAAAAAGAAAACTACAGGCTAATATCACTGATGAACATAGATGCAAAAATCCTTAAAAAATTCTAGCAAACAGAATCCAACAACATATTAAAAAGATCATACATCATGACCAAGTGGGCTTTATCCCAGGAATGCAAGGATTCTTTGATATCCACAAATCAATCAATGTAATACACCACATTAACAAATTAAAAGATAAAAACCATATGATTATCTCAATAGATGCAGAAAAAGCCTTTGACAAAACACAAGTCTTAAATGATACATTAGATGAGATGGATCTTACTGATATCTTCAGGACATTCCATCCAAATGCAGAAGATTACACCTTTTTCTCAAGAGCACATGGAACATTCTCTAGGATCGACCACATCTTGGGTCACAAATCAAACCTTAGGAAATTTAAGAAAATTGAAATCACATCAAGCATCTTTTCTGACCACAATGCTATGAGACTAGATATAAATTATAAGAAAAATCTGTAAGAAACACAAACACATGGAGATAAAACAGCACATTTACAAATAACCAAAAGGTTACTGAAGAAATCAAAAGGGAAATCAAAAAAATATCTAGAAACAAATGACAATGAAAACACAACTCAATCCCTATGGGATGCAGCAAAAGCATTTCTAAGAAGAAAGTTTATGGCAATACAATCCTACCTCAAGAAACAAGGAAAACATCGAATAGACAATCTAACTTTACAGCTAAAGCAACTGGAAAAAGAAGGGGAAAAAACCCCAAAATTAGTAGAAGGAAAGAAATCATGACGATCTGAGCAGAAATAAATGAAAAAGAAATGAAAGAAATAACAGAAAAGATGAATAAAACTAAAAACTGGTTCTTTGAGAAGATAAAGAAAATTTACGAACCTTTAGCCAGAATCATCAAGAACAAAAGAGAGAAAAATCAACAGAATTAGAAATGAAAAAGGAGAGCTTACAACAGACAATGCAGATATACAAAGGATTATAAGAGACTATTATGGACAACTATAGGGCAATAAAATGAATAACCTGGAAGAAATGGACAGATACTTAGAAAAGTTCAGTCTTTCCAGACTGAACCAGGAAGATATAGAAATTATAAACAAACCACTTACAAGCACTGAAATTGAAGCTGTGATAAAAAATCTCCCAAAAACCAAAAGCCCAGGACCAGATGGCTTCACAGGATAATTCTATCAAACATTTAGAGAAGAGCTAATGCCTATCCTTCTAAAACTCTTTCAAAAAATTGCAGAGGAAGGAACACTTCCAAACTCATTCTACGAGGCCACCATCACCCTGATAGGAAAACCAGACAAAGACAACACAAAAAAAGAAAACTACAGGTCAATATCACTGATGAACACAGATGCAAAAAATCCTCAACAAAACTTTAGCAAACAGAATGCAGTAACACAATCAAAAATCTCATACACCATGATCAAGTTGGATTTATTCCAGGGATGCAAGGATTCTTCAATATATGCAAATCAATCAATGTGATACACCATGTTAACAAATTGAAAGATAAAAACCATATGATCATCTCAATAGATGCAAAAAAAGCCTTTGACAAAATTCAGCACCTATTTATCATTAAAACTTTTCAAAAAATGGGCATAGAAGGAACATACCTCACCATAATGAAAACCATATATGATAAACCTACAGCAAACATTATTCTCAATGGTGAAAAGCTGAAAGCATTTCCCCTAAGATCAGGAACAAGAAAAGGGTGTCCAGTTTGCCACTGTTATTCAACATAGTTCTGGAAGTCCTAGCTTCAGCAATCAGAGAAGAAAAAGAAAATAAAAGGAATCCAGATCAGAAAAGAAGAAATAATGCTCTCACTGTTTGCAGATGACATGATACTGTACATAGAAAACCCTAAAGATATTATCAGAAAATTATTAGAGCTAATCAGTGAATTTAGCAAAGCTGCAGGATACAAAATCAATACACAGAAATCACTTGCATTTCTATATACTAGCAATGTAAAATCAGAAAGAGCAATTAGGGTATCAATCCCTTTCACCATTACAACAAAAAGAATTAAATATCCAGGAATAAACTTACGTAAGGAGACAAAAGAACTGTACAGAGAAAATTATAAGACACTAATGAAAGAAATCAAGATGACATAAACAGATGGAGAGAAATTCCATGTTCCTGGCTAGGAAGAATCAATATTGTGAAAATGACTATACTACCAAATGCAGTCTACAAATTTAATGCAATCCCTATCAAATTACCAATGGCATTTTTCACAGAACTAGAACAAAAATTTTCATAATTCATATGGAAACACAAAAGACCCCAAATAGCCAAAGCAGTCTTGAGCATGAAGAATGAAGCCGGAGGAATCAAGCTTCCTGACTTCGGGTTATACTACAAAGGTACAGTCATTAAGACTGTGGTATTGGCACAAAAACAGAAATATAGACCAATGGAACAAGATAGAAAGCCCAGAATAAAACCATGCACCTATGGGTGCCTTATTTTTGACAAAGGAGTCAAGAATATACAATGGGGCAAAGACAACCTCTTCAATAAATGGTGCTGGGAATACTGGACAGCTACATGTAAAAGAATGAAATTAGAAAACTTAACACCATACACAGAGGAAAACTCAAAATGGGTTAAAGATCTAAGACCAGAAACTATAAAACTCTTTAGAGGAAAACATAGAACACTTGATGACATAGATCAAAGCAAGATCCTCTATGACCCACCTCCTAGAGTAAGGAAATAAAAACCAAAGTAAACGAGTGGGACCTGATTAAGCTTAAAACTTTTGCACAGCAAAGGAAACTCTAAGCAAGCTGAAAAGACAACCCCTAGAATGGGAGAAAATAATAGCAAATGAAACAACAGACAACAGATTAATTTCCAAAATATACAAGCAGCTCATTCAACTTAATACCAGAAAAACAAACAAACCAAGCAAAAATTGGGAAGAAAACCTAAACAGACATTTCTCCAAAGAAGACATACAGATGGCTAACAAACACATGAAAAGATGCTCAACATCACTCATTATTAGAGAAATACAAATCAAAACTACAATGAGATATCACCTCACACCAGTTAAAATGGCCCTCATCAAAAAGTCCACAAACAGTAAGTGCTGGAGAGGGTATGGAGAAAAGGGAACACTCTTGCACTGTTGGTGGGAATGCAAATTGATATATCCAGTATGGATGACAGTATGGAGAATCTTTAAAAAACTAGGAATAAAACCATCATATGACCCAGCAATCCCACTCCTAGGCATATACCCTGAGGAAACCAAGATTGAAAGAGACACATGTATCCCATCATTCACTGCAGCACTGTTTACAATAGCTGGAACATGGAAGCTACTTAGATGTCCAATGACAGATGAATGGATAAAGAAGTTGTGTTATATATACATAATGGATTATTACTTAGTCATAAAAAGAAATGCATTTGAGTCAGTTCTAATGAGGTGGATAAATCTAGAACCTATTATACAGAGTGAAGTGAGTCAGAAAGAGAAAGATAAATTACCGTATTCTAACACATATACGGAATCTGCAAAAATGGTACTGAACAATTTACTTACAGGACTTCAATGGAGAATCAGACATAGAGAATAGACTATGGACATGGGAAGAGAGGAAGAGAGGGTGAGATGTATGGAAAGAGTAACATGGAAACTTACTTTACCATATGTAAAATAGAGAGTCAACATGAATTTGCTGCATGGCTCAGGAAACTCAAACAGGGGCTCTGTATCAACCTAGAGGAGTGGCATGGGGAGAGAGATGGGAGGGAGGTTCAAAAGGGAGGGGATATATGTATACCTATGGCTGATTCATGTTGAGGTTTGACAGAATACAACAAAATTGTGTAAAGCAATTATCCTTCAATAAAAGATAGATTATTTAGAAAAAACTAGTGGATGATAATATGATTAAATGCCCTATCTTTCATCTCAGCCATTATACTGGAATTTCACCATTACACATTCATTCTTATGTTCAAATCTAGAGTCTAGTCTTAAAGGATAACCCCTCTAAAAAGAATAAAATTGTAAGTAGACCATTAATACTATAGCAGAGATGAGTTTACATCATTGTCATTCTGATAACTACATAGCAAATCTGAAGAAATCTAACAGCAGACAATAAAATCTTGTTTGAAAAGGAAATGTTTTGAAGAAAAGCTTGGTTCCTAATAAACAAGAAAG
Source organism: Muntiacus reevesi (assembly GCF_963930625.1). Lineage (NCBI taxonomy): Eukaryota > Metazoa > Chordata > Mammalia > Artiodactyla > Cervidae > Muntiacus > Muntiacus reevesi. The sequence continues at coordinate 27,655,534 of NC_089254.1, read as the reverse complement.
ATGCATAATGAGGATGTTTGGCCTGAGGAAAAGGTGCAGGGTGATCTTGATAAATTGAGAGAGGCTAAATAGGTACAGATGAACAAAGCAGAAATGGAGAGACATCAAAGATAAAAGCTGTTTCTTTCCTGTTTGACTCTGGGCCAGCCTTAATGCCTGTTACAGTGGAGATGGATTTTAAAGTTGCTCATGAACAGTAAAAAAGAAGATGAGATGAGAGAGGAAAAGGAGGGGAGTGTGAGACAGATTATGAAGCTGTTTGGAGCTCCTACAGAAGCTAATAGTTAAAAAGACAGAAGCAAAGTATCCTTCTAAAATAAGACTTTCTACCTGTAACATTTTCTGTCAATGGCCTAAAAATAATTTGGAGGCAGGAAAATGAAAGATTCAAAACTAAAAAAATTCCCACATTATTTTATGTAGAGTTCAGTTACTTGTACCTTCCCCCACAGAGGCAGGGAAACTGGGAAATGTACCTTGAGAGCAATGTGCCCACAATTAAAATGGAAGGTGATTTAGTTAATATGCAACTGTCTCTACCACAGAGGATGCAAGTAACATATGGTTTAAAAAATGATTTATCTCAAGCCTACTCTCTGAGAGCAAAGATGAACAATTTTAATAAAACTAAAAGAATAGTAAAAACTGAAGTTTATAAAGATTACAAATTTATCTGTGGTCACTCTCATATAAAATAAATGCATTGGTTTTCCTAGATACTAACTTAATTTCAGCTTTAGTTGCATTTACTTTTCCAAGCAGAATATTATGTGTTGTTGATATAGCAAATAATGTAAGCCCATGGCTTATAATTTGTTGTTTTCCTTAGCTGTTTTAGATTAAATGTTCAAATATCATAGCCATCTAGGTAATCTCAAAAAAGGATGCTGATGGGAGAAAAATAATTTAACAAAATATAATTTGATTTAAACTTGGATATAATTAGTTTCAAAATGTGATACTAGAAAATTGGCAAATATTAAGCATTTTACTAAGGGATTGGTGGGATATTTAATCAAAGTGCCACCTCAGAAACTTTCCAGTTGCTTAACCTTATGTAAGTTACTTCTTCTTCTTTTTTTGATATTTAAATATTTATTTATTTACTCTTGGCTGCATTGGGTCTTAGTTGCAACACACAGAATCTTTGTTATGGCATGAGGGATCTTTTATTGTGGTGCACAGACTCAGTAGTTGTGGAGGGAGCTTGTGGGATCTTAGTTCCTTTAGTTTGAGAAATTGAACCCAAGTCACCTGCATTTGAAGGTGGACTCTTAACCACTGGACCACCAGAGAAGTTCCATTACTTATTATTCTGAGACTCAGTTTCTATACCTTTGAAGTATGGAAGGGTTTGAGAGTTCAGATTAATTAATTCCTAATGCTCTTTCTAACTAAAGGTTTAAACAGTGAAAGTGAAAATCGCTCTGTTGTGTCTGACTCTTTGCAACCCCATGGATTAAACAGTCCATGGAATTCTCCTGGCCAGAGTACTGGGGTGGGTAGTGATAACTGTTCCCCTCTCCAGGGATCAAACACAGGTTTCCCACATTGCAGGTGGATTATTAACCAGCTGAACCACCAGGGAAAGTTTGAAAGGTATTTCAGAATAAAGGAAGGCTTTAAATGTCTTGTGTACTGAAGAGTATAGTGGAAACCTCTCTTCTGTTAGGCAGGACTAAACCAGAAATTTTTCAGGTACCTTGGTATCTGCAGAATTTCCTTTCTGGTAAAGGAGATGGAATTACTAGAAGCATAATTAGATAATTAATATTCTATATCTGTAAAGTACTTAGCATAGTGCCTGATACAAAAGAGAGCTCAAAAAGTTAATTAACTTTAGCTATTAGAAAATCATTTCAGAACCCTTCATGGGCCTCAAATTCAAAAAGTTGTTTCTTCTTATCCTGTCACCTTAAAAAAATCCATCTCGGTCACTTACAATTTGGACTACAACTTTACATATAAAATATATCCCAGTGAGTTAGGTTGCTATATTTACTTCTCCTCTCTCTCTATTGCTTGCTCCTTTCTCCTTCTTTCCCTCCTTCTGTCCTGTAAATCCACAGTTATGAACTAAACCTAGATAGTCTGCTTTCAGAGCCCAGGTTCCAACCTGCTGTTCTATGCTGATTCTTTTGACTGCCTTCCACAGTGCTCTGTACATAGACACTCTGTAAATGTTGGTTGATGCTAAAGTACAGTTTTTGGCTTTTTTCTTCCCCTATTTAAAAATTTTGTAGAATTCAGAATCTTCCATTTATCCTTATTAATGTCATAAATATTTTTATTGCATGTGTGTTGCTAATGTAGATTTTATTTATTTATTCAACCAACATTTTATTTCTTTTGGTTACTCATAAGAGTTATCAGTGAACCCTCACTTTTTCTTACACACAAATCCTATCAGTGACTAAATCTTGCTTTTTCTCTTCTCAGCAGCTCTCAGGTCTGTCCTGTTTCTCCATCTCTATCTCCAGGACCCTAGTTAAAGCTTCCAGTATTATGTCCTTGAACGCATAGTTCAGTTCAGTTCAATCGTTCAGTCATGTCTGACTCTTTGCGACCCCAGGGACTGCAGCACGCCAGGCCTCCCTGTCCATCACCAACTCCTGGAGTTTACTCAAACTCATGTCCATTGAGTCAGTGACACCATCCAACCATCTTATACTCTGTCATCCCCTTCTCCTTCCACCTTCAGTCTTTCTCAGCATCAGGGTCTTTTCAAATGAGTCAGTTCTTCGCATCAGGTGGCCAAAGTATTGGACCTATGGAGTAGTCTCCTAACACATCTCCTCACGTCACTCTTAACCATCTCAACACAATCCATTTTTCTTGCAGCAAAATCATCAAAGGAAAAATGCAAGTGAATTTTAGCTGTTCTGTTGAGTTTAGTTGAGTTAAAGTGTAGAGATTATAATAAAGACCATTGTGACTTTATGCAATGGTCACAAGTTAGGGGGATTGATAAGAGATAATAAGGATCCTAAAGATAGACATAAGTAGAAGTTGTTCACCATTCCTCAGATTGAAGGATCAAGGGGAAGAAGATACATTACCAAAGCTCACTGTGAGCTAGCCTAAGAAGGAGGCTACACACAGCTAGAACTGTAATTATGGAGAGACAGGATGCCACCAGTGATATTCTGGTAAAACACGGAGGAAGTACCTTGATTTTCATTTCTTCTTCAGTCTCAACGCTCCTGTCATTGTCTCCTACAGGCCAGATCTAACTGGAAACAGGAGGGCAAGGAACCTGAGTAATTTAGTTTGCAAGGGTCAGCTTAAAGGCTAACAGAGTTGGGCAGATATATGAAGACTAGCCGGTACACTATAAGACCAAATCCTTGATCTGATATGCAGAATTCTACAAAATCTGACCCTTTTCAGCCTCATCAGGCACATCCTTGGGTGCTTTCCTTGTATTTCACTGAGCCGTATTTGGATTTTTCATATTCTTGAATATACTGTGCTTGCTCCCACTTCAGTGCCTTTGCACATGCTGTTCCCTCTGTCTGATGAGTTCTTATGCAATTTTTCACTGCATTAAATCTTTATCTTTCAGAGCTCATTTCAAAAGACATATCCTGAAATAAGTCTTGCCTGATCTCCAGACTAGTTCAAATCTCAGTGAAATATGTCTGATTGCATCCTGCTCTTCTTTGTAGTGCCTATCATTCTTATTAGATACCTACCCATTTTTGATTAAGAAGATGTCTATAGTCCTTGTTATCAACATAGAGATTTTGTTTTACTTGTTTGCTATTGATTTTCCAATGTCTGGCACAGCTTTCTGCACGTAGTAGGCACTCAGTAAACATGGTTGATTGAAATAATGAACAAATTAATTTTTCATGGTTCATCCAAAAATGCAAAAACTGTATGTGTGCCTATTTAACTTAATATCAAACCACAAATGAAATATCATGGGAGAAGAATAATCTTGAACTGGTTTTCTTCTGTTGTATCTATTACTGTAATGTTCTATTTATTTATGTGTATGCTGAGTCCCTAAGTCTTGTCCAATTTTTGCAACCCCATGGACTGTAGCCCTCCAGCCTCTTCTGTTCCTGGAATTTTCCAGGCAGCAATACTACAGTGAGTTGCCTTTTCCTACTTCAGGGGATTTTCCTGACCCAGGGATTAAACACACACCTCCTGCATTGGCAAGGTGGATTGTTCACCATTGCAGCACCTGAGAAGCCCCTCTATTTATTTAGGAGACTGAAAAAAAGAGGTGACTTGTACTTAGTATCTTACTTCTTTCATGCCTGTAAGGATTGATTGAAATAATTACTTTTTATAAAGTCAAAGTGTAGCAGAGTGCTTGGGAGGTTACTATCTACAAGGGCAGAATTGTGATAGACCGTACTCTAGATTTTATTGCTGTACCTTTCCAAGTTCCTCACTGTTGTGCACCCCTCTCCGCTAGTGTTTGGTAGAAGATCTTTAGGGGGGGATAGCCATTTTCATTCATCCCTTGCCTCCAAATATCCCTGTCCCTCACCTGCTCCAGATTATTTGTACCAACAAAATAGAAGAAAGGGAGGGTTTCCTGGGATAGAGGTACATTAAAACCATGTTTTTCAACACAATGCATCATGCAAGAATTTTAGTATCTCATGCGGTGTGCAAATATTAAACATTATTATTTAAAGACTATTTTAAGAGTTTATTTTTGGTATGTTTATAGAAACAATGAGTTTTGTTGTTTTAGAACTCAATTTCTGTTGGAGATTGTGCCTAAAAATACTGACAAATTCTGTCTGTAACCATTTGCTTTTCACATCACAAACTAATTTTTACACCACGGTTGCAATTTCGACAGGCAGCTTGGAGATGAGTGTGCCCCTACATATTTTTTCCTACTAATCTTTTTGCACATGACTTTTTTTTTTTTTTTTTTTTTGCGATACTTTCATTAACCAGAGGCATGAATTCAGTAAAGCTCAATAAAAATGTTAATGTGCCACCTGGTTTAAAGTTGCTATTGTTTTTCAATGTTTAGTTTGTGGTTTCAAATTGACTGTCTCTAAGGGTAAGTCAAAAGATTGTCGATTCAAAGGATAAGTCATTTTAAATTGACTCTCTAAGGATTCAAATCAAAGAGCTGGAAGGGACTTTATAGTGTCATTGGTTCCACTATTGCCTTAGACCTGTACAAGTGAAGCTTACCTAAATTGACACTTTTATTTGAATCTCTTTTGAAGATAGAGTGGCCACAGACTTACCTGGGTTGAAGTACTTAATTGCTCATACAGTGAATATGATGTTCTTTCTAAAGAGTATGAACACTGCTTCACCCCTTTGTTGATAATTAAACCAAATTCCTTTTCAGTTTTTGGCAGGTGTTTACTGATCACTATCCTTCATGAACTTGAAAGCATTTATATAACCCTTTGGTCTACTCTTTGCAAGTTTAGAAAATAGAGGGGAAAAAAACCAGAGAGAGTTGTACACTTTTCTTATAGAACCTGTTTTCCTATTTATTTTCTCAGGTTTCTTATAGTGTCTTCATAATTTTAGATGCTGAAAGAAAATCTGAAGGTATTTATCTTAAAGTCAAGAAGAGGAGGCTTCTTCCTTCCAGTTCATTTAAAAAGTCTGTCAAGCACACATTCAGAGCCAACATTCTAGAAGTTAAAAGAACAATGTTGAACAAGAGAGAGCCTCTAACCTGTAAGAGCAAACTGTCCTATTGGGGTAACAGAGGAAGCAGGCAATGTAGCGAGTCAGGAATGCTAAGTGGGTTCGTGGGGGCATACGGAAAGGGGTATCTAGTAATGGCCTTAGGCTATTAAAGCAGTGAGGCACCTATGTTGACTTGATGCCATATTTAAGAATTTTGTACATTAGAAATGGCTCAAAATAGGGGAGAACTGCAACCTTAGTTTTATGTGCAGGTAAACAGAGAAACAAGCAAAACCTTGATTTGTGCTGTGGCATTCTCCATAAATAGCCATTTGATTAAGAGAAATATACTTCAGTTTTCTGACTACTCACCCAACTCTACATAAACCTTTGGGAGACAGGAAAAATACTTCAGGTCTTATTCTAGTACAAATGCAAAAATAATCCCTAAAATAAAAAGTTTTAAGGTAGAAGAGAAAATCATAAATTTCAAAACATAATATACTTTTCTAATATTTACTCTTGACAAAAGAAGATGAATATATATGGTTTTCTTTTTACCCCATGATTCCTCTATTTGTAGATGATTATATATATGTACGTACACACATACTTATTTTGTTAATGGTGTTGACTGCTGAATAATCACTGTATGTTCAACTTTTCACCTTGTGAATATAATCTTTAATTTAGTCTATTCTATTGTTTTACTGAACAGAAAACCAATTTTTTAGTCCTTACTTAAGTGATAAATTGTTATTATGGCAATATACATGTGTGTCCATAGGTTCAAATTTCTGCAAGATAGACCTGACTTTGACTTGTGTTTCTATCATAATTAAATAGCTCCTCTTTTTATGCTTAAAAATATCCTAGATTGAATGATAAATTATGTGATTGCCTTCCATATGGTGAATTTGATGCCAACTGAACTTATGAGAGGACAAGGAAATAGTTAGCATAAAGCAATAATATGAGCATTTAAAGCTACCTTTTGGAATTGGTAAAAATCACACATCTCTTTCTTTTTCCTAAATAGGTCTGATGTTTTTTCCTTGGCTTGGGACTTAATTTCTGATTGTATTTAAGTGATGTGGGAGGGAGATGAGGGTAGTATTGAGGGTCTGGGTTTCTGTAAGTAATACATATAAAAGATAATCTATAAACATATTATCTGGTTCTATTTGAACAAAATAATTTAGGATGATAACATCCAACAAACTGTTTATGAAATTTATTTTTCATGCTAACTATTTGTGTTTCTGTGTTATTAATGCTATGCTTTTCTGAATTGCCTGTACATAATTTCACCCTCTATCAAAATATCAACACATGGATTTCTAATGTAATATAATAATTGCACTATTTTAATTTTTTAAACATAAAGATTCTGTAGATACTGCTGTGTCTTATTTCTCAAAGTTACTGTCGTACCCGGAAAAGGCCTAAAATTTCTTTTGTTTTAGGTATACATGAAGTTTTTAAAAATTAATTTATTTTTTATTGAAGGATAATTGCTTTACGGAATTTGTTGATTTCTGTCAAACCTCATCATGAATTGCCATAGGTATATACATATATTCCCTCCCTCCTGAACCCCCCCCCACCTGCATTGTTTTAACTTTGTGTGTGCTCAGTTGCGTGATACATGTTTATGTATAATATATAGGCTTATTGTGTGTGTGTGTATGTGTATGTTTAGTTTTAAGTCATGTCCAACTCTTTGCGACCCTGTGTACTATAGCCCTCCAGGCTTCTCTGTTTATGGGATTTCCCCGGCAAGAATACTGGAGTAGGTTGCCGTTTCCTTCTTCAGGGGATCTTCCTGACTCAGAGACTGATCTTGTGCCTTCCATTGGCAGGCAGACTCCTTACCACTGAGCCACCAGGGAAGCCCATAGGTTTATTTTAGTTGCAGAAATTATAAAGTTCAACTGGAGATGAATTATGGTCGTAAAGTTGTTTGGGTTGGGGAAAGGGAGGAATTATATAGGCAAAGTCAATCGTACCACATGTTTTTATCTGTTTAAAGAAGTGGAATAATTGCAGGGATACCCATGAAATCTCTGTGCATTAGTTTGCTAGGGCTGCCATAACAAAATCTCATGGACTGGGTGACTTAAGCAGCAGACATTTATCTTTTGACAGTTCTGGAGGCTAAAAGTCCAAGTTCAAGGTGGCAGCATGATTGTTTCTTCTGAGTCCTCTTTCCTTGGCTTGTAGGTGGTCATATTCTTGCCAGATCTTTACATGGTCTTTCCTCTGGGCATGTGCACCTCTGGTATTTGTCCAAATTTTCTCTTTTTATAAGGATACAAGTCAGATTAGGTTAGGGGTAACTCTAATAATCCCTTCTAACTTGATTACCTCTTTAAAGGTATGCATGCCCTGCAGTGGGATTGCTGGGTCATATGGCATTTCTATTTCCAGTTTTTTAAGGAATCTCCACACTGTTCTCCATAGTGGCTGTACTAGTTTGCATTCCCACCAACAGTGTAAGAGTGTTCCCTTTTCTCTACACCCTCTCCAGCATTTATTGCTTGTAGACTTTTGGATAGCAGCCATTCTGACTGGCGTGAAATGGTACCTCATTGTGGTTTTGATTTGCATTTCTCTGATAATGAGTGATGTTGAGCATCTTTTCATGTGTTTGTTAGCCATCTGTATGTCTTCTTTGGAGAAATGTCTGTTTAGTTCTTTTGCCCACTTTTTGATTGGGTCTTTGGGATTCCCTGGTGGCTCAGACAGTTAAAACATCTGCCCACAATGCCGGAGACCTGGGTTTGATCCCTGGGTTGGGAAGATCCCCTGGAGAAGGAAACGGCAACCCACTCCAGTACTCTTGCCTAGAAAATTCCATGGGTGGAGGAGCCTGGTGGACTACAGTCCATGGGGTCGCAAAGAGTCGGACATGACTGAGTGACTTCACTTTCACTTTATTTTTTTGAAATTGAGCTGCAGGAGTTGCTTGTATATTTTTGAGATTAATTCTTTGCCTATTGCTTCATTTGCTATTATTTTCTCCCATTCTGAAGGCTGTCTTTTCACCTTGCTTATAGTTTCCTTTGTTGTGCAGAAGCTTTTAATTTTAATTAGGTCCCATTTGTTTATTTTTGCTTTTATTTCCAATATTCTGGGAGGTGGGTCATAGAGGATCCTGCTGTGATTTATGTCGGAGAGTGTTTTGCCTATGTTCTCCTCTAGGAGTTTTATAGTTTCTGGTCTTACATTTAGATCTTTAATCCATGTTGAGTTTATTTTTGTGTATGGTGTTAGAAATGTGTTCTAGTTTCATTCTTTTACAAGTGGTTGACCAGTTTTCCCAGCACCAGTGTAAAGAGATTGTCTTTTCTCCATTGTATATTCTTGCTTTCTTTGTCAAAGATAAAGTGTCCATAGATGCGTGGATTTATCTCTGGGCTTTCTATTCCATTTCATTTACCTATATTTCTGTCTTTGTGCCAGTACCATACTGTCTTGATGACTGTGGCTTTGTAGTAGAGACTGAAGTCAGGCAGCAGGTTGACTCCTCCAGTTCCATTCTTCTTTCTCAAGATTGCTTTGGCTATTCGAGGTTTTTTGTATTTCCATACACATTGTGAAATTATTTGTTCTAGTTCTGTGAAAAGTACCGTTGATAGCTTGATAGGGATTGCATTGAATCTAGAGATTGCTTTGGGTAGTATTTTCTAATTGAAAATGGAATGTAGAAGAGAAGAAGAAAAGATGGAAAGAAAATGTTTTCCTAAAATTTTCAGTTATTCTTGTTTAATTGCCAAATATATATATAGGTTATTTAAAAAGAAGTCACATAAAAGCTTCTGTAGAAACCATTTATTGTTAACTTGAAATATTTTCCCATTTGTACCTAGTCTATCCACTTACACAAAATAAAACAATCGTCCTATTTATCATTTCATGATTAGATGCTAAAACCATGGAGGAAAGAAAACCATGCTTTTCTTTTTTCTTTTCTCTTTTCTTTACTTTTTCTACTCTTTTCTCCTTTTCTTTTCTTATATATCTTAAAACTGGAGGACTTAGCAATTAAAAAGTCTTCAGTTTAGCCTGGATTCAGGCTAAAGCCCCAGCTCCAATGCTTCATCCTCTGGTTGTACTGTCTGTGGGGGTAATTCTTGCCAAATACTGTGCAACATGATAAGTACTTGTTACCTATCGTCAACACCTTGTGTGGGCATACTCAGTCTTTCGTTGTGTCCTACTCTTTGCTACCCTATGGACTCTAGCCCGCCAGGCTCCTCTGTCTCTGGGATTCTCCAGGCAAGGTTGCTGGAGTGGGCTGCCATGTCCTCCTCCAGGAGTTCTTCCTGACCTGGGTATTGAACCTGCATCTCCTATCTCCTGCATTGCAGGTAGATTCTTTTACCTCTGAGCCACCTAGGAAGCCCCATAGTCAGCACCTTAGTGAAGTCACTCAGTCGTGTCCGACTCTTTGTGACCCCATGGACTGTAGCCCACCAGGCTTCTCCATCCATGGGGTTTTCCAGGCAAGAATACTGGAGTGGGTTGCCATCTCCTTCTCCAGGGGATCTTTCCCACCCAGGGATCGAACCCAGGTCTCCTGCATTGAAGGCAGACGCTTTACCCTCTGAGCCACCAGGGAAGTCAGCATCTTAGTTAATTAGTAGATGAGTTCCTTATTCAAAATAAATGCCTTAGCACTAGCTAATTAATAAAGTGTTTTTGGTGAAGTTGAATGATATTTAGGTTATAGGGTTGGCTGGAATGGTGATGCCGGAGAAGGCAATGGCACCCCATTCCAGTACTCTTGCCTGAGAAATCCCATGGACGGAGGAGCCTGGTGGGCTGTTGTCCATGGGGTCGCTAAGAGCCGGACACGACTGAGCGACTTCACTTTTACGCGTTGGAGAAGGAAATGGCAACCCACTCCAGTGTTCTTGCCTGAGAATCCCAGTGACGGGGGAGCCTGGTGAGCTGCCGTCCATGGGGTCGCACAGAGTTGGACAAGACTGAAGCGACGCAGCAGCAGCAGGAATGGTGATACAGGACTCATTACCTTGGCCTGAACAAGTACTAGTATATAAGAGAAGACACCCTCTAGCCCAGAAGTGTGTGTCAGTGGAGCAGAACTCCAGGTTTGTGCTGTGATGGACCTGCAAACCTCCTTGCCCTAGCAGATGGGGATCAGACTACAGGATCTGACTTTAGGTCCCCTTTGGAGTAAGCATTCCAAAGAAGGGGCTGCTGGCTGTTTTTTAGGTCAGAGAGAAGAACTCCGCAGCTTCAAAGTGGTCAGAGCTGCTTTCTAATAAACGTCTTTGCATTTGGCAAAAGGTGGTCTGGGATATCTTTTGTTGAAAAAGACCCTTTGGAAGTGAGGGATGAGGCTGGGACTCTTGCCTCCCCTCGACCTTTAAATATGAGAGGTTTCCAGTATTTACCAAAAAGAACTTGTCATTTGTTAAAGAGCTAAGCTGACTGGTTTCCAGCACTTTAGTTTTACAGTTATGTACATTCCTGTCTGCTTCCCTAGGTAACAGAAACACTCTGAGAGCCAGACTCCAGAGTACACTGTGAGCAGCTAAAATTTGGGTCCTGCTCTGACACAGCAAATGGTAAGTCTTCAAAAAATCCAGTGGAGTCCTTTGAATTCCGTAAGTGATGGTAATAGCTTTTCTCTTAAAATAAAAATGGAAAAAAAAAAAATCCAAAACAAAACAAAAGGAAAGCAGCAGTGTGCATTACTCTTTCTCCTTTTCAAGGTCACATCCCTATTGGGTTTATCTTCCTATGTCTTCAGTCTTCTCTTGATCTACCAGCTCTGTCTTCAGACTAAGGAATAATTATCATATGTTTATACTCACATGCCACATAACAACATATTTGTTTGGTTTTTATGAAACAAAAGAGCAGTATTTGCAAATCACATGTGATTCATTGTTCCTTGGAAATTAGCTAGAAATTATTAATGTATTATAGCCAGTGCAGCCAGTGTTTATGTGTGTTTCATTCATATGTTGCCATATTATTAATTTTTCTGGGTAGTCATTCTCTTCAGCTGCCACATATTCTTTCCCTAATATCTTGCTGTGCTTTGTAACAAATATGTAAAAAAAGTCTTTGTTCTGAAAGAAAAAGCCACTCATTGAGATGGAGTCTGAATTCAAATGTTAAGTTATTCAGCTCAGTAAGATCAATGTGACATCACACTTTTGTTAATATCTTAGGGGAAAAAAAAGAGTGGGAGAGAAAGAGGCCAACATTTACTGCCTTCAGTGCTGAATGAACCATTATTTGCTTTGTCTAAATTCTCTCTCTTCCCACCTCTGACCAAGGCAAAAACGCATTTACCAACATATTAAACTTATATAAAAATGGGACTGAATAATCCATTATTGTGTTAGTCTCTCATTTGTGTCCAACTCTTCATGACCCCAAGGACTGTAGCCTGCCAGGCTTCTCTGTCCATGGGATTTTCCATGCAAGAATACTAGAGTGGTTTGCCATTTCCTTCTCCAGGGAATCTTCCCAACCCAGAAATTGAACTCAGATCTCCTGAGTTGCAGGCAGATTCTTTACTCTCTGAGCCACCTATATCTGGAGGATAAACCACTGACCATTTCACCATGGAGTGGTGTCTTTCATAGAGATTTCTGTCTTTTTCAATGTGCTTTTCCTGGAACACTTTTGAGGTAGATGTTAACTTTATGCTTGAAAAGGATCCTGTGGATTTCTTGTATTTTTTATTATTGTAGTAAAAATGCTTAACATAATACCATCTTAACTGTTTCTAAGTATGCGGCTTAATGATGTTCAGTATATTCACATTGTTAGGCAATAGATTACTAGAACTTTTTCATCTTGTAAAATCAAAACTCTATATCCACTGAACAACAACTTTCCATTTCCTTCTCCCAAGGTTCCCCGTGCTACTTTTGATCTCTGTGAATATGACTTCTCTAGATGTCTCATTTAAATGGAAACATAGTATTTGTCTTTTGTGACTGGCTTATTTTACTAAGCATAAAATCCTGAGGTTCATCCATATTGTAATGTGTCAGTATTTCCTTTGTTTTTAAGAGTGAATACTACTCCATTGCATATGTACACAACATTTTATTTATCCATTCATCTGTCAGTGGACACTTGGGTCGTTTTACCTCTTAGCTATTATGAATAGTGATGCTATGATTGTGAATATACTGGGGCTGCCATAACAAAATACCACAGACTGAAATGGCTTAAACAAACAAATTTATTTTCTCGTAGTTCTGGAAACTGGAAGTTTGGATACTCTATCCTGTTTTATTAGTGTATATATCTGACTTCTTATATTTTTATTTACTATTATAGCTATAAATTTTAGTACTTCTTTATATCTGAAAAGGAATGAAATTTACATGGGAAAAATTAGGTAGATAGATATTCTGAAAATTTATAGTAGTGTGTCCTAGATTCAAAGTAGGTTTTTTTGTAAGATTGTAATATATATATTTTTGAATTCTCTGGAGTACCTTTTACTAGATAATAAGTTCTAGTTTGTTTTATCAAAATGTATTTTTAGATTAATCAAACTTTATAACTGTTTTAGAATGCAGTTCTTTCTCACTTTTACCTAGCTTTTCTTCATGTTAGTCGTTTCTAAACATTATAGAAAACATATTACAGGTTTGAAAATTGAGATCTACCTGAAGTTTTAAGAATTTCTTTAGATAGTACTTTCATTAAAAAAATATTTAGATTCTGTTTTATCTATGGCTTACATTCATTGTTTTCCTCTGTGTGGAAAAGAATTGTACGTACTCAAAATAGATACACGGAGAAGGCAATGGCACCCCACTCCAGTACTCTTGCCTGGAGAATCCCATGGACGGAGGAGCCTGGTAGGCTGCAGTCCACGGGGTCGCTAAGAGTTGGACATGACTGAGCGACTTCACTTTCACTTTTCACTTTCACGCATTGGAGAAGGAAATGGCAACCCACTCCAGTATTGTTGCCTGGAGAATCTCAGGGACGGGGAGCCTGCTGGGCTGCCATCTGTGGGTCACACAGAGTCGGACACAACTGACGTGACTTAGCAGCAGCAAAATAGACACAAGACAAGTTACGTGGTGACTGGGTGTGATTTGGTGTCAGGCCGTTGTTCTTCTAACCGTGTGAGGTTTAATAATGTGTAATCAAAGAACTGTCAAAATAAAAAGGTTCAATAAATGTGGGATGAAGGGAGAAGACGAAAGATACTGCTCTTGTAAGAAGTAATGTATACTTTTTGGGAATACATATCCACATTTTCTTTGTAATTTCTTAAAAAGAGAAAAAAAATTTCCATGTCATAAAATGATATTAGTAAACTGGAAAGAAAGAGAATATTGGATGGAACCAATGTAGTGCTGGTTTCATTATAAAATATCTTTTAAAATATGCCTTGTAATTATAACTACATTTAATGTTATCCTGGAGAAGGAAATGGTAACCCTCTCTAGTATTCTTACTTTGGAAATCCCATGGACAGAGGAGCCTGGTGGGCTACAGTCCATGGGGTTGCAAAGAGTCAAACACGACTGAGTGACTTAATACTTAATGTTATCAAGTATATGCACAACTAAGCCTATGTGTTAAAGCAGACCCCATTCACAGCAGTGATTTTTTAAACTTCTGTGTCTTTATTCAAGTTCTCTCTTGAAGAATTTGAGGATGATAGTAACACTGTAAGCTCAGCACAGCAGAAATAGCATAGGCTTGTGGAATTGCATGGATTAGTGTTCAGGTCCTTGTTCTGCCTTTTACTGATCCTGGTACCTCAGACTAGTTACCTAATTTTCTTGGGCCTCCATTTCCTTATCTGTTTGCAACCTTGTAACAGAGGTTATTTTCTTAAAGCATTTACCAATGATAGGAATTAAAAATGAATAGTATTATGGTTGGTTCAAAAATCTAAACCTCTTATGCTAGATATGGAGAGATGCTATATAGGCTGCGACTATGGTTAACCTTGTGTCTGTAGAATTTGTACTGTTGTTTAAGCCCTTTAAAAAATACATTTGCTTATAATAGGATATCTTGAAAAGTTGCTTTAATAATGTAGAGGCAAAAAACAATTTGACTAGAGTTCCATTGTCTTGCTAGGCCTCCCTTCCTTAATGTGAAATAGAAAGCAAAGCTTTAGTCGCTTAGTTGTGTCTGACTCTTTGTGACCCCATGGACTGTAGCCTGCCAGGTTCCTCTGTCCATGGAATTTTATAGGCAAGAATACTACAGTGGGTTGCCATTCCCTTCTCTAGGGGATCTTCCCGACTCAGTGATTGAACCCTGGTCTCCCACATTGTAGGCAGATTCTTTTCCGCCTGAGCAACCAGGGTGCCCCAATATATGAAGTGGAGTGTATCTTTATTATTTCCTCATCTCTGATGTAGTTTTACCAGTTGGGAAAATTTCACAATCATTTGGGTCTGGATGTATTGCAGAGCTATGCAGGTTTGGATCCAGGGCTGCGGATTACTCTTTACTATGAAGGTGAAGTCAGGTGACTATTTCTTTGTGGCTCAGACAGATTTTGAGCTGAAGAGGACCTTAGGACATTTGCTCTGTTTTAGTGAGTGATTCTTTTTCTTTCCTTTTTTCGGCTAGAGAAGGGCAGTCATACCTAAAGAAATTCTGCATCATGACCCAAATTGGAGATTTCTGTGTTGGATATCAGTCATAAAAATAGATATTTGATAAAATAATATTGTCCAATTAAACTGTGGCTTGCACAAATTTACCTCAGTTATTTTCTGCTAGATGCAGATTCAAGCTAGGAACATTTCATTAGGGCTTGTTTTACAAGAAGTACTTATTTTGATTTAATGTGGCTTCATAAAAAAGTATATGAGGACAGAGGAGATGAATTCAAATACTTAATTTTTTTTTGATGGAAAGGAAGAGAGTCATACCTTTTAAATTTTCTTTTCTTTATCATCTAAATTTTCATGTAAATATCAGTGATTACAAGTTATAGTAGTTTGAGAATCTTCTAGGTAGGCTATTGACTATACATAAGTCAATAATCTGTATTTATTATAGAGCAAGTCATTTTCAATATGGAGCTGGTTTCTTGTCACTTGTATTTATTAAACAAAGTATGTATATACATATCTGAAAAGAAAATGAAGTGTTTTCCCTGCTTAATCCTCTCAGGGCTAATTGTTTCAATATCTTTTAAGGAAATTATTAAGAAGAATAAGGAGTAAAGTGTTTGGCTGTTAAGTGTTTCTGTAGATGTCAATAATTGTATGTTTCTAGCTTAAGTGTTTTAAAAAGGGTAAATGAAAGTAAAATCTTATTTTCTACTTATTTGTCTGTGGGTGGGATAATGGTCATTTCTTAATCATTTTTGCATCTCACTCTAAAATAAAGATCTGATAAGGAATCACTTATTCATTTAGAGGAAGGGCATGCACTCTGGGCTGCTTTTTGGTCACATCAGTAGATTTCTGCTGATCTGTGCACACCCGTTTGCCCTGTTCCCACTATGAAACAATGGCTTTTGTGATGTGACCAACCAGGCTTGGGGTACATTCTGCAACCACTGAACAAAATAAAGCCATTGGCCTAAATACGAACTGAACCTTTGACATTGACCCTTTTAGTATTTTAACTAATGTGGAAACTACTCGAAGCTTGAACTTTGAATTCTCCTGAACCACATGATATGTCAGATAACACTATTTATATATCATTCTGATTAAAGTGCCCCATTTATGAAATAAAATATAAGAAAAGAGCTTACTGTTAAATCAGTATTGGTGGCTTACTATCTTTTGAGATTAATACATTTTTTAATAATAATGATAATAGTTTTAGCATAGCTAACATTATTGAGTGTTTCTTATAGGCCAATTTTATGGGCTGAATTAAGTCTCCCACCCTCATCTCTAAATCACATGTTGAAGTCCTAATGCTTAGTTCCCGGCATGTCATTGTATTTGAGATAGTCTTTAAAGAGGCAGTTAAAGTTAAGTCTTTGAGGTGAGCCCTAATACACTATGACTGGTAAGAAATCATATTGTAAGAAGAGGAAATTGGGACACAGACCCAGAGGGGGGACCAGGTGATGACACAGAGAGAAGACGACTGTCTACAAGTCAAGAAGAGAGACCTCAAAGAAACCAACCCTGCCAAAACCTTGATTTTTGGATTTCTAGCCTCTAGAACTGTGAGAAAAAAATCAATTTGTGTTATTTATACCACCCAGTCTGTGGAATTTTATTGTGGCCACTTTAGCAAACTTAATACAGACAGGCATTGTGCTAAGTGTTTTACATTCATTTTCTTTGTTACTTTTCATAATAATGTATGTAATATACCTATGACTATTCCTACTTTTGCAAATGAAGGATCTTAGGATGTGATAGCTCTTCAAGTGGAAGTGAGTGGGGAAAGACAGGGCAAGAATCATTGCAATTGTATTCTGGCATTCAAAGACTTAGCTATAGTCATATTGCCTCCCTCCTACCATATCTCAGGTGATAGAGGCAATAAAACTACCAACTTCAGGGATGTGCTGTTGCTGCTCTAATTTGGTTGCTCTCATTTGATACGTAAGGAATTTGAGGCTTAAGAATGTCTTATCTAAAAATGCTCTACCATCATGTAGAGTCAGAATTCCATGTCAGATGTGTCTAACCTCATGGTTGTAAATCAACCGTCTGACTATCCTACTTCTATTTCCTTTTCTCTGCAGGAAAGGAATCATCTCTTAATTTATTTTTGGATCTTTAGAACCTGGGATAGTGCTTGAACAAAATTGAAATTGATGGAAGATGACCTTTGTTCTTCTTACTTTGCAGAACAGCATTCAAGTGCAACTTTAAATGAACCATTTGAAATTTTAATAATTATTCTTTATTACTTACATGTGTAACCTGAAAAAAAGCTAATAAAAAAACTAAGGAGAAGAAAAAGATCCAAAAGGAAATCACAAACAGCATAGTCACTTCATTCTGATAAAAGCAATAGTTTATGATACTGACCAACTATATTTATTTATTTCTTTTTGTCTGTGCTGGGTCTTCTTTACTAAGTGCAGGCTTTCTCTAGTTGTGGTGAGTGGGGACTACTCTGTAGTTCTGGTGTGCAGGCTTCTCATTGCCGTGGATTCTCTTGTTGCAGAGCTCGGGCTCTAGGGCATGTGGGCTTCAGCAGCTGCAGACCGGGCCTGTGCGGGCTCAGTGGTTGTGGCCCGCAGGCTCTAGAGCACAGGTTCAGTAGCTGCGGTGCACGGGCTTAGCTGCTCCGTGGCATGTGGGATCTTCCTGGACTAGGGATCAAACCATGTCTCCTGCATTGGCAGGCAGATTCTCTACCACTGAACCACCAGGGAAGCCTCTATTTCATATTTTAGTCATATTCTCAAAAGGATCCACAAAAAGGCAGTAATGTTTTATTTTAGCTTAATCAGTAGAGGTTTTATGAAAATGACGGAATGAAATAAGAGTAAGAAAGCAACAGGGAAAAAAATTTTAATTTAACTAAAGAAATGTAGTGAGGGAAAAATTAAAATAACTTAAAAGCAATTCTGTTTGATCATTAAATGACTTATTTCAATTCAGCACATTTACACAGCATATCTGTAAAATATTTTAAAAGCATTGTTGTATTTTTAAGCCTGTAATCATAAACAACAACAAAAACTCATGGAAATTCCCAGCAGAAGGAGAGAAATATAAATAAGGATAGGAACATTTTGTTGTGTTTCAGTTGCCCAGTCGTGTCTGACTCTTTGAGATCCCATGGATTGCAGCATGCCAGGCCTCCCTGTCCCTCACCATCTCCCGAAATTTGCCCAAGTTCGTATCCATTGCATTGGTGATGTCATTCAGCCATCTCATCCTCTGACGCCCCCTTCCCCTTCTGCCCTCAATCTTTTTCAGCATCAGGGACTTTTCCAGTGAGTTGGCACTTAGCATCAGATGACCAAAATACTGGAGCTTCATCTTCAGCATCAGTCCTTCCAACGAGTATTCCAAGGGAACATTTAGTTACCTGGAATTTGCATTTCTGTTAAATTTCACTCTTCAGAACCTGCTGGAAAACCGCAAAGTTTGCAAATAAAAGCCTTATGCTTCAAAAAGAGACTTCAAAAACAGAGCCCATGTGTTAAAATCCCTGTGCTCATAGAACAAGTACACCAGGTCCTTAGTGAGAGCATATTTCCTCCTAACACCTATAACAGAACTGTTTATTTGCTTTCCTTAGCTCACTACTAGTTAGAAGGAACATATTAAAAAGGAATGCTTGTGGTATTACTAAACACAAGTACATTATTAGCAAGAAACAGGAATTCAACATAGGAAGAGCTTTTTTAAAAAAGTAGGTAAAAAAATAATCATGTAATGTCAGACATTAGAAAGACAGCAGTATAGAGAGTATGACTTTTTTTGACAGAGTCCTGCATGCAAAAATCTCCATCTGTTGTCTATTTATTAGCTCTATATACCTAGGCGAGCTATTTAAATTCTCTCTGTCTGTGTTATCATGTGTAAAGTGAAAATACTGTAATCTAACTTGTGGATCGTAGGGATTAAGTGAAATGACTTGTGCAAAATGCTTGGTTAAATTTTGTTTCATTCTGAGGCCCAAATGCACATCTTATGTACATTTTGATGCCTTTCATAACTCAGTGGATCCTACAGTAGTTCATGCTCATAATAATGACTGATGCTGGATTGTTATACAAATATTAAAGCTATGTACAATGTATTGCATACTTAAGAATGTATGCCAATATGTAATTCATGTTAGAACAAGACATCAAAATGATTACTATTTAAGTCATTGCTGGAATGAGCTACCTGCTCGAGTTTTCTCTTTGACACCTGACACTAGCCTCTGGGGACTCATATCCACACTGTCCCCCTATGAGGTCAGGAGGAGGTCATGACTGTACATGAACCTCATATCTGCCATGTCTGGGCTAAAGCAATAATAAGAACAGATTAGCATTGTGCCCACATCACATCTGCAGATAATGGTGATATTGATATTGTTAGTCACCAAAGTTGTCAGTCCAGGAGGAGGAGACATAGTATAATTTTAGAATAGAAAGAATCTTATTGGCATCACTTAGTATTATTCTGAACATTTTTATGTTCATGACTGATCAATAAATGCAAAAGGACATGGTAATTAAGTATATTTTCCTTAGAAAAACAAAAAATATTTAACTTACCATGTTTAATTATATGCTTGTTCAAGAAATATAGAAAGAATGTTCCTTCTCTTATAACTCTGGAGACCAAACTAGAGCCAAAGAGGAATTCAGTACTTACAAGGTCAATACTAGTTGATCCATTTCCAAAAAAAGTTTTTAACATTAGTGTACAAGAAAGAAGTTTCAATATTTCATTGAGCAAAAATATACAAACTGCTCTCTTGGGAGCTGATCATCCTTGACTAAAAAAAAGTCAAGGGTAGAATGATTTGTACTCAGCTTTCCTACTAATGAAAGACCTTGAGATATGGGACACGACAAAAATATCACCAGTAGGAGTGCCTTTCTTGAGGCCCACAAGCTGGTGTACCTTATTACACAGGGTAGGCTTCTACTCTTGCTGGAAATGTCATGGAGTAGGTGGTCAGGATATTTGACTCACTCTCTGCTAAAAGTGTCATGATGGGGTGGTGAGAATTAAACAATGTCAGTGCTAGTTTTTTACATTTCTTAAAAAAACCACTACAATATTATAAAGTAATTAGCCTCCAACTAATAAAAATAAATGGAAAAAAAAAGAAAAAAAACAACAAAAAAACCATTCTCAATATCAATGCAGAAGAAGAAAGCTTCAGTATTTCACTGAGCACAAAATAATGTATATACTGTTTTTTCATGGATTTTATCATCCTTGACTAGGGGAAAATTTCTAGGGGAAAAATTGTTTATTAACTCTAGGAGTCTCTTGTTACCAACAGTTGGGAAGAGAGTGTGAGGCTGAGCAGATACAGGGTCAATTAATCAAGCTCTCCGATTTCCCAGGAATTACCTATCCATATGGGTTTATAATAAATCACATTCTTTATAGTTAGCATTTGTGAATTAGACTTCTGATGAGGCTGCCAGAAGAGAAGAAACCTGAAAATTTAAACCAAATAACAAAGGTATGTTATCGTTCATATATCTTTGTTCATAATACCTGAGTTCATTGTGATCTTGTGTCTGGAATTATCCTGGGATGTAGTGAGCTTCACTGAGTCATTAATCCTGACCTGATGTTGGTGCCTCCCAAATCTATCTTTGGGAGTATTCATTCAATCTGCCTTTGTTTAACACATGCTTTATGCCAAGCCCTAATTTGCATGTAGTATAGAAATTTTAAAAAAAGAAAAAAGACACAAGAAGATAATGGTTTGTTGAGGGGGAGGGACAGACATATAAGAAAACAATTATAATAAAGTAATTATTTAGTTAGTAGCTAGGTTCAGAATTCTGAGGAAACCCAGAGTAAATGGGATGTTGGGCAAGTTTCCACTGGAGAGGTAATGCAATTGCTGGATCTTGAAGATAAGGAATTTGTCAAAAAAACGGAGGAAATTTGTCAGCCAGAAAAGGTGAGCCGCAATTATGTTAAAGAGCTTGGGACACTTGGTGAAGAGAAAATAAGGTAGAGGTCAGTGTACACTGGAAGTAAGATCTGTGGTCTGGGAGTGTAAGGTTATTGAGGAGGATAAGAGACAGGACAGGGAGAGTCAGAGCATGTCATGAAGGTTCTGAATTCCATGGTGAGGATTTGGGACTTTATTTTACTGGCAGCAAGGAAGCCACTGAAGTTCTGAAGCAGTGAAATGCTGTGATTAAACCTGTTCTTCAGAAAACAACCCTCAAGTTTATAGGACAGTAGGCTGGAGGTGAGGAGGAGCCTGAACAAGGAGCATAGCTTAGGAGACTATCACAGTATCCCCGTGGGAGTTGATGGAACTCTGGTAATAGGCTGTTTAGAATACTGAATTGGCAGGACCTGGTAACTGAGGAAGAAGAAGGTATGTTCTTACATTGATTCGGTGATTATTTGTAGAACTTCTGTTCTGTGCCAGACATTGTTGTAGATGCTGGAGATACTGAAGTAAATAAAAAGACAAAATCTCTGCTCTCACATCTTTGCATTCTATTGAGAGAGACGAAAATAAATAAGTCCTCTAATGTACATCATCACATCATATCGTGTGATGCCTAAATGCTATGAAGAAAAATGAAGCATGTTGTGGAAATGATGTTATGCGACTTGTAAGCATGAAGCTTCTGCTTTTGTCTTATGGAATGCTCCCAGAGATGGCCTTGTAAGGAAGCCAGTCTAGCAGATGTGAGGATCAGAGAAAGAACACCCTGGGCACCCCAGCCAATAGCCAGCATCATCTGCCGGAGTGGGAACATTGCCATTGAACTTTCTGTTGAAAGCAGCTTCATGAGTGAGTTCAGAAGAAATCAGCAGAGGAACTGCCCAGCCAACCCACAGTCATAATAAATCATAGATCTTTGTTGCTTTCAGCCGCTAAGTTTTGGGGAGTTTTATTACTCAGGAATAGATAACAGAAACAATGAAGAAGAAGAGAGATACTATTCAAGAATGATTTCTGGGTCACTGACATAATGATAGGCTAGCCAAGTAGTGCAGTTAGCTAAGAGAGGCTTAACTTGAAGAAAAGGAAATTCAGAATTGCCCCAGGATGGAAAGCCTCTGGCTATTTCAGATGGGGACAAAGTTTAATTAGTATTCTTTGGTATTGAAAGGACTGATTTAATAAGATCATAGTTTCTCCTTTAACAACTTGGAAAAAGTAAATGTTGAAAAGCTATCACATTTCAACAAAGATGCATTGGTTTGAATACATCTTTAATTAAAGAGTAATCACTAATCAATCATTAAAGTAATCACTAATCAATATGTAGTTATAATTGTTCATCAGAACTTCTGTTTTGTTTTGTGTTGTTTATTTAAATAGGAGAGGAGTAGGGGCAGTAAAGAGAGCAATAGGGCTTCAGAAATGGGTGAAAATGAGTAAGGAGGCCAATACCAAGAGGAAAAAGGATAGGAACAGTGGGGCCTGGGGAAAGGATCAAGTTTACCTTTGTTAACTTTTTTTTTTTTTTTTTTAATTTTTATTTTATTAGTTGGAGGCTAATTACTTCACAACATTTCAGTGGGTTTTGTCATACATTGACATGAATCAGCCATAGAGTTACACGTATTCCCCATTCTGATCCCCCCTCCCACCTCCCTCTCCACCCGACTCCTCTGGGTCCCCCCAGTGCACCAGGCCCGAGCACTTGTCTCATGCATCCAGCCTGGGCTGGTGATCTGTTACCTTTGTTAACTTTTATGCAGTTGTATAAAAGGCAGCTGGCTGCCAAACAGTGTTTTGTCATCGAGTCTGCTTTGGTATGGTTGATGAAGAATTTTTTAAAATATATTGAATTCTCAAAGGATAGTTTTCATTCTTCAGACTACATTAATCTTAGAGTTACTGTCATGTGTTTTGTAAAGTGAGAGGAACCTGTGTGTTTTTATTGGTTACAGTATACCATGAGTCATAGATGAATGAAAAAAAGTCTTTTCCAAATCCTTAATATTTTTTCTCAGAAATTTAACACAGTACATTAATACTAGTTGTAACATAGTTGTAGTCATTCATTTTAAAAGCCAATAAGGGTGTTTCACCCATTTATTAGCAACAAAAATCACAGAAATGGCTTGTTATGCATGTTTCCTCAATCAAGCAGATTGAGTAAAGAGAGGATTATTTGATGGATGTTATACTTCTATTATGCATACGACACACTTCAAGGAGAGAAACAAGTAATCTTGACTTATCCATCCATGCTCATCTTTATATGCCTGACATTACCTGGAATCACATACATAGATTGAGATCAATCAATTGGCTTAAGTCACACATTTTGTTAGCTCATAGTGCTTGTAATAGTTGTAATTGTTATATTAAATGTGAGGATTGCTGTTTTGTGCCTAAACCCCCAGTGGACTGAGAGTTTCATTAGGGCACAAATAGTGTTTGTCTAGCTCAATAATTTTTCCCATGATAAACACAGTACTGGAATATGGTTACTGCCCAGTAATTGAATGCAAGACAAAATAAAGAAACACAGCTTTAGTGTATCATCCATTTCAGAGAAGAAAAGGCCCAGAAGGTGCCTATCTCTCCACAGTTGGAAAACTTCATCCTACAACCCTTCCTTCATAGTGACAGTATTGGCTATGAGTTCTAGAAAAGTTGAGGATTTAACTACTGTTCCTAGGCCTTTCGAGGGTATAAAATAGGGTGGCCTGATAAAATAAATTTCAGGAAAACAATAAATAAGTATATTAAAAATATAATTATGTTCCATTTAAATTTTTTAAATGATATTTATCTGAAATTCAGATTTCACTGACTATCCTGTGTTTTCATTTGCTAAAGCTGGCAACCCTAGTGTAAAGCTATTTTCTGTATAGTACTAGGAAGACTTTGTCCCGAAAGGTTATCTCTGAGTTCAGGGCTTTGTTCCTAATTAGGAGTTCTACTCCCTCCACACAGTTGTGTGCAGTGCAAAATCACGGAGATAGATAAGTTGACCCTCACGGCCTCCAGTTACCTTCCTACATAACTCCTTTTCTTGGAAAAAGCTAGGAAGAGACCTTACTTGCATGTTACATCCTTCTTAGGCATATTTAGTCTCATAAAATACTACCTCAGAAAGTCATTCCTACTAAAATGTAAATAACTGGTAAGGTTAATGTGTTATTTCTGTTGGGGCATTTATACTGTAAATTAATACCATCAAAATAGCTAATAAAATAATTTTTGAATTGAGGAATTTTATAATTTCTTTGTTATAGAATGTGGTTTTAGAGGTAAAATTTGTTTTGTTCTCTTGAAATTAATTCTTTGGTGTTTGACGACTATAGCGTCTTAGGCACACTCATGTAAATAAGGGTTTCAGACTCTAGAATCCTAGGGGATTGTTAGGGGAAAGGAGTTAACTCTAAATTATTCAAAGTTCTTCAGTCCATGACCACAGAGGAAAAACAGACTATCTTAAAAATAAACACTTTTATGGAGAGACTTCTTCTTGTTAGTGTTCCTTCTCCTAAGTGTTCTCACATGTCATTCTTGGAAAAAGTCCTGTGAAGTAGACCATATTATGTTCAGGTTTTAGATGAAGCAACCGAAGTTCAGAGAGGCTAAGTGACTTGCCCAAAGCCAGGGAGATGGTAAATGGCAGAGCTGTGATTCAAACTTAGGGTTTTTCGACTTAAGGCTAGTGATCTTTCTGTCACACCATGGTGATCACTCATTCTCCACAGCCCTCTTCTGGGAAGCTCCAGGATCCCCCCAAAGCTTTTAGAGTGTGGGTCTAGGATGTGGTGGTTGGGTACTAAAGGCCCTGTGGTTAAATGACTTTTGATTGCAAAGTTTGGGGAAAAGTAATAATGCCAGATTACTTGTGTCAGAGATGGGGAAATGATTCATACTCATATGCTGTTGGGCAACAAAATTTGGTTGCAAGCTTTTCTTTTCAAGAAGTTGGAATGATCTTTATCCATGAGTAAAGCCACGGTGGAGGGTAAAGGGATCATGACACTACCATAGAGATTCATTCCCAAGGCTATTGGGCAGTTAAAGGAGAAGTGAGGCAAAATTGTGATGTAATGGAGCTTCGTCTTTGGTAACCTATCCCTGACACTTTAAGGCAACTTCTCTTCCTTAGTCTTACAGTGCCTGCGTAACAGTTTAGAAAGAATTTGAAAGATTGCTCCGCTGTCGTGTTAGCTCAGTATAGAACCTTGGGATATGAGAACTTTAACTTGGAATATAATGAAAAAAGAATAAAGCTTGAATTTCTAAATGTTAGCATCCTAGTAGATGAACCAGAAAGTTTTTTTGGGATGGGAATCTACTGGAGCCATGCTTTGCAGATAGTACCGGAGAAGAGTGATTTAAATTAGGTACCTTGGTTGGTTGGTATTATTCTATTATTGTTAAAGGCAGGACTTAAAAGCCATGACTTAAAGGTTTTAGAAATATGATGAAACTGAACAGCATATTAAAAAAAATACAGAATTAAATGCTATCGACAGTTCATAATATTGAGATCAGTATTTGGTCTGCAGGAAAGAAAAATAAGATGTAGTTTCCCATCTATGGTAGGAATTTGGAGATTTGGCTTGTTCTCCTTTATCTTTATGGATAATAAAAAATGAAAGAAAGATGAAAATGAATAGAATTTGGTGTTGAAAGAATTGATGGTGCATTTAACCTTGATAGAAAATTGTCTGAAGATACTGGAATTTGTTGTTTAGACATCATTATGCTAGGAAGTGGTATGATACAGTAGAAACAGCCTATTTATGGAATCAGAAAGACCCAACTCTTGTTCTGACTGTATGTCAATTATTTAATCTTTTTGAACCTCAATTTCCTCCTCTGTAAAGAACAGTAATACATACTTGAATTATTCTAAGAACTAAATGAGATACTAGGTGTTTTAAAAAAAAACACCTAGTAAATGTATATTTAGGACTTCATTGATATTCTTATGCATCACTTCCACTTTTTTAAGTAGTTTGTAAATAATTTTGCCTATAGTTCTTAGATCAAATCAGTGCCTTCTAGCAGTGAAAAAACAGTAAAAAGCCTTGGAAATTAAGAAAAATGTTCATATAGAGTTAAAAAGACAGAACATACTTAGAGTTGGAAAAGACTTTTTAACCTCAATTTGGTCAACTGCTTTCACATTGAATTAGGAAATAAGCATATTGATAGGCATATTCTTCTTATGTATTTAAAGGAAATAAATTACATGGATTTAAAGTCAGTAACCAAGCTGCTTATATTCCCAAATTTGAACTCCTTACATAAATTTTAATTCTTCAAGGTCAGCAAATATATATATAATTATGTATATTTAATACTATTTTGAGCTTCCCCACTCGATGGACATGAGTTTGAGCAAGCTCTGGGAGTTGGCGATGGACAGGGAAGCCTGGCGTGCTGCAGTCCTTGGGTTCACAGAGCCAGACATGACTGAGCAGCTGAACTGAACTGGCTGACTCAGCTGCCCAGGTGGCGCTAGTGGTAAAGAACTCTCCTGCCAGTGTAGGAGACTTAAGAGATGTGGGTTCCATCCCTGGGTCAGGAAGATCCCCTGGAGGAGGGCATGGCAACCCACTCCAGTAATCGTGCCTGGAGAATCCCCATGGACTGAAGAGCCTGGCAGGCTATGGTACATAGGGTCGCAGAGGATCGGACATGACTGAAGTGGCTGAGCACTCACCTGTACTAATATACAAAAGTCTGGCTGTCTTTCTAGTAGATAGTCAGCTGATATATAAAGTAAATACACCTCATTAAGCATGCACTTATTGGCAGCTGATTTATTAAGTATTAATAGCAATAATGATAACCTGTTTCCTGAATGGAAGAAACCTTATTGGAACTGAAAACTGCCAGGGTTTTAATACTTAGTTGTTGTTGTTCAGTCTCGAAGTCGTGTCTGACTCTTTGTGACCCCATGGGCTGCAGCATTCCAGACTTCCCTGTCCATTACCATTCCCAGAGCTTGCTCAAACTTATGTCCACTGAGTTGATGATGCCATTCAACCATCTGTTGCCCCCTTCTCCTCTTGCCCTCAGGCTTTCCCAGCATCAGGGTCTTTTCCAGTGAATAGGATCTTTGCATCAGATGGTCAGAGTATTGGAGTTTTAGCTTCAGCACCAGTCTTTCCAATGAATATTCAGGGTTGATTTCCTTTAGCATTGACTGGTTTGATCTCCTTGCTGTACAAGGGACTCTCAAGAGTCTTCTTCAGTAACACACTCCGAAAGCATCAATTCTTCGGCACTCAGCCTTCCTTTATGGTCCAGTTCTCACATCCTTATGTGACTACTGGAAAAACCACAGCTTTGACTCTATGGACCTTTGTTGGCAAAGTGATGTTTCTGCTTTTTAATAGACTGTCTAGATTTGTTATAACTATTCTTCCAAGGAGCAAGCGTCTTTTAATTTTGTGGCTGTAGTCACTATGTGCATTGATTTTGGAGTCCAAGAAAATGAAATCTGACACTGTTTTCACTATTTCCCCATCTCTTTGCAATGAAGTGCTAGGACTGGATGCCATGATCTTTGTTTTTTGAATGTTGGGTTTTAAACCAGTTTTTTCACTCTCCTCTTTCACCTTCATCAAGAGGCTCTTTAGTTCATCTTCACCTTCTGCCCGTTAAAGTGGCATCATCTGCATATCTGAGGTTGTTAATATTTCTCCCAGCAATCTTGATTCCAACTTGTGAGTCATCCACCCAGCATTTTGCATGATGTACTCTGCATAGAAGTTAAATAAGCAGGATGACAATATACAGCCTTGACATACTGCTTTCCCAATTTGAAACCAGTCTGTTGTTTCATGTCTGGTTCTAACTGTTGCTTCTTGTCTTGCATACATGTTTCTCAGGAGGCAGATGAGGTGGTCTGGTATTCCCATCTCTTTAAGAAATATTCTACAATTTTTTGTGATCCACACAGTCAAAGGCTTTAGTGTAGTCAATGAAGTAGAAATAGATGCTTTTTTGGATTTCTCTTGTTTTTTTTTATGATCCAGCATATGCTGGCAATTTGATCTCTGGTTCCTCAGCCTTTTCTAAATTCAGCTTGAACATATGGAAATTCTCAGTTCATATACTGTTGAAGCCTGAACATTACCTTGCTAGCATGTGAAATGGCTACAATTGTGAGATAGTTTGAACATTCTTTGGTTTTGCCTTTCTTTGGTATTGGAATGAAAACTGACCTTTTCCACTCTTGTGGCCACTGGTGTTTTCCAAATTTGCTGGCTTAATGGATGCAGCACTTTAACAGCATCATCTTTTAGGATTTGAAATAACTCAGTTGGAATTCCATCACCTCCACTAGCTTTGTTCATAGTAATGCTTCATAAGGCCTACTTGGCTTCACACTTCAGGATGTCTGACTCTAGGTGAGTGACCACACCATTGTGGTCTTGGTCATTAAGAGCCTTAAAATTTTATAAATGCTAGTAAGGTGAATGTATCAGGAGGAAGGGGCTGCATTTGCTAATCTTGACTAAGAGTAGATGGCAAAATATTACAATTAGTGAATTATGCAGCGAAATATTAGGAACCAGTGGACTTTAACTATCTTCATAGGTAGTTTCTAACTCTTTAAATCTTCTGTTTTAGAAGGAGAAGCAAATATGCTGGATAAGAGCATGATAGAAATTAAAGGCACAATTATGTAATGATTTTAGGCTGTTTTGAGAACTTTGCTTTTTACTCATGATCTGACATGTTTAAAAGTTTTTGGGCTCTGTGTTGCAAATAGATTATAGGGAATAAGAAATGAAGAAGAAAATATAGTCAGGGGGCTCTTCTAATAATCAGGTGAGCAATAATGGATCCTTAGACTCAAGTGAACCACTGATGGATCCTTAGACTAGGGTGGTATCATCTGAAGTTGTAACAGATCCCAAATTTATTTTGAAGAAAGAACCAGGATTAATGGATTGAATGGGAGATAGTAAAAGAGGAATTAAGCATAACTACAGATTTCTATTTTGATTAACTCAACAAAACATTGCTGGTGAAATGGGGAAGCCTGTGGAGGAGCAGAGTTTTGAAGGATGGATGTGAGGAATGAGGAATTCAGTTTTAATTATGCTAAGTTTGAGATGGTTATTAAAATATCAACTGGGAAGTCAAGAGACAGATGGATAAATAAATCCAAGGTTCAAGAACTTGAGAACAGGATATAAAGTTGTCAGTGAAATAAGCCATGAAACTGAATGAAATCACCCAAAGAATGGGAGAAGTTGTTAGGGACTGGGTCTTCTTGTCCTCTCGCATTTAAAAACTGAGATTAGGCGGGGCCCCCAAAGGAGGTTGAAAAGAAGTAGCCAGTAAGTAAAGAGAAGACTCAAGAAGATTGGTAACCTAGAAACCATGTGAAAAAAAAGTATTTTAAAAACCAGGGAGAGATCAGCTGTGTCAGATCTTACTGGTTGGAGGAAATGAAGACTATGGATTATTCTATTAGACAATGTGGAAATCTTTGTTTGCCTCACTGAATTGTTTCAGTGTGGGGGATAGAGACAAACAGGCTTGTCCTTAACCTTTGCAGGGTCTGCAAGAAAACTACAGTTTGAGATTCATGCTCCATATATCTACATTTTAAAAGTTGTAAATCAAGATAGTAAATACTTGATATCGTGTGACTGCTAGACAAAAAGCGAAAGAAAAAGGTCAAGAAAATAGCAGGAACATTGACCCTGATAGAGTCTAGCCATCTAATCAATGCCAGCAACCATCCCACATACTCAAGCTTGGCAAATGAAGAGAATAACCAATCTTCCATCTTCCCATCATTACACTGGGAAACATCCGGGGGCCTGGCAATCTCTGGAACATGCTGTGTAGGTTTATACTCTTCCTTTCCTTAGAGTGCAAGCATTGAGAATAGCCTTGTCAGTGGAATAATACATAGGTTGCTTAACTTCGAGGGTGTCAGGTGGCACATGAATCTTCTGGGAGGAGAGCTGCCTTGAGAGTCATAAAATGGAGGCAGCCATGAGTCCTGTGGGGTGGGTCAAACTGGGGTGTAGCCTGTCCTGCTGAGACAAAGGGAATCCCCATTCTCAGATACTTTGTTGTCTAGAGTGAGCTCCTAGTCATTTGGGGGCAATCCTGACCTTATACTATGAGATTTTCTGTTACTTGCAGCTGAATATATTCCAACTGATTTATAGGCATTCAATAAATATATATTAAATGACCCTGTGATTAAGAAAGCGTTACGATGGTGTAATACTACAGCCATTAATAGCGGTGAACTAGAACTCTAAAAATGATGGGTTTGTTATGATTTCATTTATGTATGTTTGTGTATATGTTTATGTATACATTTGCATGTATGTATATATTCAGTATGTGTCTAGAATGTCTGCATATGTACAAAGAGAAATGTACATAAGCATATATATCTTTATTCCTTTTCACCTAGTATAATATTTGCTCCTAGAAAGCACTTGAATGCTTATTGAATCACTGAACACTAACATAATAGATCAGAGTATTAATCTAAGAAGCAGAGTAGGTTTAGATTCTCATATCAGCCCCTGAGTTCACTGCACATTTAACTTTTCCAGCCTGGAGAAGACACCTTTCCCTTTAAAGCCCCAAATATTTATTCCAAGACTACTTTCCAAATCCTTGCTCCAAACTCTCCTCTTCTTTTGCATTCTTTCTACCAGCATTCAATAAGTGCTTTAAGGAATACATGTTTCTCACATTCACTGAGATTTGTGCTTGCCAGGACCATTTCCAGCGCTGGCTCTGGACTCTTTTGCTCTCTGCATCTTGCTGCCACCTAATAGCCCCTCTGTGCTGCTGTGTCTCCTCCTTCTCAGAGTTTAATTCTTAACTCCCAACTGACATTGGCCTGTGGTTTTAACATAACTTTCATTAAAGCTTAAGGACATCCAAGGTATTACAGTGCAGACCAGAACTTAACACAGACTCAGCAGTCTCTGCTTCAGGACAGGCTTCTTCAGAAGTGCCCCCTCCTGGTTGTGCTTCTCCTGAGGTCCTGTGGGTTGATAGGGGACAGCTCATCTTCCCCCAAAGGAACAGTGCCCTTTAGATTTCCTCTTCTTTCCTTTCTTATCCATCAGAGCTCCAAATTTTCTGCCTTTAGTCTAATCCAGAGGAAGGAAAATACCAACACGAAAAGGCAGACAAACAAACTTGAACCATCAGTTCCATAATTTTCACTGCCACTAAGCCTCAAATGAAGACTTCCTTTTATATTGTGGCACAGATAGTTTAAGAATTCAGTCTGAAATATCTGTGCTTAGACACTCCATCACTGATGGGCTTTCCTGGTAGCAAATTCTACCTCTCCATTCCTGTACTTTGTTCATTGAACAAATGTTTATTGAGTATATACTATGTGCCAGATACTCTACCAACAAGTATTTGGTATACAGTAGTAAATAACATATATCACATGGACTCACAAAATTACATTCTTACAAATAAAAGACTCAATATGGTAATGCCTTCTAGATATTTTAGTGAGTTGGCCCCAAGAACCAAGTCCAGTGTTTCTACTCTAAAATGCAGAAAATACATATCATCCTCTTAATAGCAATTTCCCAGCTCACCTGCTTGGTACAGATGCTATCTTTAGCTATAGAAAATGGTGTTGTTGTTTAGTTGTTTAGTCATGTTCAGCTTCCTTGCTGCATTAATATGGAAGAATGCTTTTGGGGTAAATCTCTAAACTGAGTCAGTAATAAATAATTTAACCTAAGTGAAGTAGTTTCCCAATCCAGGGTCCAAGGACAGAATGCATCAGAACCACACAGGAGCTTACATGCACAGAATATACACACAAACAAAATATATACACTACATATATACCACATGCACACATCATACACACAGACCGCTACCCCCCCATCCCCCCACACACAACACCACACACATGACCATCCCTCCCCACCCCATCCTCAAACAAGACAGGGCCATATTCCTGAAGTTTCAAAAGTGAGTATTAGGCATGGAGATAGAGGAATAGAAGCAAGACCTTTTGTATATTCAAAAAATGACTGAAAATCTTAATTATTTACCAGATTTGGACACTAATCCAATAGAAAGATCAGTTGATTTGGAAATCTGGAGAACTTGGTTAGAGGAATGGTGACCATAGTCTCTGTAGTAATTTTATGTAAGTTGTATTATTTCTGTACTTACTAGAATGTAAATGCTTATAGACCCCTCCTTGAAATCTTTAGTTGGTGTTTCTTCCCCATCTTTGGAAAAGGCTAACTCTGGCATAGGGAGAAAAGTGTCCACCTCTTGGTGCTTGGTCTTTTGTCAAGCAAATTCCGAGACCTGGAGGTGTCTGGATTCTCATGAGGATCTCTATTGCTCAGGCTTTAGCCCCCAAAGCAGGAGAGAGTTGAATTCAGACCTGTTCTGTCTTCAAGAGGAGACTGAAAAAAGCAGGAACATGCTTCCAAAACTGGGCCTTATTTTTTTTATCCCAGAGACAACATGTTAAGAAAGTGCAGTCCTGTTGTATACATGTCTTGGATTAAATTCTTGGCCTAAAAATAACCCTGGTGTGACTGGGTTACAGAGCATCTGATTCCTTTCTGAGGCTGGCTTATTTCAGGTATCACCTCATTAATTGTGTATGACTCCGACTTAGTCATCCTGATGATGGCATGAGCTGCCCTTAAATTTCTTTTTATTTATCTAATTAAGATGTTTTAATTACAAAATACTTCAACATACAGAAGTTTCTATAACACATGATTATTTTATTATCTAATAATTCTTTCATCCTGCACTGTTTTTTTAATGAAAAGTTATAGATACAGCTAGGAAAAACCTCCATCCCTAACCCTTTGTATTCCCCCAATCCCAGCAAGAGCCATTATCACAAATATATGTATTCATAAATAATATCTAAATTTGTTTTATGTAAATGGTAATAATAAACAGGTTAAATTAAATAGATTTCCATGAAGTATGGTTAATAGATTTTAAAGCATAATGTTTAATTAAAAAAAATTCTCTCCTTATTAAAAAAATAGAGGGGAAATGGTCTTTACTTTTCCATCACAAATCCTTCAGTTAAATGGGACCAGGCTATATTAAAGATGTATATTTAAAATATTAATGAAAACACACACAATATCAGATCACAATTCATTGTGAAGGAATGATAATCTATTCTCAAAAAAAGTGAAGAAAAGGAATGAACTTTTCCTTGATATCAAAGAAATGATGGCATGGTCAAGATATAATGACAGCTGTAAACAGTTGGAAAAGTGCTTCATCAGAAAGTGCCTCATAAGTTAGCAAATGTGGATTTGAGTTTGGGAAATCCAAAATGCATATTTGGAAAAACCCATAATCATGAAACAGTTTCCAGTTGCTTCATAATCTTAGTAGATTGCGAAACATGATGCTGAACAGATTAGCACATAAAATCTTCCCTTTGCCACTGGTAAACTTTCATTACTGTTAGGTAATGTAAAATATAGATAAAGTAATGCTACAATAAATTAGAAATACTTGCATGAGGAATAAGAAAGATTTGACAAGTGATTTGAGTTCATTCTATTTCCTTTTAATTTTTTTTCTAATTTCAAAGTGTATTTGAAATGGATGTATTTGGCTGATATAGAATATATATTTGGCTGATATAGAATATATAGCTATTTAGTTGCTACCTGGTGGATATTTTGCTTATTACACCAACAACATTGCAATAGATATCATATTTAACACTGAGGTTAATATCCTACCATAGAAATTTTCATGTGTACTTCTGAATATGTCTGTAAATTTCCAGATACCTCTGAACCAAAGACTAGTTATTTTATAGATGGATTTTGCCAAATTGCTCTCAATAAGAGGTAAGAGGCCTTTTTCAAAATGGCTACACCAAAGATAAGAAAGGCCACATTTAAAAATAATTGAACTATAGCTGACTTAGAATATTATATTGGTTTCAGGTATACAACATAGTGATTCAGTATTTTCATAGACTAAATTCCTTTAAAAGCCATTACGAGATAATGGCTATAGTTCCCTGTCTTATACACTATGTCCTTGTTGCTTATCTACTTTATACATAGTAGTTTGTATCTCTTAATCCCATACCCCTCATTTGCCCCTCCTTCTTTCTTCTCCCATTTGGTCACCACTCATTTGTTTTATATATCTGTAAGTGTGTTTCTGTTTTGTCAGTGTACTCATTTGTATTGTTTTTTAGAAGCCACATGTAAGTGATATCATAAAGTGTTTGTCTTTCTC
Source organism: Muntiacus reevesi (assembly GCF_963930625.1). Lineage (NCBI taxonomy): Eukaryota > Metazoa > Chordata > Mammalia > Artiodactyla > Cervidae > Muntiacus > Muntiacus reevesi. The sequence continues at coordinate 27,621,052 of NC_089254.1, read as the reverse complement.
TAATTTGGATGGCATCACTGACGTGATGGACATGAATTTGAGTAGGCTCCAGAAGTTAGTGATGGACAGGGAAGCCTGGTGTGCTGCAGTCCATGGGATCACAAAGAGTCAGACATGACTGAGTGACTGAACTGAACTAAAGCATAATATTCTCTAGGTCCATCTATCACTCTAAATGATGTAATTTCATCCTTCTTCATGACTGAGTGATAGATACTCCATCGTGTGTGTGTGTGTCACATCACATCTTTTTAGCCATTCATCTGTTAATGGCAATATGGTTGCCTTCCTATCTTAGCTGTTATAAACAGTGCTGCTATGAACATTGTGGTGCATGTATCATTCTGGTTTAATGTTTTCATTTTTTCTGAAAAATACCAAGGAGGGAAATTACTGGATCACCTCGTAGTACTATTTTTAGTTTGTTAAGAAACCTTCATACTGTTTTCCTAAGTGGCTGAGCTAGTATACATTCCTACCAACAATGTATAAAGATTCCTTTTTCTCTACGTCCTCTCCAGGATTTGTTATTTCTATTAATAGATTGTCTTTGATGATAGCCATTCTGACATGTTTGAGATGATATCTTGCTATTTTAATTTATAATTATTTAATATTTAGTGATATTGAGCATTTTTCATTTGCTTGTTAGCCATCTGTATATTGTCTTTGGAAAAGTGGCTGTTCAGGCCTTCTGCTCATGTTTTGATTGTTTTTTTTTTCTGATATTAAGTTGTATGAACTATTATATTTTGGATATTAATCCCCTGTTTATTATATCATTTGCAAATATTTTCTCCCATTCATTAAGTTGCCCTTTCGTTTTGTCAGTGATTTCCTTTTTTGTACTAAAGCATTTAAGTTTATTAGGTCCATTTGTTTCTTTTTGCTTTTATTTCTCTTGCTTTTGGAGATAGATCAATAAAAACTACTGTTGTGATTTATGTCAGAGAGTGTTCTGCCTATGTTCTCTTCTAGGAGTTTTAAGATTTCAGGTCTTAGCTTTATGTCCTTAATCCATTTTGAATTTATGTTTGTAGATTGTGAGAGGAAATAATTTAATTCATTGTTTTACCTGTTGTTGTGCAGTTGCTCAGTTGTGTCTGACTCTTTGTGACCCCATGGACTGCAGCATGCCAGACTTCCCTGTCCTTCACTATCTCCCAGAGCTTGCTCAAACTGATGTCCATTGAGTTGGTGATGCCATCAAACCATCTCATCCTCTATCATCCCCTTCTCTTCCTGCCTTCAATCTTTCCCAGCATCAGGATCTTTTCCAGTAAGCCAATTCTACCCATCAGGGGGCCAAAGTATTGGAGCTTCAGCTTCAGTATTAGTCCTTCCAATGAATATTCAAGGTTGATTTCTTTTAGAATTGACTGATTGGATCTCCTTGCAGTCCAAGGGACTCTTCAAGAGTCTTCTCCAGCACCACAGTTTGAAAGTATCAGTTCTTTGGTGCTCAGCCTTTTTTATGGTCCAACTCTCATATCCATACATTACTACAGGAAAAGCTATAGTTTTGACTATGCACATTTGTTGGCAAAGTAACGTCTCTGCTTTTTAATACGCTGTCTAGGTTTGTCATGGCTTTTCTTCCAAGAAGCAAGCATCTTTTAATTTCATGGCTGTAGTCACCATCTACAGTGATTTTGGAGTCCAAGAAAATAAAGTCTTTCACTGTTTCCATTGTTTTCCCACCTATTTGCCATGATCTGGTGGGACTGGATGTCTTGATCTTTGCTCTTTGAATATTGAGTTTTAAGCCAGCTTTTTGTAGCTACCGAGTTTTCCCAGTTTCCCTTGTTGAGTGTTAGTTGCACAGTTGTGTCTGACTCTTTGCAGTCCCATGGACTGTAGTCCACCAGGCTCCTCTGTCCATAGAATTCTTCAGGCAAGAATACTGGAGTGGATAGCCATTCACTTCTCCAGGGGATCTTCCTGACCGAGTGATCGAACTGCAGTCTTCTGCATTGCAGGCTGATTCTGTACTGTCTGAGCCAACAGAGAAGCCTAATCTCATTGCTTTACATGTAATATATTCTTGCCTCCTTTGTCACAGATTAATCAGTCATGGCTGTGTGGGTTTATTTTTGGTTCTATGTTCTGTTTCATTGACCTATGTGTCTGTTTTTGTGCCATTACTATGCACAGTACTGTTTAGGCCATCTCTCTTTTCTTCTTGATGAGCCTCACTAAAGACTTACCAATTTTATCTTTTTAGATAGCCAGCTCATTGTTTCATTGATCTTTTCTATTGCCTTTTAGATCTCTATTTTATTTATTTCTCTGATCTTTATTATTTCCTTCCTTCTGCTGACTTTGGGATTTGTTTGTTCTTTTTTTTCTAATTCCTTTGGATGATACGTTAAATTGTTTATTTGAGATTTTTGTTTGTTTGTTTCTTCAGGTAGGTCTGTTTCTCTATAAACTTCCCTCTTAGAACTGCTTTTGCTGAATCCCATATATTTTGGAGTGTTGTGTTTCCATTTTCATTTGTCTAAACGTGTTTTCCGGTTTCCTCTTTGATTTCTGTGTTGACTTAATAGTTTTCTAGTATCATTTGTTTAGTCTCCATGTGTTTGTTCTTTTCCATGTTTCTTTCTCTTAATGACTTCTAGTTTCCTACTATTGTCTGAAAAATGCTTGATATGATTTTTCTCCTCTGAAGTATTTTGAGACTTGTTTATGGCTTAGCATGTGATCTGTTCTGGAGAACACTTTATGTGTACTTGAAAAGAATTGGTGTTCTGCTGTTCTGGGTGGAGTATCATTGCGTGTGTGTGTGTGTGTGTGTGTGTGTGTGTGTGTGTGCGCGCGTGTGCGCACTCTCAGTCATGTCTGACTGTTTTCGACCCCATGGACTGTAGCCCTCCAGGTTCCTCTGTTCATGGAATTTTCCAGGCAAGTATATTGGAATAGGTTGCCATTTCCTTCTCCAGGGAATCTTCCCGACTCAGGGATCAAACCTGTATCTCTTGCATCTCCTGCATTGGCAGGCAGATTTTTTACCACTGCACCTCCTGGGAAGCCTGGAATATTGTGTTTGATTTCAATTAAACTTAACTGATCTATTGTGATATTTAAGATCATTTTGTCTTATTGATTTCCTGCCTGGATGATTTGTCCATTGATGTCAGTGTGGTGTTAATGTTCCCTACAATTATAGTTTTACTGTTAATTTCTTCCTTTATATCTGTTAGTATTTGCTTTATATATTAGGTGCTCCTATATTGTGTGCATATGTGTTAACTGAGTGTAATGTCCTCTGCTTGTATAGATTCCTTTATCATTATATAATGACCATCTTTGTCTTTTGTTATAGCATGTGTTTTCAAGTCTATATGAGTACCACAGCTCCCACTTTTTTGTAATTTCTGTTTGCATAAAGCAGTTTTTTATATCTCATGTCTTTCAGTCTTTGTGTATCTTTCCCCTGAAGTGAGTTTCTTGTAGGATGCATATAGAAGGGTTCTGTTTTTGTACCCATTCAGGCACTCTGTGTATTTTGAACATTAAGTCTATTGACATGCAATGTAATTATTGATAAATGTGTACTTGCTGCCATTTTAGTACTTTTTTCTGACTGTTTTTGTAGTTCTTATCTGTTCATTTCTTCTTTTTGATTGTTTCCTTGTGATTTGATTATTTTCTTTAGTTGTGTTCTTGTGTCCGTTTCTTTTCAGTTTTTGTGTATCTATTGTAGGTTTTTGGTTTGTGGTTGTTATGGGATTCATATATGTTGACCTATAATTATATTTTATTTTAAACTGGTAGTCATTTAAGTTCAAGCATTAAAAAAGATCTGTATTTTTTACTCTCCTCTCCCACATTTTATTTTTGATATCATATTTTGCATCTTCATGCTTATTCCTTAACTGTTTATTATAGTTATAGATGCTTTTTAAAATTTTTTGGCTTTTGATCTATGTACTGGTTTTTGAAATGATTGAGCATCAAACTGTACTACTGTACATATTTGCCTTTCTCAGTGGGATTTTCCCTTTCCTTTAGCTTCTTACTTCTTTCCTGTTTAGAGAAAATCCTTCAACATTTTTTTAGGGTAAGTTTAGCATTGATGAAAACTCTTAGTTTTTGTTTGTCTGAGAAGTTCTTTGTCTCTCCTATTCTAAATGATAATATTGCTGGCTACGGTATCATAGATTGAGGGTTTTTTCCTTTTATATTTTGATTATATCATGCCACACCCTTCAGACCTGCAAAGTTTCTGCACAGAAATTAGCTCATAGCCTTGTGGGGATTCCCATATATGTAGCATTTTTCTTTTTTTTATCTTGCTGCTTTTATAATTCTTTTTAACTTTTGCCATTTTAAATTATGTGTTAGTGTGGATCTGTTTGGGTTCATCTTTTTTGGGACCATCTGAGATTCCTCCTTTACCTTCTTATCTGTTTCCTTCAAGTGTGGGAAGTTTGAAGCCACAGTTTCCTCAGATTTATTTTCTGTTCCTTTCTCTCCCTCTTCTCCTTCTGGAATACCTATAATGCAAATGTTGGAATGCTTAATGCTATCTCAGAGATCTCTTAAATTGCTGTTGTTTTTTTTTAGTTTGACTACTTTCTGCTAGTTTGATTTGGTGATCTCTATTGTTATATCTTTCAGATCACTTATGTGTTCTTATGTATTACTTAGTCTCCTAAGTGTGCTTTTTATTTCAGCTGTTGAATCTTTCATTTTTGATTGGTTCTTTTTATATTTCCTAGTTCCATGTTAAAATGTTCACTATTTAGATAAATTCTTTTCCCTAATCAAGATTTTTATTAGTAATGTTTCAGATGCTTTATTTGGTAAATTATTTATTTTAGGGATTTTATCTTACTCTTTCAATTGAGAGGACTTCCTGTGCCTTTTCATTTTGCTTAACTTCCTCTGCCTCTATGGATTTCTGTGAAACAGTTACCTAATGCTATCTTGAACAAATGTTCTCACAGAGAACATTTCTGTGCAGACTGTGTGCCTCGTGCCTGAGGTGAGAGAGCTGGATTTGACATGGATGCAAGGCACAGTTTTCCTCATGGTGCTGGCAGGGAACAGATTGGTAGGAGGCTGAACTGGAGATAGAGGGGCTTGAGCTGGCCCTGGGTGTGAAGAAGGACTTCCTTTCTGCTCAGTGGCTGTCACTTCCTTATCAGAGGTGTGGTTTGATCCTAAGTTGTTAAAGCAGAAGCCATGCAGGTCATGCTTGAGCTGGCTCTGTTTCCTTTAAGTGTGTGTGTGTTTTCCCTCTCCCTACATTCTGTTCTTTGCCCCAGAGAAGGAAGTGCTGGAGGAGGTGGGGCCTGTGTGCACACAAAGGTCTGAGATGCTGCCTGTGCATGTGTTCATGGCTCCACCCAGACGCAGTCTCAGACACAAATCTCTGTCTCTCACATCTGATCAGCCTACCACCTCTGCTGCCCCTCACTTTGGTGTGGAACTGCTCTGTAGGGCTGTTGGAGGCCTGTGTGGTCTCATCGTGTAGCAGGAAGCCAGCTGTGGTGAAGCAGCTGCTGTTCGAGATCTAGATAGTTCCCAAGGAGCTGCTTGAGTAAGCACCAACAGTGGCTGCTGCTGCCCCACCCAGGGCTCTGCCCCAAGACCAGGTGACTTCTGTGTCCCAAAGGCTAGTCTTTCTCCTGGTCATGGCCAGCCCACATCCAGTGTTGTACTATGTCATGGAATGAGTGGGCTGGGACATTTGCTCAGTTTGAGCTGAGGCATGTTGACGATGTGGTCCAGGGAAACCAGGCAGCCACTAGGGCTGACCTCTCTCCTCCCTGTCTCAGGGGCTCCCCAGCATGCACTCTCCTTAGGATCCGAGTCCAGGCTTCTCTACCTTTTATTTATTATGTCCCAGAAGCCATTCCAGCCAATGGGGCTTGTTTCTCCTCCATGGTGGACCCCAGGACTGGATACCCAATCTGTGATTCAGCATATTCACTCCTCTTGGTAGATGTCCACTTGTGTAATCTCCCTTTTCCTCTTGAGTCCCTTCCCAGTGGTGTAGGTTCTGATCCATTTACTTTCCTTCTCTTCTTACCCAATTACGTGTGTATCTTTCTTACAATCTTTTTTGTATAGGAGTTCTGCCAGTTTCCAGTTAGTTTTCAGTAAGAATTGTTCCGTAAATAGATGTATCTTTGATGTGTTCAGGGGAGGAGGTGAGCTCCACATTCTTTCCCTCCATCAGCTTGATCCACTTCTAAGAAAGGCCACATTTAATCACTGGCAATCACTTTGGATGGTGACCTGATTAACTAAGTTAATTACTTGGGTTGAGAAGGTGGAACTTAATTATAGATAGAAGAACAAACATTTTTATGTTCTGATGGAGCAAAGATTTGCCCAAAACCAAGCATTGTTGTAGTTGAAATTTTGTTTGGTAATATCTATTTAGAAAGGTGAAAGGATTGAGGGATTGTGAACTTGTTGAACTTATTTCAGAATAGTTTTAATATCTAGTTTATTTGAAGATGCATATAATCTTTGATCCAGAAGTTTACTTTAATTTATAACCTAAGGAAGCTCTCATGTGTGAAAACAGGTATAAAAACACTTGAGACAGTATTTATAATGGCAAAGCAATTTTGTTTGTCAATAGAAAGAGTTTATATATTGATACAGTAGAATCATGCAGTTGAAATGTTACTGAAGATTCTATATCAACATCTTTGTGAATCTCACGAACATATGACCATCAAAAGAAAGTTGCAGAAGTGTTTGTGCTATTTGAAACTATTTGCATTTAGTTTTGGAAATATGAAAAGGCTGTGATCAAACATCTATTGGGTCATAGAAAAAGCAAGAGGATTTCAGAAAAACATCTACTTGTGCTTCATTGACTATGCTAAAATCTTTGACTGTGTGGATCACAATAAACTGTGGAAAATTCTTGAAGTATTGGAATACCAGACCACCTTACCTGACTCCTGAAAAACCTGTATGCAGGTCAAGAAGCAACAGTTAGAACTGAACATGGAACAATGAACTGGTTTCAAATTGGGAAAGGAGTATATCAAGGCTGTATATTGTCACCCTGTTTACTTAACTTTGGTGTAGAGTGTATCATGTGAAATGCCGAGGTGGATGAATCACAAGTTGGAATCAAGATTTCCGGGAGAAATAGCAATAACCTCAGATATGCAGATGACACCACCCTTATTGCAGGAAGCAAAGAGGAACTAAAGAGCCTCTTGATGAAGGTGAAAGAGGAGAGTGAAAAAACTGGCTTAAAATTCAACATTCAAAAAACGAAGATCACGGCATCTGGTCCCATCACTTCATTGCAAATAGATGGGTAAACAATGGAAACAGTGAAAGACTTTATTTTCTTGGACTCCAAAATCACTGCAGATGGTGATTGCAGCCATGAAATTAAAAGATGCTTGCTCCTTGGAAGGAAAGCCATGACAAACCTAGACAGTGTATTAAAAAGCAGAGACATCACTTTGCTGACAAAGGTCTGTCTAGTCAAAGCTATGGTTTTTTCCAGTAGTCATGTATGGATGTATGAGTTGGACCATAAAGAAGGCTGAGCACTGAAGAATTGATGCTTTCCAACTGTGGTGTCGGGGAAGACTCTTGAGAGTCCCTTGGACTATGTGGAGATCAAAGCAGTCAGTCCTAAAGGAGATCAGTCCTGAATATTCATTGGAAGGACTGATGCTGAAGCTCTAATACTTAGGCCTCTTGATGCAAAGAGCTGACTCATTTGAAAAGACCCTGATGCTGGGAAAGATTGAAGGCAGGAAGAGAAGGGGATGATAGAGGATGAGATGGTTGGATGGTATCACCAACTCAGTGGACATGAGTTGAATGATCTCCAAGAGATGGTGAAGAACAGGGAAACCAGGCGTGCTGCAGTCCATGAGGTTGCGAAGAGTTGGACACAACTGAGGAACTGAACAATAACAACAAATGGAGTAAAGTATAGATAATATATGGAAATAAGCATAAAGTTAGAATGTTAGTTATATTGTGAGGCAGTGAGGGGCATAAAATCAGGGATCAGTTTTCAGAAGCTCCAAAGTTTTGGTAATGTGTTATTTTTTCATGAATATGACTTTAATGTTTTGTAATGTGGCATAGATAAATGAAAATATTTACATATCTCAGTATTTTCAGCATACTTGATGCAAATAATCAATAATAAAAATTTCAAATGAAGAAAATTCATGGCATACACCTTTAATCACTGTACACCAAGGAAGGTATCAACAGGTATCTTGTGTAAGCTATTAAAATTGCTATCCAAGGTTAAATGAAATTGTAGTTCATCAGAGCAGCATTGAGAAAATAAGAGAATTTGTTCATGGCTCTTGATTAATGCCAGTTGTGATCAGCACAAGGGGATCCATTAAGCAATACATCATGTGAGTGATGTAATATATCATTGTGTTTGCTCTTTGCTTTGACTTTGCACAGTCTTGAGCCTCAGAGTTGTATCTCTGATACCACTGAATTCTACATAGAAACAATCCTTTAATTCTTCTGTTATACATTTTCTATTATGCATACTTGTTTTTAGACATATTAAGTGCTTAATATAAATTATGTGTTTTGGAACAAAAATACATCTTGAATTGTTAATGGGTTTCCCTCACACTATGTATAATAAAAGTTGTTAGGAAACCCTTCTCCTTTGGAACTTCTTTCTCTCATCCAAGTACTAACCAGGCCCAACCCTGCTTAGCTTCCAAGATCAGATGAGATCGGGCGCATTCAGGGTGGTATGGTCGTAGACTGGAACTTCTTTCTCCTAATCATAATTAGTCTTAAAATCTGATGTGACTAAATGCTATAAAGAAAGCTGAGTGCTGATGAATTGATGCTTTTGAACTGTGGTGTTGGATAAGACTCTTGAGAGTCCCTTGGACTGTAAGGAGATCCAACCAGTTTATCCTAAAGGAAATCAGTCCTAAATATTCATTGGAAGGACTGATGCTGAAGCTGAAACTCCAATACTTTGACCACCTGATGCGAAGAACTGACTCATTGGAAAAGACCCTGATGCTGGGAAAGATTGAAGGCATGAGGGGAAGGGGATGACAGAGGATAAGATGGTTGGATGGCATCACCAACTCAATGGACATGAGTTTGAGTAAACTCCGGGAGTTGGTGATGGACAGGGAGGCCTGGCGTGCTGCAGTCCACGGGGTCGCAAAGAGTTGGACACGACTGAGTGACTGAACTGAAGTTGGGAGGGGGATATTTGGCTATATATTGTTTTATTTTATACACATTTTATATGTTTTAAATATCCTATATATACATTTTCGAAAACTTGTTTTGAGAGGAAGATAATGAGGGAGGTGGTGGGTGTCTTCTTGAGGAAAATAAAGGTGAAGGATAGGCAATCTCCTCTCATATTTTCAATGAGTTCTTTGGTGTCTGATCTCTGCTGACCTGGTAAAGGAAGCCCCAGCATATTGGAAATATTTAGTATATCAGAAAATTTTCTCAGTAGATAGAACCTTTCTCACGTCCTTTAAAGTACTTCTAATGTCTCTGAATAACACAATGTATTTTTGACTGGGGAAAGTAATCTTTGGGTCAGTCCTTCACCTTCCTATACAAGGAAATGGTAGAAGATAGTATGATGTAATGAACAGAAAATGAACTATGAAGTCAGATAATCTTAAAATCATATTTTCTCCCATAAAACTGTATTGACTTGGGCAAAGGATAAATTATTCAAGCTTTCTGATTTGTTGTGAGAATCAAATGAGATATCCTGTATACAGTGCCTCTATGTAGGACTCAGTCATATCCCTTTTTTTTCTTAAGGCATTTACAATTTCTGCATAATTTTAATGATATGTGTAATCATAGAACTGAGTGATTATATTGTTAAACCAGACTGAAAGTCATACATTGAAACCAAAGGGATTCTCAGAGTACTTGTATTTTCCTGGCAAAACATTAGAGGAGTATACTGAAAAAGTCAATTAGGCCACTTTTTGATCTTATTATTGTGTGAGCTGCTAGCATATATAGGGCTTCCCAGGTGACTCAGTGGTAAAGAATCTGCCTGCCAATGCAGGAGAGGCTGGTTTGACCCCTGGGTTGGGAAGATCCTATGGAGAAGGAAATGGCAACCCACTCCAGTGTTCTTGCCTGGAGAATCCCAGGGATGGGGGAGCCTGGTGGGCTGCCATCTATGAACACGACTGAAGTGACTTAGGAGCAACAGCAGCAGCAGCAGAGGGTTCTTTATTTATATTAGAACAGAAAAGAGTACCTGTCTTGGTATTGTACTTTCTGTTTGCCAAGTGATATTTATGATAAAGATTTTCTTTAACTGGAAAAATTGTAGCATTTAAATCAATCAGAATTTTAGATTTTAAGTGCTCTTTAGAGGACATTCTAATCCTGTTATTGCTACTGTGCCTTGGTCCTCTCCATTGTTTGTCAGGACCTAATCTGGGGAGGGTGATCCCTGGGGCCTGCTCACAAAGACTTGATTGGTTCATCACCAGCAGCATTCTTTTCCTGCCTTCCCTCCTCCTAACTGAGGAACCCCCTAGAGACTGGGGCTCAGCTGGTAAAGAATCTGCCTGCAATGGGGAGAGCTGGATTCAATGCCTGGGTTGGGAAGATCTCCTGGAGAAGGGCATGGCTACCCAGTCTGGTATTTTGCCCTAGAGAATACCATGGACTTCTCCATAGTCCATGGGGTTGCAAAGAGTTGGACACAACTGAGGGACTTTCACTTTCACTAGAGACTCATTCTGTAGCCATCAAACCACTCTCTGTCTTCTTCATCTTGCTGTGGTTTTAAGACTTTTGGAAAGAGAAACTACTCTTTTTGGGGAGGAATTTAGACTCTTTACCCTTCAGCTTCCGCATCAGTTTAGTCACTGTGTATCACCCTTCACAGCTGCTATTCTGCTTTGATCCTCTTTACAAACTTGTTTGATTTTAATTAATTGCCTCTACTAGCAAGAACTAGATAAATAAAAGTTTAGTAGAACCCAAAGAAAGTTAAGTTTCTTTTGTCTTGACAAATTTGAATGGCAATAATGTTGAATTAATTGGCGTTTTATATTAGCCGGGGGTTTTTACTAACAGAAAGGTTATGGCACTAAACCACTAAAGAAAACTGAGATAAAGCAGAAGACAAAGCAACAAAAGCAAGATAAAAAACCAATGACAAACACAATTCCATTATTTTGATGTTCTTTCCAAAAGTTATGGATGGCTAGCACATTTCTATTTGGCTTATAAACAAAGGAAATATATGTTGACATCTCATAGCACACACTTTTTTCCATTTCTGTATCCTCTGGTTAGAATGTCATTGTGATTTATGTTTTCATTCTTTCTTGTTATTCTTTACATTTTATTTGATTAGCTAAAGCTATGCCTTCCATTATGGCGAAAGTAAATGTTCCAGAGAAGGAAACTAATCGTCAGATGATGTGAAAGCAAAATGGAAAAAAGAAATGACATAGGTGGCCCCTTCAGCAAAGTAATGACTAAAATGTTCACATATTAATGTCAAAAACAATTGGTTTAACATAAAACATTTTTCAAAAAATTAAAGGTAACTGTTTTAAGCACACTAGTGGAAATGTTTATTAAATATATCTTGAATACATGTGTCTTCATCATAGTATGAACATCCACAGAATGTTTTCTTAGTAATTTGAGGGAATATTTATGACTCTAATTTTCTGTTTAGCTGTTCCTGAGGAGAAGCCACTGTACTAAATGTGCTAAGATGATTTTGGTTTTAGAACTCAATTCTACTTTTACAGATCTCCTCTTTCTTTGTAGTTTTCTCTCCAATATTTACAATATTCCCCACTTTGCAGAGGCTATAATGTGACATGTAACAGGTCTAGCATATGCATCTGGTACACTAAGGTATTCAATAAACTTTAATTTCTGAGAAGCAGTTTACAATTGGATGTAGAATAAAATGATGTTGAGGGTTGGTGTTGATGGTTCTTGTATGGGTAAAATACATAACTTTTATGCATAGATCTTTTTTGATACCTCTTTGCATTCTTTTCTTTTATTGCTAACTTTTTCAGTTAGAAAATGGGTGAAAGATAGGGAATATATGTCCATAGGGAAGTACAACAAAGTTTTTTTTCAGAGTAGGTTTTCCTGAATTGAGTAAGCTTCTATGACAGTGTTAGATTGTGCCTTTGCCAAGACTCACTACCACAGTGACCCTCAATGCAAAAAATGTGTAGTTCAAACAAGGAACTTGGGATAAATTAGATATTAAGTGTACATGTTCAGTTCAGTACACGTGGTTTGAAGAAGAAGAACAAACTTATTGCCAATTAAGGAAAGACTTAGAATTGAGAGTCCAGGAATTAGATTTATGTAACTTTATGTTTTGGCTTGCTTCTAATTGGAATTCCAATTGGTTTAATCATTTGTGGTAGAAGTTAAGCATCTTTCAGAAAATGAGAAATAGCCAAAATGTCCAACCGTAAGACGAGTAGAAAATTTATGATATGTACATACATTGGAATATTGTTAAAAGTAATTAGTTTTAGACTAACATTTAATGAATGGAAAATTCTCTTGATGTCGTAGAAAGTGGAAACAGTGATATAAAAATGGTGTGTGGACTTGGATCTCAATTTAAGAAAATAAACATATATATGCACAGGAAAGCAAAAAGCAAAACAAAATAGTGAATGAACCTTGGTGATGGCATTAATGGAGACTTAATAGTTTATTTTCATTTTCATTTCTCAAACTTTCTGAAATACATATTGTATATCTATTATATCTATCTGATTTATCTATCCAATGTATATGTGTCCTAATTTCTAATTATATTGCACAATAGATACATTCATATATACACTAGTGAGGGGCTACTTTAAAGAAACAGGCAGCTAACATCCTTATACTACTACTGCTATTCCTGAGCCACCAGGGAAGCTTCGACTACTAATACTACTAACACACAGAGTTATTACTCGTCTTAGCACCTTGCATATGTTGACTGTTTAACTCTTCCAAGAACCCGTTGGACACAGTCCTCCATGGGACTCTTGCACTGTTACACAGCTTTCTAGGAATGCCAAGAATGCAAGGCCCTGAGAGCTTTTTACCTGAATCACTTTTCAGGATTGTGTTTGCAATGCTTGAGAGATGAGGTAATATACAGCTTTGGGACAAAGAGTAGGCTTGCTTATAGGCTTCTGTGAAGCAGAATCTCCCCAGGCCCAGAATTCCTCTTTTGTAGCACAGTTCTCTGTGTGTGCAAACGTCTATCTGGGTAGACCTACAAAGCTACTGGAAATTTTGTTTTGGGGAACTGGCACAGCAGTGTTGACACTCTGGCCTCTGCTTTTGCTGTGAGTAAAGTCCTGTCTTAGATCCAGGAGTCTTGTGTTTTCTGTCAGTATATGTGAAACTAGCAAGTTAATTTGTTAGCTTGCAGGTATGGTAAAAATCTAAGACTTCATACTTCTTGAAAAAATTCCATTATCTGCATTATATAGATGAAGAAAGAGAGATCCAAGTTAAGTATCTGGCTTAAGTTTAAGTTTTTGCCATCACTTCATGGCAACTAGGTGGGGAAACATGGAAACAGTGACAGACTTTATTTTCTTGGGCTCCAGAATCACTGCAGATGGTTTCTGCAGTCATGAAATTAAAAGACGCTTACTCTTTGGAAGAATAGCTATGACCAACCTAGACAGCATATTAAAAAGCAGAGACATTACTTTGCCAACAAAGGTCTGTCTAGTCAAAGCTATGGTTTTTCCAGTAGTCATGTGTGGATGTGAGAATTGGACCGTAAAGAAAGCTGAGCACTGAAGAATTGATGCTTTTGAACTGTGGTGTTGGAGAAGACTCTTGAGAGTCCCTTGGACTGCAAGGAGACCCAACCAGTCCATCCTAAAGGAGATCAGTCCTGAATATTCATTGGAAGGACTGATGCTGAAGCTGAAGCTCCAATACTTTGGCCACCTGATTGGTAGAATTGTCTTATTGGAAAAGACCCTGATGCTGGGAAAGATTGAAGGCAGGAGGAGAAGGGGACGACAGAGGATAAGATGGTTGGATGGCATCACCGACTCAATGGTTATGAATTTGAACAAGCTTTGAGACTTGGTAATGGACAGGGAAGCCTGGTGTGCTTCAGTCCAAAGAGTTTACAAAGAGTCAGACATAACTGAGTGAACTGAACTGAACTAAGTTTATATAGCTAGTAAGTGGTAAAGTCAGTGTGAACCTAGAGGCTCCAGTGTCCACGCTCTTAATTACTACCTTATACTGTCACTTTATAGCAGCTGAAACTAGGTACTTTGAGTGATCATATGTTTACTAACTGCCTATATAGTTGACAGTCTTGTAAAATAGGGCTGAGTGATTTGTGCAAAGTGAAAGTTGCTCAGTCGTGTCTGAATGTTTGCAACCCCATGGACTATACAGTACATGTAATTCTCCAGGCCAGAATACTGGAGTGGGTATCTGTTCCAGTTTCAAGGGGATCTTCCCCACCCAGGAATTGAACCCAGATCTCCTGAATTGCAGGTGGATTCTTTACTAGCTGAGCTACCAGGGAAGCCCAAGAATACTGGAGTCAGTAGCCTACCTCTCCTCCAGCAGATCTTCCCAACCCAGGTATCAAACTGGGGTCTCTTGCATTGCAGGAGAGTCTTTAACTGTTGAGCTACCAGGGAACCCCCTAACAGTTGCCTTATGATGGTGCTTTCTTCATCTGCAAATGTATGAATGTGGCAGATTATCACTATAAAAGCCTGTAAAAGCAAGTCATAGGTCCCTCTATACCTATAAGACAAATTAAATGTAAAAACAAGGGTGCAAGATAAAAGCAGATGCTATTCTATCATCTTAATATCTTGTATTATTTTATCATATGTTTGCTAGAAATGTATCTGTTAGTGACTAGAAGAAGCCCTCTTCAAAGAGAAAAGAAGTTTTGTTTAGACATTGTCACTGTCAGTGTCTCAGTTATCAAAAATGGAGGTGGGTCTCCTTATTACTTTGATGCAATCCGGAGGTTCAATTTTCAGAATTCGACTCAGAAGGAATCTCTGGTTGCACTTGGATCCAGGGCTGCTGCTGTATATAATTCTTGAGGTCATCATTCACATGCACACAACATTAATGGTCCTTTTAGAGTTGTATGATACTATTGTTGTCTAGTCACTAAGTCATGTCTGACTCTTTTGTAACCCATGGACTGTAGCCCACCAGACTCCTCCATCCATGGGATTTCCCAGGCAAGAATACTGAAGTGGGTTACCATTTCCTTCTCCGGGGATCTTCCTTACCCAAGGATTGAACCCACATCTCCTTCATTGGCAGGTGAAATCTTTACCATTGAGCCACCAGGGAAGCCCCCTTGTGTGATATAGATAGTATTTAACCTTTGATACAATTCACAAAGGGGGACATCACTGCAGTGGGCTTAGAACAAAAGCAGTGAAAGTATAATCTCATTTTTATTAATATCATCTTGACTTTGAAATAAAAGGATTTTGATAGAAAGTACTTCTGAGTGAACTGTTTTAGACTTCTTTCTTCCTGTCTGATTTTTAGATTAAAATTTTTCATATAATATAAGCTGTTCATAGTAAAGTATTAGAGGCAGATTCACTGGGTCTAGGCAGGGGACTGAGATACCACATTTTTTTAGCAAGTTCTAAGGTGATGTAGCCACCACTGGTCCAAGGAACCCACATTGAACAGAACCCACACTGAAAACCCACATTTCACAAAGCTCTCTGCTGGTAAGAATCAGCTGGGCAACTAATGATTTAAAATGTTCTCAAGTGCCACCCTTAGAGATTCTAATTAGGTTGTTCTTGGGGATGACCTAAGTCTTTTTCAGTAGGCAAGACTGGTGATGAGTTATCATCAGGAAAGTTTGGATATGCTTTTCTAGATTAGTGATTACCAAATCTATCTGTGCTTTACTGTCAAAATAGGGCTTAAAAAAAAAAAAAAAAACAACAGCAGCAGATGTCTGTTAGCAGGAATGAGGTTCAGGGTTCAGGTATCTGTTATGGGCCTAAGAATTTATTACCTCTGTGAAGGCAGGAAGAAAAGTTATTTTGTTCATTGCAATGAAGGACTTAACACTGTGTCTAACAAAGTGAATTCTCATAAAATATTTTTCAGTTGCCTTATTATAGGCTCCCTATAATCTAGCCTTAGATTATTCAGAGCTCTTATGATTTCAAGGACAAAAATTCTTCTTAAACCAGCCTTTACCAAACAAGGGATTTGTTCTGTAGAACAGAACAGTCCAGGGTTGTTCCCACTGGCATAGATGGATTCAGCTGTTTAAATATTCTTTAAAAGTATCAAGTTTTCCTTCTCCACTTTCTTCATTCTTTCCTTTCTCTCTTTCCCCATCTCCCTCTCTCCTGCTCTTTTCTCCTTCCTCCCCTTCCTTCTTTATTCCTCCTTCCTTCTCTCTCTCCCCTTTTCCTTTCTTCCTTCCTTCTTTTCTCTTCCTTCCTTCTACCTACTCAATTTCCTTTTCTATTTCAACTTATTCTGAATTTTCAAGAGGATTCTCTGTGGAAAAAGATGCCTAGGTTCATCCACAGGTTGACATGATGTTTAAATTTTAAATGTCTAGGGAAGACAGAGTCTCTTTCCTGTTAGCAGTAATGCAATGTTAGCTGCTTGGTCGTGTCTGACTCTTTGCGACCCTGTGGACTACTCTGTCTATGGAATTCTCCAGGCAAGAATACTGGAGTGGATAGCCCTTCTCTACTCTAGGGCATCTTCCTGACCCAGGGCTTGAATCTGTGTCTCCTGTATTGCAGGCAGATTCTTTACTGCCTGAGCCACCAGGGAAGTCCCTCTTTCCTGATAGTTCCTACAGAATCCGAGAAAGGAATGTAAATGATCCATTTCTGTATATGTCTATATACGTTTGAGGGAGGGGATACCCTTATTATTGAAATCTGAGGTTAAGTCTACCCAATCCATATGGATGGAGGAAGATTAAATGAAAGAGGCAGTAAGTCATGCACAGCTGAGAGATGGTATTGTGCAGACAAATAAATGTCCTCCATAGGCTCAAATCTTCGTTGCATCTTTCAGTTTATTAGTAAATGGAATATGACCCACACTAAACTTGTTGCTGGTTTGTGACTATTCTGTATCTTCCGAATTCTATCCTTTTCCAAAGGTGTTCTCTTGGTTTAAGATTCCCTAGAATTGTCCCCTCTTCCACCAGCTTATTGTAATTACTCATGTTATTGTTTAATTCAAAAGATCTTTCTCTCTGAAGACTTCTTTTCTTAGGGTTGTGGTAAAAAAAAACAAACACAACATGAAGTGTATAATCGTAATCATATCTACATGTTCAGTTCAGTAGTGATAAATGTATTTGCATTGTTGTGAAGCACCAATTTCCAGAACTTTTACATCTTGTAAATAGAAAATTCTGTATCTGTTAAACAACTCCCCATCTCACCCGGCTCTCAGCCCCTGGCAGCCAGAAGTCTTTCTGTTTTTAAGATTTGACTATTCTAGATATCTCATATAATTGGAGTCATAACAATATTTGGGTTTTTGTGACCAGCTTATTTTTCCTAGCCTAATGTCTTCAAGGTTCATTCATCTTGCAGCATGTGATAGAATTTCCTTCCTTTTTAAAAATCACTGCAGATGATGACTGCAGCCATGGAATTAGAAGATGCTTCCTCCTTGGAAGAAAAGTTGTGACAAACCTAGACAGCAGATTAAAAAGCAGAGGCATCACTTTGCCAACAAAGGTCCAAGGTAGTCAAAGCTATGTTTTTTCCAGTAGTCATGTACGGATTTGAGGGTTGAACCATAAGGAAGGCTGAGCGCCAGATAACTGATGCTTTCAAATTATGTTCCTGCAGAAGACTCTTGAGACTCCCTTGGGCAGCCAGTCAGTCCTAAAGGAAATCAACCCTGAATATTTATTATACTTTGGCCACTTGATGCGAAGAGTTGACTCATTAAAAAAGACCCTGATGCTGGGAAAGATTGACGACAAGAGGAGAAGGGGACAACAAAGGACAAGATGGTTGGATGGCATCACCAACTCAATGACATGAGTTTGAGCAAACTCTGCGAGATGGTGACGGACAGGGAGACCTGGCATGCTACAGTCCATGGGGTCGCAAGGAGTCAGATGTGACTTAACAATTGAACAGCAACAACAAATATTCCACTACATGTATTTGAAAGAAAGTGAAAGTGTTAGTCTCTCAGTCATGTCCGACTCTTTGCGATCCCATAGGCTGTAGGCTTCTCTGTCCATGGGATTCTCCAGACAAGAATACGGAAGTGGGTTGCCATTTCCTTCTCCAGGGGACCTTCCCAACCAAGGGATTGAACCCTGGTCTCCTGCATTGCAGGCAGATTCTTTACCATCTGAACCACTAGGGAAGCCCCAATGTGTATTTATCACATTTTGTTTATCCATTCAACTGTCGGTGGTACTTGGATTTCTTTCACCTCTTGGCTATTGTATATAGTGCTACTGTAACATGGGTGTACATGAAGCCTTCTTTAATCGCCTTTCTCTCCTCCAGAGAATGAATTTCTCCCATTTTTTAAGAATACTGGTTCTTTTCATGCCATGTACCACATCCTACCAATGCTACTCTGTCCTCCATGGTACAAAAATAATGTTTAAGGTGAGGCATGTATGGGATTTAAACTCTGTATTGCTCTTGATACATTCATTCACACTCATTCTTATATATGGCTAACTAGTTGTAAGATTCCACAAAGGAACAGTGCTCCAACTAGGTAAAAGTCAGTTTCATTATTCTCCATTTTGTTGTAAAATTAGACACCAATTTCTTTTGAAGAATAGAAATGAGCAGTTGAAAACTATGAGGTGAATGTTTAAGCCAGATGGTCATCTAAGGAAGAGAAATGTTTAGGACCATCTGCCAAAATTACTTCTCCATGTTGCATGTTTGAAGTAGAACATCTGATGTGTGAGATGTGTGTGTGTGTGTGTGAGTGTGTGTAGAAATTGTTTAACAAATTTCATGTTTCTGTCCAGATTAATTGTTATAACTGAAGAATAATCATTGTTTACCTATATCATTTATAGTTAACAAAGTAATTTTCAGAGATGTATTACCAGAGAATTGCAAACCCCATGCAGGAGAAGACATAGTCAACTTCATGGAAGTTAATGTTTTTTGTTTTTTTAGTAATTTTAGTCCTAACAAGCCTATTTGAAAGTTTTGGCAGCTATCTGAAATTGCATGTAAGGGTAAGCCTTTAGGAGTAAGAGTTGTCTCTCTAATCTTCCTTGCTTTCAAAAGCTGATTTAAATTTTAAGATTTTCAAGGACTGCTCAGGTGGTTCAGTGGCTAAGTCTCCGCTTCCAATGCAGATGGCCCAGGTTCAATCCCTGCTCAGGGAACTAAATCCCACACGCCACAACTAAACATCCTGCATGTGGCAACTGAGACCTGGTGCAGCCAAACAAATTTAGATAATTTCCCATAAATATATATATATATATATATATATATATTTTTTTTTAAGGAGAGAAGCAAAATAATATGACTTGAATTGGGTTATATACTTTTAGTTTGTAAAACTTGAGTAAATGCAAGCATGAAACTTTTATGCTATAAGCATATTGTGTTTATCTTAATTTGTAGCAGAATTATTTAGTGAAAAGGAAAAGGATTAGTGATATGTAATGCCATATCTGCTTCAGGAGGTAGGAACTAAATCATGCAGCATGAAATACAGGCATTATTGAACCTAAAAGACATTCAGACCTGCGGAAGGCCTCTGCTTGGTGTTGCTTCATATATCTCTACAATAGATAATTTTTTCTTTCCTTTTACTCTTAAAATCTATGAGGGGTATTTGTATATTTCTTATGAAACACTCTGTATGAAAGTGGACAAGTTCTATAAGGTTCAAAATATCTCCTGTGAGACAAAATGTCTGAAGTCCAGTCCGTTGTGAAGCCCTTTATTGAATATCAAAAGGCATCTCTTTTCTCTTAAGACTCTCATATACCATGTGATAATCAGAATTAAGGAGCAGGTTTATGGCAGATTTCTATCACTCTTGGAGAGATGAAGAATTCAGTTGTGGCAAATTGAGGACAGTGTTTGCTTGAATCACACAATTGCTAATTTCCCAGGTGGCACGAGTGGTAAAGAACCTGCCTGCTGATGCAGGAGACATAAGACACATGGGTTCAACTCCTGGGTTGGGAAGATCCTCTGGAGAAGGGCATGGCAACCCTCTCCAGTATTCTTGCCTGGAGAATCCCATGAACAGAGGAGCCTGGAGGTTATAGTCCAAAGGGTTGCAAAGAGTCAGATACAACTGAAGCAACTTAGCATGCACATAAGCTCATATCAAAACTGTAATTCAAATTCAGATAGCCTGTGTCTGTAGCCAACAGAGAATGAGAATACAGCATAAAGCTTCAATCATGTCCTTATCTGAAAGGAGTGACTATCTAGTGCCCATCAAATGTCTGCTTAAAATATATATATATATTTATAGACAGTCATTCTTGGCATAAGCAGCTCATCTTGAAGGTAAGCTCTAAGAGGGCAGGGGCTGTTATGAATTACTCAGTGCTCCATCCCCAGAAAATAGCACAATATCTTTTTCCAAAGTATCTGAACAAAAAGAAATATTGAGTAAATGAATACATTCAAGTGAGAATTATTACGTTGCCTTGGAGATCTCACTCCCAGGACAACTATGATTTAGTCCTCTCAGTCTTAGTTCCTAAGTTACTCCTCAGTCTGTCCAGAGCTCTGCATATTGACCCTGCCATGTCCAAAACCCTCTCCCTTTGTTCTCCTTGTCTCCACTCAGGTCCATGCTGTGGTAGGTAGACCCCAAAATGTCCACGTCCTAATCTCTGGAAACTCTGACTGTGTTAGGTTATAAAGCAAAGAGGTATTAAGGCTGCAAATGGAATTAACTCTTTACAACCCCATGAACTATAGCCCACCAGCCTTCTCTGTCTGTGAAATTCTCCAGACAAGAATACTGGAGTAGGTAGCCATTCCCCTGTCAAGGGGATCATACCAACTCAGGGATCGAACCTAGGTCTCCTGAATTGCAGGGAGATGCTTTACCATCTGAGCCACCAAAGAAGCCCTAAATTTTCTAGTTAGCTAATATTGAGATTGGGGAGGTTATCCTAGATAGTCTGAGTGAGCCCAGTGTGATCAAAAAGGTACCTATGTGTCGAAGAGGGATGCACGTTCATCTGTGGCAGAGCAGTGTGATATGAGACTCTACTAGCCATTGCTAGCTTTGAAGATGGAAGAGGGCCATAAGCCAAGGATTGTGAGTAGTCCCTAGAAGCTGGAAAAGGCAAGAAAACAGATTCTATCCTAGAGCCCCCAGAGAGGAAAGAACCCCTTTGGCAACTTGATTTTAGCCCAGTGAGACTCATTATAAACGTCAGAACAACAAAATTTTAAGTAATAAATTTGTATGGTTTAAGCACCAAATTTGTGCTAATGTATTATAGCAACCATAAAGAACTAATAATCCTCCAAATGAGTCTTACAAGCAGTTTCTTCTCACTCAGCACCTTCTTATGAGCACTACCTCCTCACTCCAACACTTGAATGATTTTCCTATTCCTGTCAAGATGAAGACCACATTCCCTTACGTAACTTACAAGTTTTTGCCTGGGTTGCTTTTCCCTACTGCTATTGTTTTATCTTTCTTTCAAATTTGCCCTCAGCATCTGTCTGCACTTGTAACCAAACCGGCCTTCTTGGTGTTCTGTGGTCCCTTCTAATACTGTGTCTGTTGCCCTTTTCTGCTACAATTGGCTTGTTCCTCCTCTGCCTTCACCTTTCAGAAAAATAACAACTTCCTCAGTGAGGCATCTCTGACCTTCATAACCAGGTCTGTTTTCACTGTTAGAAGCTTTGATAACCCTGGAGAGTGAGCCTCTCTTGTGTGTAATTTTCAAAGATGTGATTTCACATTTGTTCATTATGTGATTCTTTGATTAAAGTCTGCAATTTTGGATCTTTCCCCCATCTCATAATTTTTCTTGTGTCTAGCAAAGTGCTTTGTACACAGTAGGAGCTCAATAAATATTTCTTGAATAGAGGGACAAATGAATGAATGAAGCTGTTTCACCAGCAGGTCCTAGGATTGTGATTCACCATTACAGAATCTCATGGAGAGACATATTAGTGTCATTCTCTTATCAAGAATACTGTGGAAAACAATCCCATGAAATCTGTTAACCATGTTTCCTGTAGGGCAGTTGGTGAGAATTTTTTCCATCGTATTACTCTGTTTTCTGTATACCAAGTAATGAAAAATAATTTATTTTTCATCCTGTTTTGGAATAACTTTGCTTTCCCAGAGAGAGTAATCTGTTTTCTTTCTTTTGTAAGTAAACAGTATGGGTGCAACCAAAAGCATGACCTTCAGGATTGAAGCCCACATAACAAATCTCCTGGGAGAATTGACAGCTGATGACTTGCAGCTAAAGCCCTTCCCATCTACCCTCATTGCACTCTGTTGAAGCAAGCCACCTGGCCTAACTTTACTCCACTTCCCAGAAACAGCTTGCATCAGTGACAGCCCAATCTAAGGGGGTGGAGTGAGAGGTATAAAGCCTGTGTTATCCAGTTGGAACAACTCTGAAGAGCCACCCCAGCTTTAGTGCTCCCCATAGGAGAGTCTATGTTTGTTGGCTTCACAGTCCAACTTCTCTGTTTGTCCACTGGACTTCCCTAATCTGAAGAGCACCCACCCCTGTCATTAAACTTCCTAAATACAAATCTTAGCCTGGAAGTCTCCTTCCTAGAAAACCTGACTTATGACCTTCTCTTTCTCTAAAGTGAGAACTGAGTGATTATATTCTTCTTTTATTTTACCTCGAAACACAGAAAGCCAACTAAGGGAACCAAGGTTGCTTTTTGGTCTAGATTGTCTATTTGCATGCTTTTCTGTGTAAATTTTCTCTTTTAATTCATACTCTATAGGTATTTTTATTGGGTGTACTCTGGCTTTAAAGTGTTCCAACTCCTTTGATGAACAAGGCAGGACTTCGTGAGCAAACAAACCAAATAAATAGGAATAGTGTCTGTTGGGAAGATGAAATAAACATGAAGAACGAAGATTTAGGTTTACCAAGGGCATGTTTAAATTTCTTACTCTAAAGGGAGGTAAGTATGCCCAAATATTGATCATCTTGTTGTTTTCCCTCCAGTTTTCTGCCATTGAAAGTGAAATTCGTTCAGTCATGTCCGACTCTTTGTGACCTCATGGACTATAGAGTCCATGAAATTCTCTAGGCCAGAATACTAGAGTGGGTACCCTTTCCCTTCTCCAGGGAATTTTCCCAACTCAGAGATTGAACCCAGGTCTCCCGCATTGCAGGTGGATTCTTTACCAGCTGAGCCACAAGGGAAGCCCAAGAATACTGGAGTGGGTAGCCTATCCCTTCTCCAACAATCTTCCTGACCCAGGAATTGAACCGGGGTCTCCTGCATTGCAGGCAGATTCTTTACCAACTGAGTTACAGCTGTGACTATTTGAAATAACAGTTAGCTGGGCAGAAAAAGAAAGTGTGAGTGCACTTGTCTTTTCCTGAAAATTTACCTCTTGTCTAAGAAGCAAGCTGGGAAAAAAGAAAAGCTAGCCATGAATGAGAAGGCACATGGTCCATGCTTTAGTTAGTCTTCCACATTCTCTTCCTCTTAGACAATTATCCTTAAATAACTACTTCAAGCGATTCATCTCCTGAGAAATGAAGCAATATGCAATGTTAAATTGCTTCTGTAATGTTGATATGACTCTGCTTCTCAGTTCCTCATTTTTTAGACCCTTGGTGTAACTGAAGTTACTAGACACAAAAATGAAGTGAAAATTAAATAACAAACATTTCCTGACACAGTTGTTAAATTCATTTACATGAATCACATAGGTTCATCATTTTTAGATTCTTCAAAAACAAAACCTTTGACACTGGGTTTTGGTTGGGTAAGTGAACTGTGTGCTCCTGCTAACATTCCTGATAGACTGCTCCTTGTGTGCATATCAAAGACATTTACATTCTCTGATCCTATTCTACATGGTAAGGTTTTTTGATCATTTACTTTTTTGAAATTTCGTCTTAAAAAATAAAATCAGAAACATGAACTTCCTTGATAATGGTGGGGGAAATGCCAGGATCTCTTTGTTTATTCTTGCAGTTAGAATCTTCCTTGAGAACACTATTTGATAAGGGAACCTTTTACATAACCTAAGGAGCTTCGAATCTCATGCATTTCCCATCAATGGCAAATTACTTCTTGTAGCCAGTAGTTCATATATGTTATTTCATGTGGACCTCAGAGACTATTGTAACTTGAATAATTTCCTAGGTAATATCTGAGTGTCCTAGCAGAGAAAAGAGATGAAGTAATTCTAGAGGTTCATTATTCTATTGCCATTTATTACTGTATATTATTGATACAAATTAAGATGTTTATTAAAATAATAGTATAGTTAAAGATTTATTTTAGCTGTCAGGCAGAAGAATTTCTCCTTTGAACTAGAGCTGATCTAATAAATTAGCAAAAGAATGCTAAATCATAAGAAAAATCTTCTTTTAAAATCAATTTATTTGATAATCATAAGAAATTATGATTAGAAGCTTCTCTTAGAAGTAAAGGGTTTCTAAAAAATAAAGATTAAAAAGCTATCTTTAGGAGATTGAAATAGTTAAGATGCTGTGTAGAAACATGGCTTAGATAAATTAATCCTGATGTAAGAATATCACCCCACCACCTAGGAAGAAAACAGGGAAAAGTAACAGTACCAGATGTGACCTCCTTAACCCAATTATACTTAAAAAAAACCTCACTATCTCCAGTCTTACAGGTGGCTATTAAATCACTAATAGAAGAAAGAAAGCAAAGAAGAAAAGACATAATAATTTAGAATATAAGTAGAATGTGACATGATTTTAATTTAAAAAGGACTGCAATGGATTCTGATACCAACCAGGCCTAACTTCACAGATTAGGAGCATAGTCCTTTTTAAAAACTACCCTACACATATACACAATGGAATATTACTCAGCCATTAAAAAGAATACATTTGAATCAGTTCTAATGAGGTGGATGAAACTGGAGCCTATTATACAGAGTGAAGTAAGCCAGAAAGAAAAGCACCAATACAGTATACTAATGCATCAGTGGAATTTAGAAAGATGGTAACGATAACCCTGTATGCGAGATAGCATAAGAGACACAGATGTATTGAACAGTCTTTTGGACTCTGTGGGAGAGGGCAAGGGCAGGATTATATGGGAGAATGGCATTGAAACATGTAAATTATCATATATGAAATGAATTGCCAGTCCAGGTTCGATGCATGAGACAGGGTGCTCAGGGCTGGTGCACTGGGATGACCCAGAGGGATGGGATGGGGAGGGAGGTGGATGGGGGGTTCAGGATGGGGAACACATATACACCCATGGAGGATTCAAGTCAATGTATGGCAAAACCAATACAATATTGTAAAGTAAAATAAATAAATTAACTAATTAAAAAAAAAAACTACCCTAATCTCAGACATAGACTACAAAGGAATTCTAGACCACCTTCACTTCTGACCAGCTAGATACCAATTTAGGGATTCTCACTCCCTCTCTCCTCCCAGCATTTGATAATTTGCTAGAATGAATTGTAGAACTCAGGGAAAGTGCTATACTTATTATTATAGTTTTATTACAGCAAAGGATACATATCACATCCAACCAAAGGGAGAGATCTGAAGGGTAAGGTCTGGGAGGTTTTCAAACACAATACTTCAGTTGTCCTTTCCCTGAAGAGTGAGGATATGTGACTTTACCAGCACAGCAGCGTATGACAGTTATATATTGCCACCTAGCAAAGTTCACCCCAGTTTTGTCTAGTATTTTCACTCCAGTTTCAGTACATAGGAATGGTTGATTGAGCCACTACTCACATGACTAAACGCAGCCTCTAGTCCCTCTCTCCTCTTCAGTGGCTGAGGTGGTGTCACCTGGCTAAAAACCCTGACCCTCTAATCACCTTGTTTGTCTTTCTGGCATGGCCAACCCAAGTCATCTTGTTGGCATAAACTATCAAAGGGTCTACCAAGAGTCACCTAGCTAGCATACACTTGAGTGTGGTTTTAAAGGCCCACCATGAATAGCAAAAATACCCCTATAATTGAAAAAATGCAAAGCTTTAGAGGATACCTCCTAGTAACCGGGGACGAAGGCCAGACAAATTCATTATTAAATGAAAGGGAACCAAAATATTATAGAATATAAAGAAAAGAAGATTTTAAAATCTGATACTACACTTGAGTTTTTAGATTAACTGTGTAATTACAATTGTGAAAGTTATTCTGGAGCACTTAATGAGTTCAACCACAAGAATGGTGAAAGTATTGCTAGGCATTTATTGCACTGACTGGTAGGAAAAAAAATTTTTTTTAATAACTCTGTTATTTTTGAGAGTTTCCAGTATCCAAAGTCCATTTTCATTATATAAAGAGTGACTTGAATTACTAAAATAGCACAAAATACTGAAAATGTTAGATGCCTTTATGTGAGTAGAGAATATGGCAAATTTTTTTCAGTAAAATATATTTAAAAGAGTTTTTGATTTGAAATTGGCTAATTGTGTAAGTTAATCTAAGTTTTTTGAAAGCAAGTGACGTTTGAAACTCTGACTTATTTTGTGTTCATCAACATTTTGCATAAGAACTATGATCCATTGAAAGTTATTAAAAATGAATATATTTAAATTATGATTATGATTTAATGATATTTATTCACTGAGTTTCATATTTAAATATTTATAATTAAATATTTAAGACAACATTTCATATACTGTTGTCTAATAAACTATTCTTTAATATATGGGATTTTAAGGGCTTGACTTTGCTGAATAAAAACATAGCAGACAGTGTTAATTTGGTTCCAATTAAGAAATATGTGCCTCTACCTTTACATTTTAGGACTTTCTATTTTCTGTTTAGTGATTTCCAAAACATTAGACTGTGTTAATCTTATTTCATTTACCAAAAAGACAATAATTAAAGCTAGTTTTGAATAATTTTGGAAAATCTTAGTTTATTGGGTCTAAAAACAAGCTTTGCATGTCAGTCATTTCACACACAAAAGCTTTACATTTTCTAAAGGTGATAATTTTCTCAGACTTTTTTTAGCTTTCAGAATGGTACTTCCATTTGGAGAATCCCCACAGTAATTTTTCCTCAAAGATATTCAGGAAGATGTCTTACAGAAAGGCATACTGATTAAAGGAAAATAAAATACAAAAATGAGAATTAGATCTAATTCTTTCATTGAAAAAAATCACTTGAATTGCTGGTTATATAAGAATTTCTTCCATTTTTTTCTTCCTTCCCTCCCTCTTTCCTTCCATCCTTATTTTCAATCAAATAGTGCTTAGTAAGAGAAGTTTTGAATTTGCAAATAGAGACTTTCTTCCTTTTAGTCATTTACAGTTAGTTAAAATGCTAATATTCTACCTAAAGGTTTATCTTTGTAAGTTAAATTTCTGTACTTTTTGGAAAAAATACTCAATACTTAGTATTCTTGAGTAAAAACAATGAAGCTGTTTTTTAATCTTTTTATTTTGTATGCCCTAGCGTACTTCCAGAAGCTTAGCAAAATGCTTTATAATCTAGCTGTGTAATAATCAAATCCAGAATTTTATACTCTTCATATCCCAAGCATGCAGCCCTAGGCTGTTCAGAAAAATGTGTGGGTATTGAGCCAAGTTCCTTGTGAAAGCAATTCTTGCTCTGTTCTTTCTTGTCATCAAATGGAGTGAAAGCAGTAGCTAGATGCAGACCTGGACAGGGGCCAGGTTGATAAGTAGGGAGGCCACTGGAGATCAGAGCCTTGCCTAATTATCATTGTAGAAGACAGGACAGATTTGTTTGGCATTTCCCCAGCCAACATTAATAGGTTTGTTCATATCTTACCTCCACAGGCTTAAAACAACCCCAGCATTTTCTTAATACTGGTATATTTTCTTCTTTCCCCTTTAATACATTATCTCAATTAAATATCCTCCTATAAATGATCTGATTAGTAAATTCACATTAATAAACTGATAATGATTTTAATAAAACCAAAATAAGTTCTTACTATCCCAGAAAGATATTACTCCTTAGAGACACTGCTTTGATTCAAAGAAACAAACAATGATAGAATTTTATGAAGGTGGAAGATGATAATTTTTACATATGATTTGGTTATAACCTAGCGAAGCACAAGAAAGTAATTAAAAAATGCTTAGAATTAAAAAGATAGATGGGATAAAATAAGAGGAAGTTTTAAAAATCAATGACTTTCTTATATGCAGCTTTATACCTAACTAAAAGATATAATAAAGAGAGGATATGGGATATTCTTTACTGAATAGCAAAAAAGAAAGCCCTATAGCATATCCAGAAATAATCCTCCAAAGCATTTGTGTGTCCTGCAAATAAAGCTACAATAATATATTGAGAGGTATAAAAAAAGAGTTGAATTTGCAGATTTGTACAGGAAGACTGATTTTGTCCCTTAAGAGGTTAATTCTTACTAAATTCATTTTTACTAAAATCCTAATATATAATCCCTAACAGGATTTCTGTCTTTGATGGGTGTGGAACTTGAGGCAAAAAATCTGATTTTCATTTGGAAGAATGAAATTAACTAACAACATTCTGAAGAAAAATATAAAAAGGAAGGATTTGTCCTAAAATACCTAACTGTTGTGGTTAGAATATCAAAGTAGTACAAGAGTTGATTGACAGAGGGATAGATCAGAATAAGTAATCACCCTAGAATAGATAGAATGGGTAGAGTAGATGGATAGATCATACTGAAAAGTAGTCATATTTCTATCACTGCAATCACATGGGACTCATTCCTAAAGGTTTCTCATAATTCAGTAACTCATTTAAGATGAATGCTGACTAATGGCATTCTTATTTAGCAGTGGAGCAGAAAGAAGGCTGAAGTCCCTATCCCAATTCCCCGAGCTCACTATTGTAGTGCACCCTACATTCTCTCTGCAGTCGTCTGGCTGCTGAAGCCAGGTCTGCCTCCAGAAGCATCCGGATTTATTGAAGTGACACCACTGCCAATAGATTTTAACCCCAGATGGATGAGACTGGCTGCATAAAATATCCAGGTTCCTCATCCTTAGGGTAGACACTTCCAAGGAGTGAGGTCTACCATGACTTAGGCTTAAACTTTGCCCATAGCAGTAGAGTTTTATAAGGCACTCTTCCTTGGTCATTTTCTCTTTCAATTCCCCACTTGCCTACCAGTGTTTCTTCAGGTTACCTCTCAAATAAACCATCTCCATTTGTGTTTTGAGGAGAGAGGGAGGTGGCTTCTAGGGGAGCCCAAACTAACCAGTGGCTGTTTACAGGGCCTCACAGACCAGAGTTGCACAGGCCAGCGTCATCATTGACTGGAATACACAGCACTGTGCTAGAGGCACCCTGCAGCTTGGGGACATAGATGGTCTGTCGTTCTTTCCTACTCTCTTTTTGCAATTGCCATATTCTTCTGAGATTTTAAAGTGCAGGTATTGAATTTTCTGCTCAAATGATGCTTTGCTAATGTTTTCATAGTAGAACATGTTCTCATATTCCTGTAATTCAAATTTATAAAGAAAAATATACCTTCAGTTTGTGTGATTACAGTGAATTCACATATTAGTAAAAGAAAGAATTATGTGATAAATGATGCTGGGACAATTGGTTAATTATTTGGAAATGAAAATCAAGTTATCCCTAACCTCACATTAAAAACATAAATACCAATTGATCAATGAATTAAATGTGGTTTAAAAACACTGTAAAGCAACTAGAAAACATTACAGAATATCTTATCTTGGGGTGGAAAGTGACTTTTCTAATCATAAAAACAATGAAAGAAACTACAAAACATGTTAAACCTTACTTCATAAAATGAAACGTTTGTGTGTCATAATTAAGGAAAGCTAAAAGGCAAATTATAGAGTGTGAAATATTTAAGAAGTTTTGATAGGGACCTCTTTGCTGGTTCAGTGCTTAAGTGTACTGCAGGGGACATGGGTTTAGTCCCTGTTCTGGAAACTGAATTCCACATGCTATGCGGTGCCTCCACAAAAAAAGAAAAAGAAAAAGAAAATGTTTTGACAAAGGGTACTAAACACAATATTAATACTATGAACTTTAGAGACAGAAGTTGATAAATTCATTGGTGTAAGATGTCTTTATTTTCCAGTTTTGAGGCCTTGGGAAAACTAATTAAACATGATAAATCTCCATTTTCTTATCTGTTAAAGTGACATAATAACATATCTACTCATAAGGTTGTTTTGAGTTTTAAATAAGATTATCTAGATAAAGTACTTTGCAGAATTCCTGGGAAATGGCAAGAGTTCAATAAAGTCTAACTCTAAATAGTATTATCTTTATAACTGGTTTATATCTTTTATAAGTGGTGAATGCTTACAGCATTATTTTAAAAAATAAACATGTCTAGAGAAATCATAAAAGGATAGGAACAATTTACAAAAGAAAAGATTCAAATGATTAAGTACTAAGCATTTATTCTAAGCACTTTATATGCATTAGTTATTTTAATACTTATAACAACCTTATGAGATAGGTACTATCAGTATATTCATTTTTATGAAATGAGGAAACTGAGGCACATAGGGGTTAAGGAACTTGATCACACATCTAGTATTACTGTATTTCTATCTCAAGGAGTTTCAGTGATTATCAAAACATAATTTGAAAATTCCTTTACATGATGCAAAGTACCTAAAAGCCACTCTTAATTATTTCTATAATAATAAAATACTTTAAATAGTTTTTGGTATAAATTGGTTAAATTATTTCCTTTTATCCTCTCTAGACTTGGGAATAATGTAAAAATTAAATTTGGTTGAGTGACTTGTGTCATTCTTTTTGGTCTACTTTCTCCTACTCAAAAAACTGAAAATACTTGGTGTTTGTGGAGGAGGAAACTGTGTGACTAGAAATAGGAGTGGGAGGAAGGCTCTTAATAATATAAGTTTTTTCCAATAATGATCTAAAATATAAAAAAAATATTTATGGCAAAACTAATAAAATGGAAAACTGGCAACCTAAATGTCAGAAAGAAATGGGAGATTATGTAAGGAAAATTAATCTACTTACATAAAAAGTGCCTCAAGTATAGGAAAGTGCTTTGTTATTTAGGTGCAGATGACAGCAAGAGGGTCTAAGGCAAGAGCTCAACAGCATCAACAAGAACTTTCTGGACTCCTTAAATACCTGTCATATTCTACACCAAACAGGACAGCAAGGCTGAGAGTCAACATTGGAGGTGGTGGGGATGGGGTGTCATATGGGGAAATTACCTTGATTCAATGGAAGCCTGCAAGTATACAACCAGAGAAGCTTTCCCAGAGGTCACACAGCAGAAAGACTCAGAAACTAAACTCAAATCATCAAAGCTTATGATTTGTTGAATCAACTTAAAACGAAGAGTGAGAAATAAGAGAAAGAGATTGGATAGGTTTATACATTAAGGAAAGGGTAGAAGGTTGGAAGGACCACTTTATGTGAATTCTGTGCTATACATTTTTTCTATGTCTTATCTTTCTCTCTGCCTTATCAGTCATACCCACTGTTAGGGTGATTTGCAAGGACCAGAGTTGAGAGTGAGCAAGGAACTCAGCCAATGAAAAGTGCCTGAAGTCAATAAATTCTTATGTTATAGGAGAGACACAGGGGCAAATATTTCTGGCCACAACTGTGACTTGCCCAGTCTCTGGCTGAGCAGTTGTAGATTTTATCTGCCTTTCTTAGGCAGAGGTCTTGTGAGCCAGAATGAGTATCACCAGTGGGTGGGGAGCAACTTTAAATCCCATGAGCACTGAGTATCTCATAAATATTTGGTTTCTCTTTTGCCTCATAAATACTAGGTAGAGTATTAAGTTTTAGTGTCTCATGTGCCATATGAATATTTGGTATTTTGTTCTTTATATCTCTACCTGTATTTATCATTATGTCCTTCTTATTTTATCTGTGTCTAATGTATCTCACAGGTTACTAAATTACAATCCATGTTTAGCATATGAGTTTGTCCTGTGTCTCACAGCTAGTTTTATACTTACAGTCTATATTTAATAGTTCTCATGAGTTTCATTGATTCCATTTGCTTTTCTTGCCTTCCATAGAAGAATTGAATATTCTTAAATAATACACTAAACATATCTAACAAACACACCTTACAGGAATGAATCAAAGGTTATATTTAGGGAAGACAGCATTTGTGGAGATTATTTCCTCCTCAGTGTGGTATGGCTCTGCAGGAGGTGGAAAAGGGTGAATAAGGTATTCTTTCTTGTGGGTGATTCCTATATTCCCTCTCAGCTCAAATACTCTGAACTCTCTATACCAGTTTTCATGGATGAATTACAGATAGTCACTGAAGAAGACTCTACATAGCTTAGACTATTGAACCATTTCTTTTATAAACTGTTTTATGTTATTTTTCCTTTTACCATCATTTCTTAACTCTAACTAATGAATTTTTTACTTCAAGTTGATAAGTCTTAACTAGAAAAACATGGCAGAAAATCAGAGTGTCAGGGGATAGAAGAAAGTCTGTTCACACAGACTTTTTCATGCAGATAATTCCTAAATTATTCAAGGTAGAATTAAGGCTTGCACACAATTTGATAATGAATAATGTGTAAAACTGGGATTCATCCAGTATCCTGGTCTGTAACTCAATGCAGTTGACTTCTGTTTGTAGTTCAAGTCATGCATTTGATTTTGACCATTGAGTACTATAAATTCCAGCTGAACTTTAATTAGCAGAGTTTTAATATAAAGGAGAAAAATCCCCACTATCATTTACAGTATCAGACTTTCTTCTTTGTTTTTCATCTTGGATCATGGAAATCACCAAAGTTTTACTGTTGTGTCTTCAGATTCTGATCTGAGGGGGTAGTGCTAATCCAGCATTTGGCAATATTTGTTTGCTCAGGCAGTTACTCTGTACTATGTCTGCCACACTAAGACAAATAAATTAAAAAAATAAATATTTAACAATTTGCAGTTCCTTATCCAGGTAATTTAATAATCATCTGGAGACTGTTATTAAGGCCAGAACTGCAAATGTCCAAAAGCATAACTGGCAAAATACTTCCATGAAAACAGGTGCCAGTTTCATCACAGGGAATCCTGACAGAGCCAAAAGCTGCACTGTCAGAGCTCCCATATGGTTTTAATTCTAAAAGCTGGCTTTAAACAAGGTGCTTTTTATTTTTAATTTTTATTAAAAACCGTTCGTTATGTTTTAAATGGGTTTTCTATTCAAAGATTATGACAAAATATTCAAAATGATTTTTAAAGTTTAAGAATTATATTTCACAATTGCTTGATAATAAAACTGGCTTTGTAAACCTATGCAAAATAGATGTTAATAATGTGTTTTTGTGATAATATATTTTAGTATTTTTATACTGAATAGTACTTTTTCATAGGTGGAAGGAAGTTGTGTGTTTCTGGGGTGGGGGAACCACAGAGGAATAGAGATTTCAACACAAGAAAGAATAAGTAAACATAAGTATACATAAATTGCATTATGTGTAATTTAAATTCAGAGATGTCAAACAGTTTTTAACTTTGTTTCCCCTACAAAATTTAACACAATGTTTTATACGAGGTACTGCTGGACATTTACTGAATAAATAAATACAGAATTTATCTTTATTTTATCCATATTTTTAGAGAGGATTTTCAGAGAAACAGGAGGTTTTCTTTGTCTTTACAGTTCTACCAAAAAAAAAAAAAAAAGCAAATGAGCACAATCTTTCAGAATTTCTCCAAGAACAGTAAGGGTGGGAGGAGGATTATCTATGAGCATAACATGACTGGAATCTCCCCAGAACTAGGACTAGAAATTCCCTGTATTATTGTACTAGGAGAAAAATGCCAATTGTGATACTCAGATATTATTCTACCCTACTCTCTTCTACTGGCATTTATCTCCATTACTGACCCCCAGCAATTTTTCTTTCTTCTTGATATTACTTCTTGCTAATAAAATAATTGGAGGAGTGCTCATGTTCAAATAATTGGCCCATGGAGAGAGAACTTAGATAACTGGAGAAAGGCTCACGGAGAAGGTGGTTGAACTGGACCTTGAAGGGAGACAGGGATCTAGATAGGTGAAGGAAAAAGCATTAGTTGATCAGGATAGGGAGGTCCCACAGCTTAGGGTTTGTGATTGCAGCTTCTGCAAAATTTGGCTGAATATATATAGAGCAGGGTTATATTGTGGAGAGTCTTTACAAACAGCTGGGTTAGTTAACATTCAAAAAATCAGTAAATGCAAATTACCATATCAACGTGTTGAAAGAAAAAAAAATATGATCATGTCAATAGATGAGGTAAAGACATTTGAAAAAGTCAATAACCATCATGAGGGAACTGTTAGCAAATGTGGAACAGAAGGGAATTTCCTCAAGTTGATAAAGATCATAAATATAAAAGTCTACAGCTCATAACTTACTTAATGGTGAAAGACAAATGCCTTCGCCCAAGAGTTGGAAACAGTGCAAAGTGCATATTCTCATTATTCTTATTCAACATTGTACTGGAGGTCCAAGCCAGTACAGTTGGATAAGATAAATAAATTAAAGCCATATAAATTAGAAAGGAAGAAATGCTATCTTTATTTATAGGTGACGTGATTGCCTAAATGGAAAATCACAAAAAATCTAAAAAAGTGCAAAAACTAAGAAGTAAGTTTAGAAAAGTCATAGGATAAAAGGTAAATGCACAAAAATCAATTGCATTTTTCTAGACTGAGAATGGAAAATTAAAACTGAAACCTAAGTTTAAAAATCTTTAAAATTGAATTAAAATATAAAATTCATAGGGTTAAATCTAATAAAATATGTGTAAGATTTTTATTTTGAAAACTAAAAATCACTGAGAAAAATCAAAGACCATCTAAATAAGTGGAGAGATGTAGTTTGCTTATGTACTAAAGAAATCAAGATTGTAAAGATTTCAATTCACCCCACATTGATCTATATATTTAATAGAGTCCTGATTAAAACTTCATCAGACTTATTTACAGAAACTAAAAAATGTATGTTTTAAAATGCATATGAAAACAAAGTACTAAAAATAGCCAAAGAACTTTTGATAAAGAAAAACAAAGTTGGAAAATCCATAGTGATTTCAAGATTTATTCTCTAAAGCTAGAGTAATAAAATATTGGTAAAGGATATGCAAATAGGCCAACGAAGTAGAATAGAGACTAGAAATAGAACCCCATCCATGTATGTTTGACCCTTGAACAACATTTAGGTTTGAACTGCTCAGGTCCACTTATACATAGACTTTTTCCCATAGTTAATACTGTAGTGTTTCATGATCCATGGTTGGTTGAATATGCAGATACTGAATCACAGACAAGTAGGAATCATGCACAGTTAAGGGCTGACTGTAAATTATGCCCACATTTTGGACTGTGCAACTGATCAGTTCCCATAACCCATGCATTGTTTTGAGAGTCCACTCCAGTCAATTGATTATTATTTTTTTTTTTACAAATATACCAAATTTATTTAAGGGATAAAGAATAGTCTTTCTAAGAAATGTTGGTAGAATAATTAAGACTGAAAAAAATGAACACTGTATTTTTTAAGAATTTAAAAATGGATTGTATATGCAAAAGTAAGACATAAATTTATAAAAATTCCAGAAGGAAATATGAGAAAACTGTTTCGACCTTTCATAGGGTGATTTCTTAACTATGACACCAAAAACATGAACCACAAAATAAAAATGTAGACAAATTAGGCTTCATCAAAATATGAAATTTATTTTCTTGAAAGAGTCTGTTAAGAAAATGAAAGAAAGCAAGCCAAAATGCTGGGAGGAAACATTTGCTAAACACCTACCTTAAAACGGATTTACACCCAAAGGACATATATAAAGAAATCTTTTAACTCAATACTAAGAAGACAGCCCATTAAAACAATAGACTGAAGACATGAGCATGCATTTTACAAAAAAAAAAAAGATATAGGAATGGTGTGTTAATTGTCTATTATCACATAATAATTTACTAAATAAGTTGATTTCTTTTAAATAATGATACAATTTGTCTCACAGCTTTTGTAGATCAAGGAATCAGTTTAACTGGTGGTGTTAAACTGGTGCAGTTTAACTGGTGATGTTCTGTTTTTTTTTTTTTGTTTTTTTTTTTTTTTTTTTTTTGAACTGGGGCTGCAGTTATCTGAAACCTTAACTGTGGTTTGATGATCTGCCTTCAGAATGGCTCACATGGCTGGCAAATTGGTGCTGGGTAATTTAGTGTCTGCAGGCCTGAGTTCTTTATCAGGTGGATCTCTCCATAGGGTTTTCCCTTTAAGCTTTCTTTTTTAAATTTAACCTCTATATCCACTGTATGGAAACTTAGTTTCACCACCAGGGATTGAATCTTTGGCATCTGCAGTGGAAGTAAAGTCCCTCCATAGGGTTTTCTGGATGTCCTCATTATATGGCAGCTGGCTTACCTCAGAGTGAGTCTGTCAGCTAAGAGCGATCAAGGAGGAGGCAACAATGGTATTTATGACTTAGCCTCAGAAGTCACGTTGAATCATTTTCATGATATTCTGTTTGCTACAAAGCCCTTTTGAATTTAGGAGAAAAGTACATAGAGATGTGAATACCAGTATCTCAGGATCATGTGGTGTCGGGGGGCGGGGGAGGGCAACTTGGATGCTGACCACTGCAGATAGCAAAGAGGCTCTTGAAAAGAAGTTCTGCACTTTTAAACATTAGGGAAGTACAAATTAAAACCACCAAGACAGAGCAGTACACAGCTACTAGAAGGGTTATGAAAAACCTGACACTATAGCACCATTTGTTGAAGAGACTGTCTTTCCGACATTGTGTAGTTTTTCCTCCTGTGTCATAGATTGTTTAACCATAGGTGCATGGGCTTATTTCTGGATTTTCTAGTTTTCCATCCTGTTCCTTTGGTTTATATTTCTATTTTTGTGCCAATACCATAGTTTTGATGACTGCAGCTTTGTAGTATAGTTGGAAGTCAGGGAGCCTGATTCCTCTAGCTCTGTTTTCCTTGCTAAAGAATGCTTTTTCTATTTGGGGTCTTTTGTGTCTCCATACAAACTTTGAGATTTTTTGTTATTCTAATTCTGTGAAAAATGCCATTTGTAATTTGATAGGGATTGCTTTGAATCTGTAGATTGCCTTGAATAATATAGTCATTTTGCTAATATTGATTCTTCCAGTTCACAAACATGGTATCTCTTTCCATCTGTTTATGTCTTCTATATCTTTCATCAGCATCTTACAGTTTTCAAAGGACAGTTCTTTTGTCTCTTAGGTAGGCTTATTCCTAGATATTTTATTTTCTTGATGTGTTATTAAATGGAATTGCTTCTTGAATTTCTTCTGCTCCTTTGCTGTTTGTGTATAGAAATGCGATAGAATACAGAGTGAAGTAAGCCAGAAAGATAAAGAACATTACAGTATACTAACACATATATATGGAATTTAGAAAGATGGTAATGATAACCCTATAT
Organism: Muntiacus reevesi; assembly: GCF_963930625.1. Lineage (NCBI taxonomy): Eukaryota > Metazoa > Chordata > Mammalia > Artiodactyla > Cervidae > Muntiacus > Muntiacus reevesi. The sequence goes on along the minus strand of NC_089254.1, from coordinate 27,583,462 downwards.
GCAAAACAGAAAAAGAGACACAGAAGTACAGAACAGACTTTTGAACTCTGTGGGAGAAGGTGAGGGTGGGATGTTTCGAAAGAACAGCATGTATATTATCTATGGTGAAACAGATAACCAGCCCAGGTGGGATGCATGAGTCAAGTGCTCGGGTCTGGTGGGCTGGGAAGACCCAGAGGAATCGGGTGGAGAGGGAGGTGGGAGCAGGGATCGGGATAGGGAATACGTGTAACTCTATGGCTGATTCATGTCAATGTATGACAAAACCCACTGAAAAATTAAAAAAATTTTAAAAAAATTAAAAAAAAAAAGAAATGCGATAGATTTCTGCGCATTAATTTTATAACCTGCAACTTTACCAAAGTCATTGATGAGTTCTAGTAGTTTTCTGGTAGCATCTTTAGGATCTTCTATGTATAGTATCATGTCATATGCAAACAGTGACAGTTTAACTTCTTTTTTTTCCAATTTGAATTTCCTTTACTTATTTTTCTTCTCTGATTTCTGTAGCTAGAACTTCCAAAACTATGTTGATAAAAATGGTGAGAGTGGACATCCTTGTCTTGTTCCTAATCTTAGAGGAAATACTTTCAGCTTTTCACCATTGAGTATGATGCTAGTTGTGTTTGTCTTTTATGGCTTTTATTATGTTGAGGTGTATACACTCTATGCCCATTTTGTGGAGAGTTTTATCATCAGTAGGTGCTGAGTTTTGTCAAAAGTTTTTTAATGCATCTATTGAGATAAATAAATAAATAAAAATCATGTGATTTTTATTCTTCTGTTTGTTGATATGGTGTATCACATTGATTGAATTGGGGATGTCGAAAAATCCTTGCATCCCTGGGATGAATCCTACTTGATCACAGTATATTTTAATGTATTGTTGGATGCAGATAGCTAGTATTTTGTTGAGGATTTTTGCTTCTATGTTCATCAGTCATACTGGCCTGTAGTTTTCTTTTTATGTGGTGTCTTTGTCTGGTTTTGGTAACAGGGTGATAATGGCTTCATTAACATGAGTTTGGAGGTTTCCTTCATCTGCTCTTTTTGGAATAGTTTCAGAAGGATAGATGTTAACTCTTCTTTAAATGTTTGATGAAATTTGCCTGTAAAGCCATCAGACCCTGGACTTTTATTTGTTGAGAGATTTTTAATCATGGTTTCAATTTCAGTACTTGTGATTGGTCTGTTCATATTTTCTATATCTTTCCTATTCAGTCTAGGGAGACTGTATCTAAGAATTTGCTTATTTCCTCCAGGTTGTCCATTTTATTGGCATACAGTTGTTCATAGTAGTCTCTTATGATCCTTGATATTTGTATGGAGTCAGTTGTAACTTCTCTTTTTTCATTTCTAATTTTATTGATTTGAGTCCTCTCCCTTTTTTCCTTGATGAGTCTGGCTAAAGCTTTATCAATTTTGTTTATTCTTCCAAAGAACCAGCTTTTAGTTTCGTTGATTTTTTTAATTAATTAATTTTTTATTGAAGGATAATTGCTGCACAGAATTTTGTTGTTTTCTGTCAGTAGTTTCATTGATCTTTGTGATTGATTTCTTTGTCTTTATTTATTTCTGCTCTAATATTTATGATTTTCTTCCTTCTACTAACTTTAGGTTTTATTTGTTCTTCTTTTGCTAGTTGTTTTAAGTGTAAAGTTAAGTTGTTTATTTGAGATTTTTCTTGTTTCTTGAGGTAAGATTATATTGCTATAAACTTCCTTCTTAGAACTGCTTTTTATGCATCCTGTACGTTTTGGATCATTGTACTTTTGTTTTCATTTGTCTCTAGCTGTTTTTTAATTTCCTCTTTGATTTCTTAAGTAATCCAGTGGCTGTTTAGTAGCGTATTGTTTAACTGCCACATGTTTGTGTTTCTTAGAGTTTTTTTCTTCTTATTTATTTTTAATCTCATAGCATTTATTTCTAATCTCATAGCCTTGTAATCAGAAAAGATGCTTGATATGATTTCAGTTTTCTTAAATTTACCATGGCTTGCCTTGTGGCCTAGAATGTGGTCAGTCCTGGGGAATGTTCTGTGTGCACTTGAGAAGGATATGCATGCAGTCTGCTGCTTTTGGCTAGAATGCTCTATAAAATATCAGGTAAGTCCAACTCATCTAAAGTGTCGTTTAAGCCTGTGTTACATGTAAAAAAATGAAATTAGATCATTCCTTAACTCCATGCACAAAAATAAGGTCAAAGTGGATTAAAGGCTTAAATGTGATACCAATAGTCATAAACTCCTAGAGGAAAACAGGCAGAACACTCTCTGACATAAACCACAGCAACATCTTTTTTTGATCCATCTTCCAGAATGATGGAAATAAAAACAGAAATAAACAAATGGGTCCCAATTAAACTCAAAAGCTTTTGCAACAGCAAAGGAAACAGTAAACAAAATGAAAAGACAACCCACAGATTGAGAGAAAATATTTGCAAATAATGTGATTGATAAAGGATTAGTCTCCAAAATTTACAAACAGCTTATGATGCTTAATAGCATCAAAACAAAGAACCCATTCACAAAATAGGCAGAATACCTGAATAGATATTGCTCCAAAGAGGACATACAGATGACAGATAGGCACATGAAAAGATGTTCAGCATCACTAGTTATTAGAGAAATTCAAATCAAAACTGCGGTGAGATATCACCTTACACTGATCAGAATCATTAAAAAGTCCATGGGCAACAAATGCTGGAGAGGGTGTGGAGAAAAGGGAACCCTCCTACCCTGTTGGTGGGAATGTAAATTGGTACAACCTCTATCCAGGACAGTATGGAGGTTCCTTAGAAAACTAAAAAATAGAGCTATTTATGACCCTGCAATCCCACTCCTGGGCATATATTGAGGGAAAAAACATGATCCAAAAGGATACATGTACCCCAGTTTTCATTACAGCACTGTGTACAATAGCTAAGACATGGAAGCAAACTAAATGTCCATTGACAGAAAAATGGATAAAGAAGGTGTGGTAATGTACACAATGGAATATTAATCAGCCATTCAAAGGGATGAAATAATGCCATTTGCAGCAACATGGGTGATCTAGAGTGTCATACCAAGTGAGTAAGTCAAACAAAGAAGCAGAAATATTGTATGACATCCCTTATATATGGAATCTTAAAAGAAATGATACAAATGAGCTTACAAAACAGAAAGAGACAGATTTAGAAGACAAACTTAAGGTTTTCAGGGGGAAGGGATAGTTAGGGACTTTGGGAAGGTCATGTATGCACTGCAATATTTAAAATGGATAACTAACAAGGACTCTGCTCAATGTTATATGCTGGCCTGGATGGAAGGAGGGTTTAGGGGAGAATGGATACATGTACCTGAAATGCTGAATCCCTTTGCTGTTCAGCTGAAACTACCTCAGCATTATTAATAGGCTATACGCCAGTACAAAATTGAAAGTTTAAAGTTTTGGGGAAAAAAAAAAGAAACACCTGACACTACAAACTCCTAACATCATTGCAGAGCAACTGAAATACTCATCTATTGCAGCTGGGAATGTAAAGTGGTATAACCACTTTGCAAACCAAATGGTTGTTTCTGAAAACAACAACTGTACGCTAACCATTTGACCTAACAGTTCTACTCCTAAGTGTGTGTGTGTGTGTGTGTGTGTGTGTGTGTGTGTGTGTGTAAGGGCTGGTAGGTAAGTGATGGAGATTTTTCCTGCTGTGATTTTTCTTCACCATTTGTCACTCTTTTATTCGTGAACCACCTACACCCATCATAAAAACTCATTGGTATCTTTACTCACCATCATTTTAAAGAACGCATTTACTTTATCCTCATATCTTTGGAAGCGTGTGGGTTTCTTCCTTCTGTTGGCTTTTGTTTTCAAATGATTTACTGACTAATTAGGCCATTATCTACTCATTACCAGAATAGAGAGTTAAGAGATATGCTTATTATTACTAACTGACTAAAGAGCTAGGAAGAAGCTTAAATTGCATATATTTCTTTGATTAATAAAGGAAATTTAAAAGCTGACATAAATAGGTACCATTCTGGTTAAACAATTTTGACTTAAAGAGCCCTACATATTTTTCTTTACCCAAATAGAGTCAATGTCATCAAAGGACAAAATAATGAAATCTTGAAGCTTAATAATTGGCCTGTTCACAAATTCTCCACGGACAAAAGAGAGAACTGTGGTCTCTAAATGTTGAATAATATTCTGTATTTGTAATTTTGAAAACAATAGAAACCTTAGTCAAACCAAAGGAAGTGAGAAAATTGCCAAGTGAAAAGTAACCAATATTTGCAAAATCAATTTTAGATTAAGGTGAATATTTTTTATGCACAGTAACCTCATACATATTAAATGTACTAAAAATGAATTCAAATAGTCATAAAATATAGTAAACATTATTGCAAATGTTTTCAATACATGTTTTTTGTTGCTTTCAGATTCTCTGACCAGGGGAGAGGGAGTTTAAGTTACATATAATATCACTTTTGAGAAGAGTCTGATAGTATTGTGTTGACATTTGAAAGGAAAGAAAATGGCACTGTTTCAAATTATATATATGAATCTATGCATGCATGCATTCTCACCTCTAGAGTGAGACTCACACTTTGTTTGAATTAAGGCAGACATACCTAGTACTACTCATTGATTCCCTCTGGTTTTCCTGACAGGAGATAAGACCCAGGTCATAGCCTTATGTGTTATGAGCACTAATCTATGATGAAGCCTCTCTCTGGCATGAGCCAGGCATCAGATTCCTGTCTCCCGGGTGTAGGGACTATATTTAAAAGGTCCTAATCAATAACCTTAGATATGCAGATGACACCACCCTTATGGCAGAAAGTGAAGATGAACTAAAAAGCCTCTTGATGAAAGTGAAAGAGGAGAGTGAAAAAGTTGGCTTAAAGCTCAACATTCAAAAACTAAGATCATGGCATCTGGCCCCATCACCTAAGGGGAAATAGATAGGGAGACAGTGGAAACAGTGTCAGACTTTATTTTTCTGGGCTCCAAAATCACTGCAGGTGGTGACTGCAGCCATGAAATTAAAAGACACTTACTCCTTGGAAGGAAAGTTATGACCAACCTAGATAGCATATTAAAAAGCAGAGACATTACTCTGCCAACAAAAGTCCGTCTAGTCAAGGCTATGGTTTTTCCAGTGGCCATGTATGGATGTGAGATTTGGACTGCGAAGAAAGTTGAGCGTCGAAGAATTGATGCTTTTGAACTGTGGTGTTGGAGAAGACTCTTGAGAGTCCCTTGGACTGCAAGGAGATCCAACCCATCCATCCTAAAGGAGATCAGTCCTGGGGGTTCACTGCAAGGACTGATGCTGAAGCTGAAACTCCAATACTTTGGCCACCTCATGTGAAGAGTTGACTCATTGGAAAAGACCCTGTTGCTGGGAGGAATTGGGGGCAGGAGAAGGGGACGATGGAGGCTGAGATGGTTGGATGGCATCACTGACTCAATGGACATGAGTTTGAGTAAATTCCTGGAGTTGGTGATGGACAGGGAAGCCTGGCGTGCTGCGATTCATGAGGTCGCAAAGAGTCGGATATGACTGAGCAACTGAACTGAACTGAACTGAAAGGGTTCTCTTGAAGTCCCACTAGGCTGTTAGTTGGAGGGAGTATGCTATCCTAACCCCCAAAGAGAGCTGAGGTGGAGATTCAAATAGGGGTCTCTCAGAAATTATTTTTTAACAGTAACCATTTCTTCCTGAATCTGCCTTCTCTTATATCCTACTTGGCCTGAGGGGTCCAGAGTCCCAGAATATGTTCTCAGTACCATTTTTTAATACTTGGGTCTATCTGACTCCTATATACATGTGTATGTATTTTCCTTCCTTTTTTTCTATTCATTGGTACTGTACAGGTTGTTTTCCCTTGCCCAAGTCAATACTAAAGCAGAAATGCTACCAAACTAAGTGAAAAATTTAGAGGAGTAGAGATAAATTTGAAGACATGACTATAAAGCTACTTTGTTTTTTGTTTTTTTTAAGATGAGATAAAACTAGATCTGGGGTAAGGGAGAAAGGAGTAACATAGATGTTTTTTCCAGAGAAGAGTAAATAAATATGATTCCTCAAAGTAAGAGGGAGTAGAAGGGTTTTCTACTCCAGTGACCAGGGAGTGGAATGGAAAGGAGGCTATACCTAGTTGTCTTTGATAAAGACAGCCAGCAGACCTGGATACTTGCAAGTGTCTCTGGACAAAGAGGGAGAAGAGGAATTATATACTTTGGTGGACATGAGAGTGTGAGGAGAAGATTTAGTCCTCTGACCAAGATGCAACTCCACAGACCATGTTAGGAATTTTCCAATTAATTAGGGCAGTGGTAGAGATTCTCTGCTTCTCATATACCCACACATATATCTACATGCATTTAACTTTTAAGGAGAATAGAGAGTGTTTGGAGCCCCCAAAAATAAAGTCTGACATTGTTTCCACTGTCTCCCCATCTATTTCCCATGAGATGATGGGACCAGATGCCGTGATCTTAGTTTTCTGAATGTTAAGCTTTAAGCCAACTTTTTCACTCTTCTCTCACTTTGCAAAGAGTCGGACACGACTGAGCGACTGAACTGAACTGAACTGAGAGAGTGTTTGCTGTGCTCAGTTGCTCAGTTGTGTCCAACTCTTTGTGACCCCATGGACTGTAGCCCGCCAGGCTCCTCTGTCCATGGGGCTTCTCCAGGCAGGAGTACTGGAGTGGGTTGCCATGCCCTCCTCCAGGAGATCTTCCCAACCTAGGGATCGAACCCAGGTCTCCTGCATTGCAGGTGGATTCTTTACCATCTGATCCACCAAGGAAGCCCAAGAATACTGGAGTGGATAGCCTGTCCCTTCTCCAGGAGAACTTCCCAACTCAGCAATCAAACTGGGGTCTCCTGCGTTGTAGATAGGTTCTTTACCAGCCGAGCTACCAGGGAAGCCCAGCGAGTGTTTAAGTGACAGAAAAAAAAGAGAACTATAGATGGATAACAGGAATAGATAATAATAATTTCTAATGTGGGCTTCCTCTACATATACTGAATATGTTAGACTTGTTTGAAGGAGTTATTGAGGTCAATTTTGTTTTTTAAACAACATGACAGACAATATTATTTTAACTATTAATGTAACAAATGACAGATTTTAAGCACAATCTTTTCAAGGGGACATTTCCGAAGGGCTCAAAGAAAACAACATTACTGACTCACTCAACACTTAATAAGTAACTACTTGGACTGAGTTTTCAGTATCAGGTACTGATTGCTGTACAAGAAAAAGTATAATTTATAACTTTTGGTTTCCTGATGCTTACTTATACTGTTTATGAAAATTGATTCTTAAACTTTGGCAGGCATCAGGATTACTTAGAGAATTTGTTAAAACTGCTGGGCTGTTTCAGATTCAGAAGATTTGGTGTAGAGACTAAAAGTCTGCATTTCTAACAAGTTTTCATGTGACACTGATGCTATTGGTCAGGGAACTACTCTTTAAAAATCATGGACTGATAATAGATAATCCTTAATTTGACAGAATGTTAAAAAATGTTGTTAATGGCAAATTAAGATTTTCTTTAGTGGATAATTATTATTCATGACTTTAATGATGGTTAGAATGTATTTTGTAGTCATAACAATGGAAAAATAGCATAAAGTATGACAAAGCCCAGTAAAGAGTGTTTTCCTCTCACTATTTATTATAGACAGACTTTTTTTCTTTTTCTTTTTTTTAGTAAACTTTAAGCAATTCATTGGAAGAAGTCTAAATAGCACTGTGCCCTAAACAATGCACCAGTCCAAATAAGTGCTAAAGGATTTGCAAAGTTGAAAGTCAAGGTGCCATTTGTTTTTCTTGTGCAGCCTGACACTGCTTCTAGTTATGATCAAAATAGTCATATGTAAATAACAAGATTAGAAGGAAATATGCCTACATCACACTTGGGCTTATTTTGATAATATTGAAAGCATTACCATTGACATGGTTTAAAATTTTGCAGCTTTAGTTTTGTCTGGCCAAATATTTTGATAAAGTTAGAATTTAGTCTAAAAGTCATGGAATGGCAAAAACAATGTGGTTTGTGAGACCAGATTCGGGGTTTTATCCAATTTTGGTGGACATCTGTAGTGACTTTTAGACCGTACATCAGAATTCTATTCAACTTAATTCTTTCCTTGTCAGCTGTATATCTAGTTAGTCTCCCTGTTCTCACTAATCTTCCTTGTAAGAGTAGCTCTTGTTCCCTGTCTTTGTACTTTTGTCTAACCCATTATTTCCTCATGAAAATTTCCCAAGCTCATTTCACTGATTCCTCTTTGTCATAATTTGAAATACTCCCCTATTATACCTTAGACTAATGCAAACCTTCCCAATATAAACATTTCTCTTTTTGTTGGCTCTTTCTCATCTGCCATTATAAATGTGGAGATCTTTCACATTCAAAAAGTTTACTTAACCAATCTCCTATTGAATACTAAAGTTGTTAACCATTGTTTCATGTTTGGTACCATTTCTTGGTCATTCATTTTCTCATTGAACATAAGAGCTATAATTGTGGCACATTCTTGGATAGAATAATATCCACCTATTAAAGCTATAGTTTAAGTCTTGACATGGAAAAATGTTTGAAATGTTTTTGAAGAAAAAGTGTCTTTATACTATACTATTTATAGCATATTTCTTTCTTAATTACAAACGCACACACATAATATATGTCAATGGTCAACTCTGGGTGGTTGGATTGGAAAAATATTTTAATTTTAATGTCTAGGTATTTTGGATATTTTACAACAAATATGTGTTATCTGCATAGTAAGTTATAAAGGGCATAGAAAAATAAAATGAAAATATGCCTATGTGTTAGAGTGATTGCTGTTAGGAAGTTGGATTTTCAGTTTTTCTCCTTTTGTATACTTTAGATTTAGTACTAAATGGTATTTAAATTGATTATTAAATAGCATTAAAAATCAATATTTAATATTGTTATGTAGTATTTAGTATTAGAAGGGATAAAATTCGTTTTAATTAAAGATTATATTTAATTTATATTAGTATATGCCAAACCATGTGTAATTCCAATAATACTACTTTTCTGTGCAAAAACTTTAGAGCTTGCTTTTTCCTTATATCCGAATTTCAAATTGTTTAACCAGGGAAGCAAGCTTTCCATAGACCATTACCTGCAGATCACTGTTTTTCATTATCCAATGCTCCATCTCAACAAGTTTTCAGTGTCCTTGGATAGAATCCCCACTCTTTTCTACTTTACCATTCCTTTACCACTCCCTGACCTTGCTTTTCTGCATGTCTACACTCACCTTTTCTGTAAGGCCTAGGCCAAACGCTAATCTCCATGGACTTACGTCAGTCTAATTACAACATCTGAGTGTGCTTAACATTTTGTTTTTCATTTTTAGATTCCATTCAATTCTTTCTGTGTAGTTTTTCTGTGCATATATTAGCTCTTCACCTTTATTTATTGCACATGTTTTTTGGTTCATAAGGACATAGTTAAACTAGTAAAACTAGTTAATTTAGTAAAATCTGTCCTCACAAAGCGTATCATCAGTAATTTATGGAGTGAAAAACAAATTTGATTGTGAATCTGGCCTTGGCCACCTACAGGCTGCACGCATTTAGACATGATGCTTAACCTCTTGTGCCTTCATTTCCCTTGAAAAATTGACAGAAAGGATATTTAGTATTGCTGAAGAATTAGTGAGATAGTTTTATAAATAGCACATTATTAGAGTACAGATTATCTGCTGTAACATCAAATGCTGTGGTTTAGCTGAGAAAGATTGTTTTCCCTACTAGGGTTCAGTTGAGGACAGCAGTTGTTGGTTGAGGGGAAGCTCTGAATATTTCAGTAGAGGATTTCCTTTGCCAAGATAGCTCCAGTTGTCCAGATAACAAACATGGAAAGATGAAGTGAGATCCTGGGTTCCTCTCCCATCTGCCACATTGGCCAGCATTTAGTCCTGTAACCACATTTAGCTGCAAAGGAGTCTGGATGGTTAAGTCTCAGCTGTGTGCTCTATTCAAACTCAGGGGGTGGGTCCTTTTGCTAAGGAGAGAAGACAAGAATGAGACCAAATAGCACTCCTAACAAAACCAGTATTCTGAGCCTAAAAGACTGTAGCCCAAACCCAAATGAGATGAATACTCAAAAACAAAGGCCTTGTTAAACCTGATGGCTTCCATTTGATCTTTCCAGTGAAACCTGTCTCTCTATGCTACACATGCTTCCCTAGTAGCTCAGCTGGTAAAGAATCTGCCTGCAATGCAGGAGACCCTGGTTCGATTCCTGGGTTGGAAAGATCCTCTGGAGAAGGCATAGGCTACCCACTCCAGTATTCTGGGGCTTCCCTGATGGCTCAGCTGGTAAAAAAATCTGCCTGCAATGTGGGAGACCTGGGTTCGATTCCCGAGTTGGGAAGATCCCCTGGAAAAGAGAAAGGCTAACCACTCCAGTATTCTGGCTTGGAGAATTCCATGGACTGTATAGTCCATGGGGTCACAAAGAGCTAGACACGACTGAGTGACTTTCACTTTCATGCTACATATACCCTTTTCTTCAAACTTTTACAACTCTTTAAAGATAGGAAATTTGTCTACATAACCTATTTAGCTGTCAGTATATTCCGTCATCTGCTTTACTTTATTATTTTTTATTTAAGAAATTATTGGAATATAGTCACTTTACAATGTTGTATTAGTTTTTAGTGTACAGCAAAGTGAATCAACCATATATATATATATGTTGCTTGGTTGCATCTGGCTTTTTGCGACCCCCTGGAGTGCAGCATGCCATATTTCCCTGTCCTTCAGTATCTCCCAGAGCTTAGTCAAATTCATGTCCATTGAGTCAGTGGTGCTGTCCAACCATCTCCTCCTCTGTCACCCACTTCTCCTCCTGCCCTTAATCTTTCCCAGCATCAGGGTCTTTTCCAGTGAGTCAGCTCTTCACATCAGGTGGCCAAAGTATTGGAGCTTCAGCATCAGTCCTTCTAATCGATAGTCAGGGTTTTCATTTCCTTTTAGGACTGACTGGTTTGATCTTCTTGTAGTCCAGCAGACTGTCAAGAGTCTTCTCCAGGAGCACAGTTCAAATGCACCCCTTCTTTTTGGATTTCTTTCTGATTTAGGACTTCCCTGGTACTCAGACTTTAAAAAATCTGCCTGCAATGTGGGAGATCTTGGTTTGATCCCTGGGTCAGTAAGAAACCCCAGAGAAGGGAATGGTACTGTAGTATTCTTGTCTGGAGATTTCCATGGATAGAGGAGCCTGGAGAGCTACAGTCCATAGGGTTGCAAAGATCTGGACACGGATGAGTGACTAACACTTTCGCTTTCACTAGGTCACCACAGAGCATTGAGTAGAGTTCCTTGGGTTATACAGTATCATCTCATTGGCTGTCTATTTTATGTGTGTGCTTAGTCGCTCAGTTGTGTCCAGCTCTTTGCGACCCCATGGGCTGTAGCCTGCCAGGCTCCTCTGTCCATGGGGATTCTCCAGGCAAGAATACTGGAGTGGGTTGCCATGCCCTCCTCCAGAGGATCTTCCCAACCCAGGGATCAAACCCAGTTCTGCCACGTTGCAGGTGGATTCTTCACCATCTGAGACCATCTGAGCCCCCAGGAAATCCCATCTATTTTATAAATAGTATCAATAATGTATACATGTCGGTCTCAGCCCCCCAATTCATCCCATTCCTATTCCCCCAGTTGGTATTCGTAGGTTTCTTCTATCCCTGTGTGACTCTATTTCTGCTTTGTAAGTAAGATCATTGATAGCATTTTTTTTTTCAGATTCTACATATAAGTGTTAGTATATGTTTCTTTTTTTCCTCTTTCTGACTTACTTCACTGTGTATAATAGTCTCTAGGTCCATCTACGTGTCTATAAATGACCCATTTCTTTCCTTTATATGGCTGAGCAATATTCCATTCTGGGCTTCCTAGCTAAAGAATCCACCTGCCAGTGCGGGAGATGCAAGAGATGTGGGTTTGATCTCTGGGTCAGGAAGATCTCCTGGAGAATGAAATGGCAACCTGTTCCAGTATTCTTGCCTGGGAAATCTCATAGACAGAGGAGACTATCCATGGGGCTCCAAAGAGTTGGACATGACTGAGCAACTAAGCACACACAGCCCCCCACTCAAATGTCCCACTGTATATGCACCGCATCTCTTTATTCATTCCTCTGCTGATGGACACTTAGGCTGTTTCCACGTCCTGGCTATTATAAATAGAGCCTTCTCCACTAGATTAAACAAAGAAAAATCACAACACAAGGGTATCCCATAAATTTCACTTGTTGAAATATGGTTCTGAAGAATGTGCAGTTGAAGATTATGAACATGTTATGTTTGTATCAAGGTGATGGTAGAAGCCTTTGGTTGCTAAAAAAAAAAAAAAGTCCAATTTGTCTTTTAGCTAATTTTTCAGTTCTTTGTAATTAGGATATTTCTTCTGCTTTCACCACTGGGCAGCTATGGAAGGAAAATAGGTCAATGAGAATGACCTTACATCTTTATCATTAACTCTACAGTTTTCCAGCGATTAGGAGCTTTTTGGAATTTAATGTCCTCTACTGATGAGAATGTATGAATGTTACTACATTTCCTTGTGTGACAATGTGTTATTTCCTGGCAGCGCTCAGGGTCATGTAGCACACAATGATAAATAAAGAAACATCCTGTGCATTCTTAGATCTTCACATTTTTATTTTGAAACATAGAATTTCATATTGGTTAACACCTACTTTAAAACAAAATGATGCATTAATTAAATGCCTTGTCATAACTGTTATAAGCTCTGTTAGAAAAATAAACATCTCACAACAAACTACAGTATCAGCTTTTTAATAAATACATAAACCAAAGTTAGTAGTCAATCAGAATTATATGAACAGGCTCATAGTATCTAAGTGAAATTATTGTCTTACCAATTTTCTATGTCATTTAAGGCAATTTAAATTTCTGTAAAATTCAAAGTCAGAAATAGTAAGAAACTTGTTTAATGAGAATTTGTTTCTTTCTTAGAACTATTTTGATTTCAAATACTTTAATTTAAAAATACACTCTATATTAAAATGTTTTCTACAGAGGCAGGAGTTGTTAAATGAAACACATAGGTTATATTACTGATAATTTTAAAACATTACTAATTTTTTGCAGATTTAAAAATTAGTGAAATAACTGGTAAATGTAAAATAGTTTTAAACTTATGTTAAATATATACAAAATGAACTTCTATATTAATATGTGCAAATTTATATTTTATTATAATTTAGAATTAAAATATTTTTATATTCAGTATTTTAAAGAAAATCTATGTGCCATATTTGTCATTGTATTGAACTGTTATCAAAATCACATTTATCTGTGGTACAGTGTAAAGTTAGTAAAGACTTTTTATACAAATCATACATCTCCATCCTTGATGATTACAGTTTGTTTTTTTTTTATTTTTGGATAGATGATTTTAACTGAAATAGGTAATGGAGCTTAGAAATCTGATTAATAGAGTTAGTTTATGAACATAAATTTTTGTGGGAAAGTAATCCAGGTAGATAAAGGAGTAGTGTTATTACTCTCAGGTATTTCATTGACAGCTGTCCAGATAGCTGAACAGTCATTTCATGTAAGTCAAATAATTTAAATATGCAGTTTTATGAGTCATTACATGGGCTTAAGGTGAATTTATTAAAGCCAAAGGAAAAAATCAAACAAAAGAACAGAACAGAGATGATATAGAACAGAAATGATATAGAAAAATAAAAGTGTAGGAGGACTTTAAGGGAAAATTTCCTTACAACACTGATAGGTTGTATGATACTTTTCTCCTGTCATTGACATAAGACACATAAAATGCTTCAAAATCTTAAAATTGCAAAAATCTAAATGTGATGATGTTATGTAATATTTTTCCAGTTAATTTTGTTTAAGAGTGAGATGATCACATGAAAGTATTCTTTAGAGAGTAATAGAAAGAATAAACATTTGTTAACAAACCTAGGAGAAACTCACTCATTCTTGTCAGTTAGGTTAGGGTTTGCTGAAACAGTAGCAACTAGCATAAAGTATAAACAGAAGGCTGAAAGAGCTTTTATAACTTAAAGGTCTGCAGAATCTAAACTCATAATCAGATGGTTAGGCTCCATAGCAGGTGGTAATGTGATTCAGATGTACTGAAAACTGACTTCACGTGTTATCGTACGTGCGTTCTTAAATATTTATATAAAAATGAATGTCTCTATACCCGTGAACATTTAGTTAAAGATGAATTAGTGTAATATTTATTTAAGTAAAATTATAAAACTGAATCTTAGAGGCCAATAATTGCAAGATATTCAGAGATGTTAAATTGAAAAGTAGATATCTTAGACTTAATGAAATATGAACATGTATAACCCATAATAAATTGGCCATTGAAGAATTATAAGAGAAAAGGGGAATGATCTGAAAGAATGCTAGTTTCATATTTATTTGAAAATATGTCTCAGCTTGCATTGCATTAAGTGGAGTTCTTAAGGTCAATATAAATAAGGATAGTTGTAAATTAAATGTTAAGAGTAAATAAAACAATATATATGCACAAGATTGAACTCCCAAGTACCTGTATTTCATTAGATACTTTTATTAAAATATATGGATCTCAAATCCCTTAAAATTGAAATAAGCTCGAACAGTTGTAAAAATTTAAAATTCTCAGTTTTTAATGGGCCTTTGTTTAGGTACATAGATTCAAATGACTTTTAAAATCATTAAGAGATGTTTGGAAATGAAGAACTTCATTATATTATTATAGTCAGTTATTTTTCACAATTAGGCTAATTGAGCTTGAAGTTTTGGGGCAATCTCTTATGAAAAGTAAGTAGAAAACAAATAGGAGTAAGAGAAGGAAGGAAAAGCCATTGAGTTTAACTTATTATAAAGGTATCATAAGGAATATAATTCTATGGAGAAGAATTTTCATAATCCATCATAATTATATTTCAACATTGTATGGATGTCCATTGTCATGCATAAGAATATATTCAATAGCGATTAAGTGTATATTAAAAATGTTTGAAATTTATTCTTTAGTGGACTATTGTATCTGATGCATCCACTAATTTTAATTTTGAATTTTGAAAAATTTGCCTCTAGAGAAATCTATTCTATGTAATCTTAGATTTTTACATTTGTTTAAACCAAACTAAATTGAATGTTTAGGACATAATCAGAGTTTTAGTAAATTTTTGAGTCTTTCAGAGAATGTCTGTACATAAATATTAATAAATTAAAAAAAAACAGATGCTTATAAATCCACACATATTGCAGTATAAAGATATCCCCAGAGAAGTAAAATTCATACAGTTATATTGTAGTGTATATATGGCCTATTTCTAAATCATGACATACTTTAGGGCACAGAAATGCTGTCGTACCAAAAGAGTTGTTCAAGTTCTTAACTTCGTTAACCATTTAAAGTTTCATTACTTGTGTTTAATATCAGTGAATCTCAAAAGGCTCCTGTGGTCATATTAGTTGAAATAGGCTTCGTTTACATAAATTATTTAATCTAAGAATACCCTGTTTTCCCTCAACTTTTCATTAATTCTAACTAATCAAATATTAATTATCTTCTCACAAGGAAAATATCAATTATTCAAGTAAATATAAACTCTAAAATCTTTAAGGATTAGATCTTTAAATAAAAAAGGAAAGCACAAGACATCACAAGCATAACTGCAATCGCCATCTAGTATCGAACTGCCTATCAGGAAGCTTGTCCCTTACTATGAGAAGAGCCTTGTTTCATAATAAATTAGTGCAAACTAATGAGAGTGTCCAAATATCCATCCCTTTATTTTAAGGATTTCATTTTATTATCCTCTTTTGGATAATTCAGCCCACATAGACATTAGTTAATGAACCTTGTAATGTTTTAAAAATTTTAAATGTGTCAAGAGTTTTCAGTATTTCAATGAATGGATATTTTCCACTTTTCCTTTTGGGGCTGACAGGTATTCATTTATTTCCTTTTTTAAAAGGATGCAATGTGTGACAGGCAAGCTGCTAAAACAATTTTTATGTTATCCTTGGTGATCAAAGGTATTTTACATAAGTGAGTCACAATACTGAATTATGTCAATGCCGCTGATCACTCATTTGGGGAAGGAAATACTGCTCAACTTAGCATCATAATTGCCTGGCTTCAGGGGACGGCTGATGGGAGTACTGTGTTTTTTGGCTCTAGAACAACTTATTATACATTTTTTAATCTTCTTTAGGATGGATGGGATATAGTCTTCATCGGAATGTAGATATTTGGCACTTTGTTTAACTTAAGTGCTGGAAGACAGAAAATCGGGGAAGCTGATTGTAAGAGGACATTTAAAAGGAATTTAAAATAACTTCCTTTGTTGTCATAGGCAAAGCTCTGTGCTGTACACAGGCCTCTTTGACTTCTAGCCAATAAAATCAGAGTGAATAAATCTGTAAGGATATGGTAGTTGTGATGAAGTTCCTGTTAGGGAAGATAAAAGTTCATCACCTCTGTATCAAGCTCTTGGGCTGAGCACTGCACGACCCCAGGGGAAGTGCTCTTCACCACAACCTGTGTGAGTGGACTTCCCTCTAGTTAGGCCATTTGGCAGTCTCTTAGAAGCTGATTAGCAGAAAGACTGGACGCCAACCATGGACAATTCGGTTTGAATTACTTTTTTCTGCCTTGTTTGAGAATTGTCTCATGCTTATTCACTTAAGACTTCAGTAAATCACATTTAAAAACACTTGCCAATTGACTATTTTAAAGATTCAAGAGGTAGTACTGCATTGTTCAGTGAGCCCTGGCCTGGCAGTAAGATCGTTCTCTCTGAGTGCTGCCACTTGGTCACTGAGGGGTTTTTGAAAAATCATTTGAACTTTCTGAGCCTCAGTTCCCCTGAATAACCACAAGGGTGAATTAGCTTATTTCTAAAGATATTGTCTACTCATCTCTAATTGTGTATTTTTAGAATTCTGGTGAGTTGGACTGAGGTGATTCAGGGAAAGAATGTCCTTAGACTGCTTCAAAGGGCAAAAGTAACATAGCTTAATTTAGTTTTAATTTGGAAAATACTACTATCTGCTTTGAATAAATATTAGAGAAAACGCATGTTTGAGGCAGAGTTTCTAAATATTTTGTGAGTTTCAACCTGATGATGAGACAAATGAAGTGGTGAAATAATCCATCCAGTTTACCAGGTAAGAAGATCTAAAACTCTACATCAGCAAACAATGAAGCTGTTCAGATTTTGATGTTACTTGAAGTGTCCCTTATTAAACATTGAACTTTGAAAAATATTCTAATAAAGTGACATTGTATTATTATTAGTTTTTTATGGCAGTAGTAATTTAGCACTTATTAATCCAGTCATCTGTGACATATATAAACTTATCCTGTAAGAAAGAAAACCAAAATATAAAGGCAAAGAGGAAAGAATGCTAGAATTAGTATCCATCTTGTCAAAGAAAACAAACCCACATGCATAAAACTATTTCAAAAGCAATATCCCTCAAGATTAAGGTTTTATCTGTTTATCTCCTGAACGAATGAAACACTATTCATTTATTCACCTATCTGGTCTTGTCTATTCACTGCTGCCAGTTGTTGAAGTGTTTGGCAACATTAGTATAACTGCATTATTCGTTTGTCTGCATGTTTGGTGCACGGATTATTGTATCCTTGTAGTGACACAATGCCAAAACTATCTCACAGCATTGTCTCTCTGGGAAGTGTACAAACGGTGGGTACCTGTAAAGTGTAGTCAGTGCTCTTCAGATAATCTACATTCTATGCTGATCTAAATAAGTTATATATTACAGTAAAGTGCTACAATGACACTAGTATCAAACAGTAGTAAGACACATTTTTCTCTGAAAAATTCAGCAGCAGTGTGAGTCACATGATGATGAGGATGCTTGTCAGTCTTCATTCGAGCAGACAACCAGCAACTGGCATGATCTAGCAAATTTGTCCCCTCCTGTGACTTCTAAAATAGTAAATTTTAGGAGCGATTATTTAAAATCCAGTTTCCCATAAGGTACTTTTTTTTTTTTTTATCATTTTAGAAGTTGCACCTGAAAGTTTCATGAGCATTTAATTTGCTAATGTCCATTTTTATTTCTTCAGGTTTTTCACGTCGGTAGGTTACTGCTCTTGTGCAAACGCTTTGCAGAATCAACTTGTCCTTGATAAGGAAGAAATATTATCATTAATTAAGGGCCTAAATATTGAAAGTAGACAATAACACACTGATAGTAATTCATTTTTAGAATTCACTGACCTTTTTTGAGGCAGACACCCTGTAATCTGCCGAGGACTTAATTTTATTACTGTTCCATTGAAGTATCACCTGTCTAATGATCAGGACTTTAAGCAACCCAATCAAGAATGTGACTATGAAGATGATGAAAAATATTCTCAAGTAGCTAGGACTAGAGAAGCATTCTGTAAAGAAGCAAACAAATACATGGTTTAAAAAACTGGAATGAGTAAATCAAAGGATTCTAACAGTAGTATTAGAAATAAATAATGTTTATCATCTCAATTAATAGGATCAGAGATATTTGCAAATCTACATTTTCAAAACAAAGGACTTCCATTGTTGTTGATTCAAAAGTAATCTAATTATTATTACACATTTATTATTCAAGTATTTTCAACAAAAAACTCTCCTTCGGAGAACAGCCACAATTAAGGTATTCACTAAGATTATTTTTTTTCAGCTTGATTCTTGTACTGACTAGGATATGTCCAAATCCTTAACTAAATATGATTTCAACCATGACAGAGAGAAGGACAGTTTTTGTGGTATGATGTGGATCACTAAGTGGAAAATAGGATTTAAGAATTATTTAACAGCTCCGTGCATTAACATATGTTTTTCTTGTTATGCTTACTCCTCATTTGTTACACATCAGTAATGGAAAATAAAGTAAACATCTGCAGAAGCTAAAATCAGTACTACTCTAATAGATGAATAAATATTTCCTTTGAAACTGTAGTGTAAGTTTTCATTATTATTACGCATAGCTTCTCCAGGAAATGGGAGTGTACAATTTGGGACAATACCCAAATCTCTTTCCTCAATTTTTATTAATTTCTTTTTTACTTGTCTGTTAACTAAATCTGTCATATTCTGCTTCTAAAAATACCACTTTTTGTTTTTTCAAGAACAGATAATTACTAGCTGGAAAAGGAAATGCTGTATTAAGAGGGGCATGCTAGGTCTCTCTTTTAGCACTAGACCTTTGGCAAACTCTAGTTGGAAAGTCTACAGCCTCTGTGGCTGCCAGAGGTATTACCCTAATCTAAGAGGAACATGGTTGCATAATACACAAGTATTCCACAGAACTCATCAGCTGCCCCACACTCACAGAATTACCTCCCAGCCTAAAGTGCCATGTGTTTTTCTGCACATTTTCCAGACTTTGGGGACTTCATCTAACTGTCTGAGAGTCTCCTTGAGAAGGGTTTTTGGGAGGGGACCTGCCAAGACTTTGAAAAGCAGTCACCCAGTCATGAGTGATTTCTGTTTGAATTCCCACGGATGACCAAGCATGCTCTTAAATAGCCAAGAATTCAGTAAAAAGGGCAAGGGCTCTTCTCCAAGTGGGAAGACTTACAGCCAGTGATTTTTTTTTTTTTTTTTGGTCATAATGTTAAGGTTCCTTGAAAGAATTGCTAAAAGGAGACTGGAGGACCACTAACTGGAGTAGAAGCACCAAATCCAAGTGTGAGTCCCCTGTGTTATGGTCTCATACATAAGAGAGAATCCAAGATGCTCTATTAAAACGTGTTACCTTTGGTAGTGCCCAGGTTCATGACATGCACGCCTTTCATTTCCCTTGGCCGACTTAGAATAGTAATCAGCTAAGGGGGCGCGTGGCTTGATCTCACTTTCTGGCTTCTTGCCTAGTAGGAGTTTAGCCAGGAAAAGCAAAATAACCCTTTAAGTGTGATCAAGTGGATAGATAATAGAGGTGGTTAACATATGCCCTTTTTCTTCTCCTTGCACAACAGTTGTGAAGGGGAGGGGAGCCCTCTAGCTATTAATACTAATACATTTTATAAATATTTCTAATGGTTTAGGATGGAAGACCTTTTCAGGATTCAAATCTGCATGCATTTAAAATTTTTTAATTTTGGAGAACCAAAAATTTAGCTCCAGCCATGCCTCTTTTCTTAGTTTAGGTCAAGCAAGGGATTTTCCTAAGGAGCTTTAAGGGAATACATTTGTTAGCCACACTTAGGTCAAAATAGGTTTATTTACTTAACATAATAAATTACATGTTGACAGTTAGTGCTCTATTCATTAGAAAAGGCACTTGGCTTTTGGGTGTGATTGCTGCAGCCCCATCTGGCAGCACATGGGCTCTTTTCAAATCTAAATTTATTATGGGCTAAGGTTAGTATGGATATGAGGGGAGAGGAAACAAAACCCTGGAGAAAGTTTACTCTTCTGTGCAATCTCTCTAAGACCTAGAATTATTCTTACAGGTTGGAAGACAGACCAGAAATAATAGTAGCAGTAGGAATGTTCTCAATGAATACATAACTTCAGGCTTCATTTCGAATTCTTATATAGTTTAACATCTTAAACCTGAACAAAAGGAGGGCACTGGCATTTCGGTTCTAGTGAACTTTTGTTCAAAATGGTCTTTGAAGACAGAGTTCACATGCTTCTTACATTCATATATCATCTTTAAAATTTTTTTCATGTTCACTGGCTTAATTGACACAACTCTTTGAGGTTTATATTTTTTTCCATTTTATAGATGAGAAAACTGAGGCTCAGGGAAATTTTCTAAGAGGGCTCATATGGCTTAGCTACTATTAAGAGTATCAATAAACATGCTTAAGCTAAGGTCTTCAGACTAAAATTTCCATACCGTTTCCATTGTGCCATCTTTATATCTATTCACCCTGGGAAAAAAAGCTGTGCTCTGCTCTGCTGTGTCCTACTGTCTGCAGTCCCATGGACTGTAGCCTGCCCAGCTCCTCTGTCCATGGGATTTTTCAGGAAAGAATACTGGAGCAGGTTGCCTTTTCTTACTCCAGGGGTTCTTCCCAACCCAGGGATGGAACCCGTATCTCTTGCATCTGCTGCATTGGCAGGAAGATTCTTTACCATTAGGAACACCTGGAAAACTCTCATTCAACTTTAGATTATATTTGTATCAGAATGAAAATTATTGCCTTTTGAAGTTATGTACTTCTCAAAAACAGATCATTACTACCTAGATTTTTTTTTTTTTGCATCACCTGAAACATGAAAGTAAATGTTAGTTTCACATGAGGAAGCTTATGACTGGAAGCAGGTTTGGGTTGTGAAGGATAATTATGGCTCCACAGACCTTGTCTTTGTTTTTATTTTTTTTTCATTTATTTTTATTGGTTGGAGGCTAATTACTTTACAATATTGTAGTGGTTTTTGCCATACATTGACATGAATCAGCCATAGATTTACATGTATTCCCCATCCCGATCCCCCCTCCCACCTCCCTCCCCACCCCATCCCTCTGCAAAACAGAAAAACAGACCTTGTCTTTAAAGGTGAAATGGACTCTACATAGGAAACGCCTATTCTTGGTTCATGAGGTCTCTCAAGAAAATCTGTTTGGTATAATTCCATGGAGTTGCATAGCATGTGAATTTAGCTGGGTAGTTGAGATGAGAGATCTAATAGTTTAGTCACAAATATCCTCAACCGGTTTTATAGAGTACCATTTCTGGGAGACTGTAAACATTGAGGCAGTTATTTCTGTTTTTAGGATGGCTGAGCTTTTTGGGGGGACATGGTTCTCTATAGATGCTCTTCAGTACTTTGATTATTAAACTTTTGTTTACCTGATGTTTGGTCCACATAATGCTGTTCTTTGAGAGCACATGAAGTTTTACACCGATCAAGTATAGCTTGAGACAGATTGTGAGGGTGAAGACATTGCACACAATTCCTATAAGGGGAAACAGAAGTGAAAACATTTAGTTCTTTAAAAGGTTGTAGCTTGTAGTATTTTCTGTAAACAATAAAATGACAAAAAAAGGTACTTTTTTAGGACAGCAAACTTGTTAAACCTGTGACATTTATTTGTAATCTTGGCTGAATTTAATACCAAGCAAAATTACATTCTAGTCACTTAAAATATTGTAATGTATAAAAGCAACATAATGATATTTTTTGTATTGAAAATAAAATTTCCAGGAAATGAATAAGATAGCCTTACTATAAAATCAAAAACAAAACCATCTAGCACAGATGTTTTAGAAGATGACTATTATGATACTGCTAGAAAAAATTTTGCAGTGAATATACAGTTCAAAATTTGATTGAGTTGACTAAAAATACCTTCATCATCATCTTCCTAATGAGTTACATAACCTCATGCATAATTGTGAAAACTTGAGAATATCTTCTAAAAAATTATTAAAACAAATTGTAAGCCATAGCGATATTTTGAGTAGTTGTCTTTGAGCAGTTAATTACTGGCACAAAACAACAATGCCGCCATTATTTAATGTAACCTTTTACTTATCCATCACTCCTTTCTAGAGTGCTTCATAGCTACTGCTCTTTTATCTTTAAAAGAATAAAAATAAAACAATAATAACAGGTGACATTTATTCCATGATTACTGTGCACCAAGTACAAAAGTTTAGGGCTTTTTTGCATGAACATCTAATTTAATTATTTCACAGAATTATAGCACAGCATTATTATTATCTGTACTTTTGATATCATGAAACTAAGGCACAGACAATTTAAACAATTTGTCCTAGATCAAAAAGCTAATTAATAGTAAGCTGGGAAGCAGTCAGCTCCTAAATCATAACATTGTACATCTTAAACTTACACAAGATTATATGTCAATTAAATCTCAAGAAAGTTGGGGGGACAGCCCCACTGAATCTTTATCAACACTGAATATTATTCTTTAAAAAAAAACTGTTTCAAAAAAAGGCAGTGAATACCTAGATAAATTCTCATGCATGACCCAAGATTGGAATCTAAGTCTTCTAATTCTTAAATTCCTCATTCGGTTCTTTTTTTAGCATGATGATTATTTGTCTGGAGAAGATCCAGCAACTTTTTGGTTAAGGTAGGCAAAATAGAAAAGATTAAACATGGCTAAATGAAGGACTGCTTTACATAGGTTTGGAACCAGAAAACACATACCAGTTTTCACTGCAGCCTGTGTGACATGTGGGACAGTGCTCACAGAAACGGCCGATGCTCCTGGGATCGGTGCACTCACACCTGCCACATACACATGTGCCTCTCCCACTGCACACTTGGCCCTTTGGGCTGACACAGAGCTGGGCAGATGCAGATGGGCACTGGCAGCGGTCCCCTTCCCAGCCCCTGAAGCACTGGCATCTGCCCGCCTCACACTCTCCATGCCCTGCAACGAAGATACTCCAGGATCTAAGTTACCGAGATCACTGACTTTGTGCAGCATTTCCAAACATGAATTTCCCCTCCATCCAGTGGAAACACACTGACAGTCAAGTGAATGGAAACAGCATCATTTTCTATTTGTCTGACATAAACAATCCCAGGACTTAGGAGTGACTATTTTTAAAGCTGTCCTATTGTAGATAATCTCCCCTTGCTAATCTACTGTGCTGACCGTTGTAAATTCTGCCCTGCTGCAGTGACTGCCCAGCTACTTTAAGGTCACTGTATATTCAGTTCTAAAGTAAAAAGACACAGATATAAAGAAGTAACAGAGGCTGAAGTAGTGTTGTCTGATTTGAAATTTGAAAGAGAAGGGTATTTTATGAATAGCTTCCATAATTTTCTCTCCTAGTCGCTCATTATTGCTAAGGGCCTGGGATAACTTTGAAGGTTCATTGGGCAAACTCTTCTAAAAGCTTCAGTTCTGCTAGTGCCTTGATTAAAGATGAGATCTCCAGGGAAGTTGAAGTAATCCTTTCACATCTTCAGCAAATTATGTAGCAGGTTAGTGGTGCATGTCTTAATAAGGTATGTTGTGAAATGTTATTAGGTGGTAAATGAGAGAAAGCAAGAGAGAAATCAGGGTGGTATGTTTGTGCATGTTGGAGTTGAGGAAGAACACTTCTTAATCAGTGTTCTAAGTGGGTTTTAGCCTGTAGAAGGTATCCAAAATTTAATATGCTAATGTGAACTAGAAATTTTCAAGAGAGGGTACATTTTCAGGGCTGTATAATGTTTTTCAAGTTTATCTGACCAAACACTTTTCCTTCCTTCCTTCTTTCCTTCCTTTCTTCTCTCTCCCTCCTCCTCGCCTTCTTTTTCTTAGTTCCCTCAATTTCTGGCTTATGCCCTCTCTTCTTGTATTGTGGAACACCTCACAGGGTAACTGTTCCATAACCTCTACTGTTGGATCAGCTCAGTTTGTTAATTGTAAAATTAATCATATCCAGGCCAAGCAAATGCCTGCCAGGTTCAATTCTCTGTATATGGGCTACATGCTTAATACTAGCCAGCAGATCTGTGAACATGTGTTATTATTTTCAAAGGACCTTAGTGAAGAAAATACTTGTCAGCCTACAGTTTGTGGTTATGATTTATATACAAATAATTCAAAGCAGATTCTCAATTGCCTCTGGAACAGTAGTTATCACAGTCATGTAAAAGGACCAGTAGACTGATTTTTAATATTTTACTGTTAACAGAGACTGGAATTCTCAGTGTCTCAATATTTCAGACTTCATTGAGAGTTTGACAGCTGTAGGAAATGATGACCTCAGAATTCTTTCTCTTCCCTGTCCCAAGCAGTTTTAGCACTAAAAAACTTAGATGATAATTGTGGGTTTATTCTCAAGTCATCTATAACCCTTTCTACCTAGATGCCAAGTACAGCTGAATGAATGTTTAGAATATAAAATATTATGTGTATAAGATATAAAGGAAATTGTCCATCCCATATTTATGTGATATAGGGCACATTTTTAATTTATACAAGAATAAAAACTTATTTTGTATATGTTTATTACTTTCCATAAGCTTATTAAAATGAAATATTTCATGTTATCAGTAATTTAATATTTGCTTACCAGAATGCAAACATTAAACAGGTACTTTAACAATAAATGGATTTAGTACACTACCATAGAAAAATTAATTTAAAAAGTATTTTGCATTAATTTTCAAATGTTGTATATATTTTCTAGAATTTAACCTCTAGGTGGCAGTAAATTGAATTAGCCAAAACATACTTTTGATATTTTTTGTTTTAAATTATTTCATTTTAAAATTTGGTCTGTATGTGGCCTCTGGGATGAATCTTGATTTCTTATGAAACCTGTATTTTCTTGAAGAGTACTGTCCTTTGACAATTCTGTTGCTGGTGTTGTTCCAAAAATAAAGTAGACAGGTTTATATTACTACAGATTTATAATGCCATCTCTAATAACACATTAAGAATTTTACAGTGAATTGAAAGTATATTTTTATGGCTAACTATTCTCTGAACAAGATGAAGGGAGTGACCATTTATGAGGATAAATCAGAGTCTTCTAGAAGAATACACAGATTATAGAAAACCTGTCAAACATTGTCAGGAATTTCCTTTTCTGGTATATGTCTTTACAAGGTCAAGGCGTACTTGAAAATATGAATTAATTTTTGGTTTTAATTTTTAAGTATTTCCTGTACAAAATAATTTAAACTATAAATATCAGAATCATGTGCAGTATATCTGTGGCTATGTCCTAATTTCACAGACTTTGAAAGTTTAAGTATCAAATTCAGATTCAGGGTTGGTAATTATAAAGATGTGATTTAAAGATACTTTAACATATATATGCTAGCTTAATATACAACTATATAAATAACTGCATGTACACATTTATACTCACCAGCACACAGATTTCCATGATGGTATGGACAAGAAAAGTCATCCTTTTCACAGTATTTTCCATACACTTTTCCAAACTTAATTTTGTGACATAAACATTTCCCACAAATGCAAACTCCTCTACCGCTGCAAACAGGTTGATCCTTGTGTGACTTGCAACTTTCAGAAGGAAATGTATCCTCATCAATATGACATTTATTCTCATCACACTGGAAGCACTTGGCATCTAGAAAAGTTTCTTCTACACACTTTCTTTTAGGTCCTCTGCCATCATCACACTGACAGCTGCAGTTTCTGTGTATATGAATTTTAGTGGTTTCATTGAAACCAATAGGTTTGATTATTGCATAGCTCTTTCCTCCTGTGACATCACATTTTTCCATTGTAACTGTTACATTGAAAAGAACCTAAATTTGTGGGTTAGAGGGAAGAAAATACATTTATATACTTTGATTGTTTTTATTACTAATATTATATATGTTAATGATATTTTGTCAGTACTATACCATCTATAAGAAATTAATATTTATAAATTACACATGCATTCTTTTTTCATATGTAGACATAACATTACCTTTTAATTTCATTTTATTTCCTTATTAAGGAACTGGAGAGTTAAAGGATGCAATGACTGAGGCTTGCCTATCATGCACCATTAAATGGACATGGATTCAAACCTATTTGAAAGGTATCTACTTCCAATCATTCATTTATGTCCTCAGATGACTTCTTAGCAAACGAGAGAGAATAGACCATTTTCTAGATCCAGGCCTTAACTTGTGGAGTTACGGCAAATATTTGGCACTAGAGATAGATCAAATAAACTAAAGTCAAGGGCTTCTGCTCTACTGGTTTAAAACCCTGAAATGAGCAGTTATTCAAATGAACAGTTTTTATTTTGTTTCTGTTTTCCTAGAGCCCAAGTAAAGTTTTGGACTTAAATTTTAGTTTATACATAATGTTAAGAGGAAAACATGGGGCTTTCCCTGATGTTACTCAAGGGAAAAAGATTCAGGACTCTCAAATTTTAGGTCCTAAGATCTCAATACAAAGTCATACATTTTTCTCAGTGGAGATGTTAGTCTGCAACTAATGATCTGGCCTGTCAGGAATTGGTTTCCCCCATGAAACTACATAATTGCTCTCTCTTGCCAAATTTTTCTCAGTTTTTTCTCCACAATAAGATTGGCTTAGTGTGTGTATTTATGTTTATTAATTCATCATATAATCTTCAGATATTTTGGCAAACAAGGCTTATAGTTTTCTTCCATGTTAGACTGAGATATATTACAATTTAAAAATAATTTGTGCTAAGCTTTTTGGTTGGGATGGAGATAGATTAGGTAAATAGATATGGATGGATATATATATATATATATATATATGAATATATAGAGATTTCCTCTTTCTTATGTATGTAGATTATAGATATCCATCCCAACCAAAAAGCCTAACACAAATATATACACACACAAGCACAGACACACACACACACAAAGAAAGATCTAAATTTAGGTTTATATGTTATCCATATCCATGCAGAATTAGAATTAGTCTCATAATATTAAAATCAGTACAGTTGGTGTCAGACTTGAAATGTATTTTTCTCTTTAAAATATTAAGGAGTAACAGATTGTAAGATAATGTGGTCACTGCCAAAATTAAGTAGAGCAAAACTTGGGATTTCTATAATTGAGGTCAAATGACTCTTCTTGATAGTCAAACTGTTTATATCACTTGGTTGAAATTGAGGGGAAGAAATAGATTTAGACAAAGAAAAAGAAGTAAGCTAAACCATTTTGCCAAAATTGATTTCAAAAGAAAGAGTTTCTTCTAAGAAGGTAATCCTTTCTAAAAAAGTAATAACTGCATTATTTTTTGTGAGCACAAAAGAAAAAAGTTTCTCTATACTCAGTGTAAATAAAATTTATTTTTTGTAAACTGGTATAAAATACCTTTTGGACAAAATTCAAGGAGTGATTATGGAGAAGCCTACAGAACTTGAATTTGAAATAATTAATTTCAAATATACAGTTTGTTGGAACAACTATACTACCTGCAGATTCTAAACTTTCCAAGAGGGAAAAGTATATTCTAACTAGAAAGAAAGGAAGATTCTTCTTTATTCAACCTTATTAACAGAACAGTAGGATTTTTAATCTTTCAGTAGCTCTTTCTGTATATCATGATATTAAAATAATAACGTCATAGAACCTTAGAGATGGATGGAAGAGTGATTAGAAATATTCTAGTTCAAGTTATTTATTTAAAAATGAGGCAACTGATGCCTCACTGAGGTAAATGACTCACTGAAAATCACTTGTTCTACAAGAATTTCTTTTTAAAGTCTATTTCTGTGTGTTTACTCTCTCTTGTGCCAATTCTGGGAGAGTCCCTATCTCCCATGGTCCTATTTCCTCATGCTGCTATAATCTGAATCTCTTTTCCATATTTCACTCCTTTTTAGTTAAATGATGACACTTCTTTTTGTTGTTGTTGTCCTTAACAAATTTCCCTACCTCCTAGATCATTGTATTGAGATAATGTAAGTGTCCTGGGACAATCACAAAGTGAAAGATTTTATAATTCTTAATCCTTATCAACCCCTCCATCACTCCCATTCTTCTTTATTGCTTTTACCCTCAGCTTTCACATTTACTCTGAGAATTTTCAGATTTGAAACAAAAAGGTATTATCATCATCATAAGAACAGACACTTCTTGTTCGAGGAGATGTGAAATTCTAACATATACTGGCTGTGTCATCAATAATAATAACAAAGATTATTATTAAATAAGTATTTAATATGATACATATTTATTTTAAAATAAGTACTAGAGAATTTGAGAGAACAGTCAATGGAGTTACAACAAGTAGGAATTTTAGGAATAGACAATGAAAGTTACTTTGAAGTGTAAATGAGATTCTTAAGGTCAGTGGTAAGCAAAATTTTCAGAATGGTTTGAGTTTTCTGTGAGAAAGCATGCCAAACAAGTTAATTTACTTTAAATCGGAAAAATGCACACCCACATACTTCATCATTGCTTGTCACATTTCCGCATCCGTCTGTGCCTGGCTTTCTGGTCCCATCTGGACAGATGGCAGTAATGTTAAAGTAGATGCCTTTTACCTGGTTTTCCACCTGAACTTTCACTTCTGAAATGAGTTTCTGCAGAGATGACATTTTTTAGTTGTATACTATAGCAGTTTCAAATGTAAGCAACTAAACAGTCAAGTTTATCATATCATTCTAGATTTAATTTTTAACTAAATCAAAGTCTGTCTTTATAAAATCTTGATTAAAAACAGTATTTCCACATAATGACCTAGCTACATTTGAAATACATAAAAAATACTGAAGGATTAGATTATCTGTGTTTAAATTGCTCTATTTTTTTCACGTATTTCCATGACTACATTATGATCACTTCAGAGACATTTCTCACTCAGTCTGTGTTACAAAACTAATCATTTTAATCCAATAATATTTATATTTTGTGATAAAATTTGAATAAAGCATTGAGAATACATACACAATACGATACATCATAGTACATAAGTCTTAACAGCTTAAAATCTGGAACACGCTTCTGACATTTACTGCTATTAAAGAAACATTTCAGTTTCAGATGCTTAAGACTATCATGGAAACAAAAATGTCTTATTGATACAGAATTGAAAAGTAAATTTTGTGGAGGCCATTTCTATACTGTAGGTATAAGAAATACCTGCCAGTTATGGCCCTGTAAATTCCCCAAGAATGGCCTAGGATTTCTGCCAAATCCCTTGAGCTTGCTTATTGTTTCAATTCTTAATACTGAAATAGGGCCTCTTACTGGGCAGAAAATCATTCATTCATTTATTCACTTATTTATACAGTCATTCAAAAACATGTATGTATTGCCAATTATGCTGATTATGTGTATCAAGCACATCTTAATTTCTCCCCATCTCAGTTCCAAAAGTTACAACTACATTAAATATATTCTGTAGATCTATGTGAATTTCATCTGATAAAACTAAGAGTCTACCACATGCAAAAATCCTTAACATTTTTGTAAACAAAAGGAAAGGGGAAAGATGAAGTATGTAAGAAAGGAGTGTGAGCCAACATGGTATGAAGGAAAAAGATATCCCCTTGGCTTCTAATTCTTTACTTGAGTAATTTTTCTTTTTCAACTGTATAGTCAACAAAGAGGTTAATAACTGATCATAGAATTATGGTAGTAAATCTTTAGAGTAAGATACTTCCTCAAATTAGTAAATTCTATTTGAATTAGGTAAGACTATATCAGTCACATTTTTTATCAACCAGAGAATCCATACATTGTAATCACTTAATTAAACAGTTTCAGGAAAAAATAGAAACTTCTCCTGCTCAGTCATGTCTGACTCTTTGTCACCCCATGGACTGTAGCCCTCCAGGCTCCTCTGTCCATGGGATTCTCCAGGCAAGAATACTGGAGTGGGTTGCCATTTTCCTTCTCCAGAGGACCTTCCCGACCCAGGGACGGAACCTGCATCTCCTGCGTTGCAGGTGGATTCTTTGCCACTGAGCCACCTGGGCTTCCCAGGCGGTAGTGCACTAGCGGTGCTGATGCGGTGATGGTCTGCCAAAGCAGAAGGGAGCTCTTAATGCCGTCAGTGTTCTCTCGCCCTTTTGAAATTCTGCTTCCCTTAAAACCTTAAGCTAGTTATATCAGTGTTTTTTCAAGCGTGATATGAAGACAAATATCTAAAATTTTGCCCAGTTTTGAGATTAAGAAATTTTCAGTCTTTTATTTTTTCTTTTTTTAAAAATGAATTTCTTTCTTTTATTTGGAGGCTAATTACTTTACAATGCTGTGGCGGTCTTTGCCATACATTGGCATGAATCAGCCACAGGTATACATGTGTCTGCCATCCCAAAGCCCCCTCCCACCTCCCTCCCCAAGTTTCAGACAGTCTTAAGCTTGCCTTTTAATATCTAACAGGTGCAGAGACAGAGTTTATTTTTTATGAAGTATAATTCCTTTTAGTCAATATAATTTATTTTTTAATTTCAGTTAATTATGATTAAGTAATTATATACTTTATATATATAGTTTTAATTTATATAGTTTTTTAGTTTTTTATATAGTTTTATATAAATTTTTATATAGTTTTATATTTTGATGGCAATGTAAAGGATAAAAAATAAAATACAATCACATTCACCATGTGCTAAATTTGTATGTAATTTTACAAAAGTCTTAAAAATGAAATGCAAAGAATTACAAAGTAGAATAAAATATTAGTGTTTTCTTCAATGAATTATGAATGGTTTCTGTTGGACTGTGAAGACGAAATGAATTTTCTGAAAATTTTCTAAAGTACAAACATATAAAATTATAACAGAATCCCAGCTTAAGGATATTGGTTAGTGAGTTTTTGCTGATTTTGTTAGTATTTTCAAAATTGTTTAAGGTTAATCAGAACTACAATTAGATAATGCATCACAGACCTAGCCTCGCAAATAAAGAACATGAAAAAAAAAGTTATTGTTTCTTTTTCCATGGGTGTAATTTGATATGTAGGAAAGTTTATCAACTTATATTTTTTCTAAGGGGTAATATGTGGGTTCATATTAGGAAAAATAGGGTGACTTCTAATACTGTAAGCTCCTTTCTTATTTTGATTATCCTTGGGAACAAACTACTGTTGGAAATGAGTTGTACACAGGTTTGATTTTCCTTGATAACATGTCCCTCCAGTCCTATTAATACTTTCTTTTTGGTAACAGTGAGAAAGAAATTGTAATTAAAGTTGCTTTTCCTATTTAATCCAACACAGTCTTGAGACATAGAACAATGCCTTGGCAAAACAAACAAACAAACAAAAAACCTTGCAAGATTTATTTTCCTTTTAAAGAAAGAAAGTTTAAACAAGTCCTTCACTTTCTATCCTGTATCCACTTCTGCCTTTTTCTTTCGTACCTGAGTTGAAGGCAGATGTTCCATAAAGAAAATGAGAAGCCTGAGATTTCTAACAATACTTGGGCTACTGTTAATACTGTTCAACTCTACTGTGTCAGGAAGGCAATAAGAGAATTTGAAGAAGTGAGAGTTTGTCAATGGCACATAAATTCAAGATAGAACAAAGCATATCTTTGAACACCATGTAAAAAAAGAAAACAGACCGTATAATACAGAAGGAAGCACCTGAAAGCTAGAATTTAGGAAAACCTAGGTTCTGGTTCTGCTTCTTTTGCTTGTTAGCTGTTTGACCTTTGGTTAATTTGCTTAGCTTCTCTGAAATTCTACAAATACACAATGGGAGTACTAATACCTGCCTTATAGGTGGGTTGAATGGGTTGAATGAGGTCATGTATGGAAAGTAACTAGTTCATAGTGGTGTTAAAATGACAGTTACTGTTCTTACAGTGTCCTAAAAGAGATTATTCTATCCAGGAATGACCTAGGTTGAGAGAGCAGATATTTCTTTAACTTTGTATTTAGCACCTACTCTTCACAACCTGGGAACAGCATACAACTGTCATCTCAATAAAATAGTATATCTCTCAAGGTAATTCTTTGAATCAAACAACTGAACAACCTTGT